>NC_063194.1:23426850-23589350 GCF_017589495.1 Alosa alosa
AATTGGCAGCCATGTCCCTGTTCCCTCCACACTGCCAAGCATCCTTAATGCAACCCGAGATAACAAGGCCATTGTCTGATCCGACAGTGAGAAATAAAACCCAAGTTTTACAATTAGCAGGAAAAACTTCCCAAGTTCCAATGTCATTTTATGGCGCATGGCCTAAGGCTAATTTAACAACTTGCCACAATCATTTTGCTAATTTCACAACATGAACATAACATTTTCAAAAAACTTTTTGAAAGGGAGCGTTGAGGGTGACATGGCACCACTGATGTTCCCACAACAGGAAACGTTTGGATGGAATCGTCACGTTTGGATGGCTACTCCAAGCTTGCTCGGTCTCTTGGATGACTGGCTGCACTGTTGGAAAATAGATGTTGTTGCTGCTTGGGTGCTTGGGAAGTGCAGAGGACTGTGCACTGGCAATACTGGATTGATGGGAAAAGAGTTTGCTTCACAAGTACTTTCTCCTTGAGTAGTTTGATCAGTTGATGGACTACAACTCAAAGCTGTCTCCTGCTAAGTGCAATTTGAGATCTGTAAAAAGTTTTTGGACCATGTCATTTCTCAGGAGGGCATTGCTCAGGACCTAGATAGAGGCTATAGCTAATGTCTCTCAGGCAGATCTGATGAGGTCTGATGACTGGCAGTTTAGAGTCCAGTCTAGATACTATCCAGACTGGACTAGATAGTGTCTAGACAAAATTGATCTAAACTGGATGACAAATAGGTGACAGTGACTGGGGACAGAGGAGGTGAAAAACTCAGATGAAATCAAACAGGAAAGTGCCCCAGTATCTGTGGAAGTCTGTGTCAGATGTGTGTGTTGATACGATGGGTCCCTGTATGCTGAACTGCAGTCAAATGTTCACTCTTGACCACACTGGTACACTAACCCCGCTGGTACCATTGCATCAAGATTCCCCCCTGGGCACGCATTAGGTGGGGTAGGGATGTCTAACCCTGAGAATAGGCTCATTCAAACAATGTGTGCTCAGTGGGTGTGGAATATTTTAAGAGAGGCTCATTAGGTTTAAGGTATCTTCATTTATATGTGTGTCCTCCTTACTGTACGCTGTTCTCTCCTTTGGGGGAAAAGGGTGTTAATGCTTTCTGTCTATTGCATTACACTTGAGCTAATTGTAGTTCGGGCTGTATTTCCTGTTCATGAGATACACCTCTGCTGCCAATAATGCCAATTTCCGTATGAAATGAACACCTCACAACAGATCTGAGTGAGCTCCTGTTTTATCACAGAAGGGGTCAAAAGCGGTTTGAATCTGACCTTTTTCGTTCTTGACCTTTTTTTTCTTTATAATCCTTCAACCTTATTGTCTGTTATTACATCACTGACTGCCCAACAACTGACCCAGCAGTGACCTATCAAAGGATCATTGTTGTGAATATCATGGCTTGCATGTTTCTATTAATCTCTGGCACAACAGAGCAAACCTAAGAGGTAGGGCAAGCGACTAGCTCTGGTATTTATCATAAACAAAATGAAGGACATAATTGGTTTGTTGACTGCACAGAGCAGAATGCCTTGTTCGCTGATGAGATGAGCGGAGACCAAGAGCATGGTGCATGGTGCTCCCCGAGCAAAAACTATTCGATAAGAATCGATTCGCTGTCTGTGGGAATATTGGCTTGCAAAACTTTGGTGGTCTTGCGGTATTGGATTGTATTTTTTGTGTAAATGTCTAGATGAATTTGAAGATTTGTTAAAATAATGTCTTGGTGAAAGTTCCTATGGTGAATGTGTAGACTGCAGGGCTACTAATGTTTGAAACCAATCTCACAGGTTTATAAATAAGAGAGGAGAGAAACTTGAGCGAGGTCAAGGACTGCTGTTTTTGACCTCTCCTGACACTCTCTAACATACAGTATTATTGCGAGGGTGTTTTGGACACACACCCAGAGGGACAGAGAAAGAGAAGAAATAGAGAGAAATAGGAGGTGAATGTTATAAGTAATGTACTAAATACTCACATACACACACACACACACACACACACACACACACACACACACCTCAATGAATTAACAATTAAGATAAAATATTTAAAAAATATATTAAAATATTGCCTAGAGCTATTAACAATTCAAGTTGATACACTTAGAGAGATGCTCATTAAAAGAAAGATAACACGGTCTGCATCTATTCTTCAAATATACAGACTGCCTTGAAAAACTAATACTGAGCAACACACACAAACACACACACATTTACACCCTCTTACACACACACACACACACACACATTTACACACTCTTACACACACACAAATACACACAATCTAGTAACTTGCTGATAATGTTCGTGCAGCCTTACCTTCCAACAAAGAAGGATGACCTCGATAAATATGGAGAACCTGTCTAGGCCTACTGTATCTACAGCCCTGAGCAGCTATTGATTTATCATGTACAGTAGATCCTTATCTTCGCATGAGGAGCACAATGTTAGGCAGAGCTAGGGACCCAAGGGGGCATTCAAGGTGCAGCCATATCATACTAAACACCCTCCCACTGTTCCAGACTCAGCCATCTCAGCATTGCAGGGTTCTCCATTTCCTCTGGCACTGATCCCAGATTACCAAGTCATTCGGGACGCCATAGAGAACAGGTGGGATGAGCATCTGAGGGCAGGGCGGTGTTATCGAAGGAATGGAACTTATGCTAGACATGATAAATGATGTTCTGGGAATGCGTTTGAAAATAACATTATAGTGCAATGCCCAAAGAGACTAATAGAGTGTCTAATATGTCCAGAATGTACTGTATCAGTAACGTCAGAGCAGTGTGTTAAGCAGGGGCAGTCATGGCCTACTGGTTAGCGCTTCGGACTTGTAACCGGAGGGTTGCCAGTTCGAACTCCGACCAGTAGGCACGGCTGAAGTGCCCTTGAGCAAGGCACCTAACCCCTCACTGTTCCCCAAGCGCTGCTGTAGCAGGCAGCTCACTGCGTCGGGATTTGTCTGTGCTTCACCTCACTGTGTGTTCACTGTGTGCTGAGTGTGTTTCACTAATTCACGGATTGGGATAAATGCAGAGACCAAATTTCCCTCACGGGAAATATTGTGAAATTAATGTCCCATACGCTAACTGTGATATTGCATGCATCTTTTTACTGGAATGTTCAAAAGTCACCAAAATGGTGTTGTCACACAAGGACCCTTTTTAGGACGACACCCCCAAACAGTCCAGTGCACAGAGGTGAAGTAACTCCACCTGTAGAGAGGGATGCACGTGCACCCTCCACCCATCAATAACTACCCCATCTCACCCTCCACCCATCAATAACTACCCCATCTCACTCTCCACCCATCAATAACTACCCCATCTCACCCTCCACCCATCAATAACTACCCCATCTCACCCTCCACCCATCAATAACTACCCCATCTCACTCTCCACCCATCAATAACTACCCCATCTCACTCTCCAACCCCTTGTGTTGACAAACAAGCCCCAAGCCAGAGAGGAAGTCAGAGATGGATCGGTGTGTGTGGGCTAATTATGCAGAGGTTTATAATTGTGTTATTATTATTCATACGCCGGGATTGGAACTCTCCCACCTCGTTTACATATTTGCGTGCTTTGCCCGACGCTGTCAAAACAAGCTGAGCTGTGCTTGTTTCTCCCACCACCACTCCTCTCTCACTCCATCCCTCAGATGAGCTTTTCATCATTTATTTAACCTGCTTACCATTAGGATAATTACTGTCATGGAAGCGGCAGTCTTGATGGTTGATAGCAGATGCAGATTTTTC
This sequence comes from Alosa alosa, assembly GCF_017589495.1. NCBI lineage: Eukaryota > Metazoa > Chordata > Actinopteri > Clupeiformes > Clupeidae > Alosa > Alosa alosa. Next base: position 23,430,624 of record NC_063194.1, read on the forward strand.
AGCCAGTGTCCTCCGCATGAAAAATTAGATGAATCTTCGGGCAAATGTTTGCAAGTCCGGATATCATGGGACAGTGTGGTGCGGTTGTTTATAAAGTGAAACCACTGAGAGTCAGACCTTGGGGATCAATAAAGTATCTATCTATCTATCTAAATGCTGATAAATAAAATAACCCACACACTATTGACCAACGTCAAATAAAACAACATCAATTCCAGTGATTGCTGTAAGCTTGTGAATGACCTCTGGTGACAGAGTGTAATAGAGAGGGGGGCTTATTTCACCAGCTGCATTGTTCCTTCAAATAGCACAGCTGCACAAATTCAAGCAGATTGACACCAACCTTTACATTGCTCTCTGCTCAATTACTTGGTGAACAGCATCGTTCAAATGGCACAGTGCTCACACACACACACACACACACACACACACACACATAGGCATGAACACACTCGGGCGCGCACACACACACACACACACACACACACATAGGCATGAACACACTCGGGCACACACACACACACACACACACACAGTGTTATTTCACTCTCATTTGACCCACTGGTATAATCTTATAATCTAGGGCTCCGCTGTAGTTCCTTTGCTGCTCCAATTGTCTTGTATCTCTGATAGCTCTCTATTTCTCTCCCTCTCCCTGTCTCATACATACACAGACACAACAGTCTCTCTCTTTCTTTCTCTTCCTCTCTCTTTTTCTCTCTTTTTCTCTCTCTACCTTTCTCCTCTCTCAGTCTCATACACACAGACAAAACAATCTCTCTCACTTTCTCCATCTCTCTCTTTCTCCATCTCTCTCTCTTTCTTTCTCTATCAATCTCTCTCTCTCTCCCTCAAGTTTTGTTTGTTTTAGCCTCAACCACAATTCGCATGGCATCCATCTATCCACATGCACTCACTCTAAAAGGAAGGTAGCTTGGAGGCGGAGGAGGTGTGGGACGTGTGTGTGTGTGTGTGTGTGTGTGTGTGTGTGTGTGTATGGGCTATTGTCACCCCATGCTCCATTACTCACCAGTGATGGGATTTGTCTACACCCCGGGCCCCTGGTAAAAGCCAGTACTTGAGAATCAGACCAGACCAACGGGTGTATTTTCTTCCATTTTAGTGGAAATCTGCAGACAATGCCTCTGAGGTCACCTTATTGCCACTGTCCCACTGGGCCCAGATGGGGAAATTGCACAGTGGTGGTGGTGAGAGGGCTGCTTGGGTGGTACCAGGCGGGTGATGTGGTTCATTCTCCGTGTCATTGGCCATCGCAGGCGGAGATGAGGCCATGGGCTGCCTTGCTTTTTTGCCATTTTTTGGACAAACAGAAAGTGTGTGTGTGTGTGTGTGTGTGTGTGTGTCAGGTCAGAAAATAAGCTTCACTGTAGCAGAATTTTTTAAAGGCAAATCTGTCCTTGATTGATCTGACTTGTTTGTGGCAATGTGGTGATTAGTGTTAATTTTGTCACCTATTTTAATTTAGTCTTAGTCTTAGTCTTGTGACGTAAATGTCCTTATTAGTCTTTGTCATATTTAGTCATTCAAATATCATTTTTGTTATCAAGTTTTAGTTGACTAAAAGTCTCGCCATTTTAGTCTTTAGTTTTAGTCAAAAGAAAACTAAAAGTATCTTAGTCTTAGTCAGTTTTAGTCAACACATTTTAGTCTTTTATAACAAATTATTTTGGATTACCATTTGAGGTCAAATAGTGTTTCACACATCTCAATTTTCCAACAATATTGTGTGTCCACAGGGCTACCGCCTCGTTATAATTACTCATTCTGATTTTTTGTTAGTCAAGTATGTTTACATACAGGCAGGTAAGTCGAGCTACAGTTATAGCTCGGCTGGGATTTGACCATAGACAGTAAAAGATTTGACTGGACCACTGTCATATTCGTGACCAGTGTTTCTCAAAGTGTGGTCGAGGGGATCACTGGTGGTCATAAGGTATTCTAAGTAGTCCGGCGAAAGCAGAGGCGGTTAAAATATAATATAGATGAGTTGATTGCAATATTGAACCAACTTGTATGTAAAAACAGTTCTGCAACTAAGATATGCCAGTTTAAATCATACAGTATGAATCCACACAATAAACAAAAGTACAAAGACAATAAACAAGGTGGTTCAGTGAGCCCTATTGTGTGACTAATTATAGGCTACTGTTGAAGTAGGTCTAATCTTTTTTTTTAAGTGGTGATGTCAGTCTCTCGCTCTATCTCTATCTCTCTCTCTCCCTCTCTACCTAACCCACATCCCCCTTTCGCATTGCAGATCATACGTATAAACATGTCAGTAAATCAGTCCAGGTCATGAATCCTTGACCAGTGTTAACCCCGTCTCTCTCTCTGTGTCTCTCTCCCTGTGTGCGCAGGTGTTCACCCGCTATGGGAAGTGCTACATGTTTAATGGCCCCGAGGAGGGCAAGAGTCTGCGCACCACCATGAAGGGAGGCACGGGCAACGGCCTGGAGATCATGCTGGACATCCAGCAGGACGAGTACCTGCCTGTGTGGGGCGAGACAGGTACACATCTACATGCCTCTCATTACTGCATGACACTGTATATTACATGTATGATTGATAACATGTTGTTTTTTTTTTTAAACTTTTAAAGACTTTAACTTTAACTTGACAATTTGTCAATTTCAATACATTACATTTACAAGCGGAATCGCAGATGAATAATTTATGTGACCACTTTTATCAACCCAGACAGATGTTCATGCATTTTTGTGCTGGGAACACACACACACACACACACACATACACACACACACACACACACACACACTCACGCACACACACACACACACACACACACACACACACACACACACACACACACACCCTCACGCACACACAGACACACACACACACACACACACACACACACACACTCACGCGACACTCACACACACACACACACACACACACACACACACACAGACACACACACACTCACACACACACACAGTAAAAACAAATGTTCCGTGTGACACATTGCCATCGCAAAACCCAGTGTACTTCACCATCAGGTAAACGGGTGTCATCGTTTATAAGCGCTGTCATAAATTTCCACCTTCTGCTTTATCTCTGGCCAGCAGAGAGAACGAACGTTCAGCGCCAGACAGCCCCTGTTCTAACTTCACCCGCCATCAGCACAGCAAAATCTCCCCACACTCCCCTGTTCCTAAACTGCAAGAAAAAGTCTGTTGTCACAATCTTTATGGCTGTTTTATCAGTGTTTTCCTTGTTAAGACAGCCGGGGGGAGTATCCAACCGTGGGCAGCCTTTTTCATTTCCCTCTTTACTTCACGGGCGCCGGGCACAGTGGTCTCTGCGCAGCGGTAGGCTGAAGGACTCCTCCAGTCTGAGCTGGTCTGAGCCCGGGTGGCTGTCTGTCACTGCTAGTGTGGCACCACACAGTTGATGTTGCCGTAAAAATGTCAATTTTCTTTGCTCTTAATTAAAACTCCTTAATCAAAGGTGTTAAACCCCACCACACAAAATATTTCTTTCTCTCTCTCTTTCTCTCTCTCTCTCTCAAAGCATTACCGGCATAGTTAATTATTCATAGCCCTGGCAAATATTGATTTGATGTTGATTTTCTCTTTATTGATATGTTTGTTCTGACTGAAAATGGCACTATCACATGCCAAAAGGTTGCAAGATAATATGAGACAAACATGGAATCAAACAAAGTAGCGTTTTCATCTTTTTTAACATTTTTATGAAAAATGGCATGTCCAAAATTATTCATACCCTTTTTAAATAATGGAAACATCTTTATTTGCATTCACATCTGTCAAAATGGTTCTGATAATACCTACCAAGCCTCTCCATGTCTCCACAATGATTCTAGACTGCACCTTTTTAACAGCAATCTGGGTTTTGAGTCAAGAACGATTATTTGCCAAGAGACCTGTCCCAATAGGCATAATTTGACCATTAAACCCATTAAAGGCATACAATAATCCAAAACATACAGCCAAACAAGTCAAGAAATGGTTAACAGAGAACAATGTCACATTTCAGAGTGGCCCAGCCAGAGTCCAGACCTCAACCTGTCAAAAAAGTGAGTACAAGGCCAGAGTGATGGCAAATAATCGTTCTTGCCTCAAAACCCGGATTGCTGCTAGAAAGGTGATCTACAATCATTGTGGAGACATGGAGAGGCTTGGTAGGTATTATAAGAACCATTTTGAGAGCTTTGATGGAAAATAAAGATGTTTCCAGTGATTATTTAAAAAGGGTATGAATAATTTTGGACATGCCATTTTTCATAAAAATGTTAAAAAAAAGATAAAAATGCTTTTTTTTGGATACCATGTTTCTACCACATTGTCTTACAACCTTTTGCCATGTGGCAGTGTCATTTTCAGGTAGAAGAAACATATTGGTCAAGAGAAAAACAACATTAAATCAATATTTGCCAGGGGTATGAATAATTTTGTTCTTAACTGTATAAAACTTCAAATAATAGCCCGGGCTTTTATTTTCCCAAATCGCCAAACTGCACCGGCTAGTATTCCCTTCACACAAAACTTTTCCTCTGCAAAGAAGGAAAATATTATTGAATTAATTATTTCAAACACACAGAATGTCTACCCATATGACTAGGCTATCCGTATCCGATGATAAGCTTCAATTACGGATTATCATTAATTTAGTGGTGAGATGTTCACTGATTGAGATAAGATCCAAATAGCGGAGATAGCCAGGGCGGATTAAATACGTTTTAATCAAAAGTAATTTACAAAGAGATTCTACCACTGAAAGCTAATATGTTTGACACTAGCAGCATATCTGTCCTCTGTCAAATACAGTTGCATTTTCAGCCCAAAACCGTTCAGGAATTATTTATGTAATTATTTAGGCCATGGGAGGCAGTATGCGGGTAACATAACCGCCAGCCAAACTGCAATACACGTGTCTCAGTTGTTACTCTAGGGTAGACAAACTCACTTTCTGGAGCTATACTGCCCCATCTTTTATGGAATGTGGAGTATGAATTGATTTTTTGGCAGACATTACACATGGCACCTTTAAACGTGTTTTACCTGCTAGGCAGCAGCTTAGCCACATAACACGGATTCCCTGGCAGGTGTAATAGAAAGAAACAAAATTCCAGTGGATATTTCACGTCTTCTCAAAGACTGGCGGCTGTTTTTTGCCAAAAAAATAAAGCCAAAACACGTCCGTGAATTTAAGGATTTTAACCGCATGCTGTGAAGTTACATACAAGTCTCTTTTACGGAGGAAACCCATGCTAAAATAAAACTCTGTAGTCACTAATTTGATCATGTTGGTATGAATATATGTTGTAGTATGTGATTCCTACAGTGGAAAAAATATACTAACGTCTTAGAAACGTTGTAAAATTATTGAAAAAGATTAAGAAAGCCACCGCTATGGCGATTTCAATGGTTAGATTGATTTGTTTAGATCCAGTGAAATTGCTGCCTTGGCAACGCTACGTCATGGCTTCGGGACTCTATACGCCACCCCTAGGTGAAATTGGGTCACTCCCCGCAGTCCCTAGAGTTGGATGAGTGAGCCAAAGCATTTTATAGCCGACCCAGCCATTGTCCTAATCTAGAAACGCCCGGTTAGCTTTAGCTTAAGCGTAGTCGCTGTAATCCGGCGATTCCAGCTAGCATGTCGCTGCAAAAGTGAATCAAATAACTAATAAATTATTTCTGAACCTGTACATTCACATCGAAAGTACAAATATCAATGCAAATTAACACGAAGGGATTTACTAGACCAATTTAGATTTGGAACTATTTTCGGCATAGCACCGGCAAAGCACCGCTGCCAGGTTTTAAAGACATCACGCAGCATCAATGCATTTTTTTTACTTACTCTGTGGACAGTTGTCCACTGGGTCCACTCGGTGTGTTGTTTTCCAGTTCACTTTATCGCACTGGGAAAAAAAAACGGAGGACTGCAGGATGGATCATTGCTGAGAAGTCGTCGGTAGCAGTGACACAAGTGCGGTCACGCTCCTCTTCAGGAGCGTTGCCCACCATCGATGGCAGTATTTTATCCCACTCTGCACAGCACAAACACTCCATTTTAGTCGGCATGGGTTGGCACACTCCACACTCACACCACCAGTTTGTGTTTGCTCTCGTTCTCTCATCCGACTCGCCTTGACTAGTCGCAATGTCCTCTCTTCCCAGATCCAAAGCTCGCAACTCCTCTTCAGTGAACTCAGGTTCGAAAAGGGTCTTGGATCTTGGTAGTCAAAGTCATCATCTTTGTCTATCGTGTAATCTTCCATATTCATCGCCATTAGAACTCTTAGAGAAAGCCCACATGTCAGTGTCAGCCTAGTAGCAGAGAACTTGGTAGTCACGCTGGTGTATTGCCGGAAGTTGAGGGTTTTCAGATGCTGCAAGGATGTCTTTGCACCTGGCAGCGGTGCTTTTGCCGGTGCTATGCCCGAAAATAGTTCCAAATCTAAATTGGTCTAGTAAATCCCTTCGTGTTAATTTGCATTGATATTTGTACTTGATGTGAATGTACAGGTTATTCACTTTAGCAACGACATGCTAACTGGAATCGCCGGATTACAGCTTACTCACGCTTAAGATAAAGCTAACCGGGCGTTTCTAGATTAGGACAATGGCTGGCTTGGCTATAAACGCTTTGGCTCACTCATCCAACTCTAGGGACTGCGGGGAGTGACCCAATTTCACCTAGGGGTGGCGTATTCCTTTAAGTGACATTCGGTTTTTGTCATAACAAGTTAGGGTTAGGATGAGGGCTAGGGTTAGGGTTCATGTGTCAGGACAGTGTCGAGTGTTATGTCGATACTGTCAAGTAAAGTGTTACCAAAAAAAGAATAACGTTTGTGAACCCTGTTGTTTTGTTGCCGGCATAAAAACGAGTATAGACTTGCCATTGGCCTATCCTTGTCATAAAATATTTTGCCTAATGCACAAATTTTAAACAAATGCATGATTTGAACTGTCAGAGTCGGACATAGCATAGGCAACAATTTTGAACTTTGAGCTTTCACCACCGCAGTCTTTATTAATGCCATCTAATCATAACGTAGCATGCGCAATCGGCTCCATAGAACTGGCTTAAACAGGCGATATAGCGGGTTTTAGGAGATTAAATGCAAACTGAAACTGGCCTTTATTTATCCAAACCTGTAGCAACACCAGGCGTGTAAAAGAAACAGGCATCTATTTGGGACTGTTTTTGGTACTTTTATTTGAAGTTTTACTAGTATAGTATAGAGTCTTTATTGTCCTGTAAGGATATTCTTTTTCACACATATCGTTGTTACATTCCATGCAGGATGTACACAGCCTCATACATATAACATATAACACCCCCCCCCCCCAATTCCCTCCCTCCTCAACACCATACAAGCAAAAAGGTGGACAGTGCAGACAACATAAAACACAAAAGGATAGGGGGAATGGGTAATTGTCACAGGAGTTTGTTTAGTGCAGTGATTGCTGAGGGTATAAAACTTTTTCTTAAAAGCGCTTTTTTTCCAGTCCAGGGCTCTGTATCTGCGGCCAGATGGGAGTAGGGTGAAGAATCGGTTCAGGGGATGGTCAGGGCTGCTTACTATGGTGCGTGCAAGGCGTGTGGTGGCTGTGTCATTTGCATCAGTGAGGCTGGGGGTGGGAAGCTGTATTATCTTGGATGCTAAGTGTGAGATTTTAATGAGTTTGTTCTTGCTGGTGACATTTAGTATGGTGAAGAAACAGGGGGAGCAGTAGAGTAGAAGGGGTTGGATGATGCTTTTGTAGAGTAGCAGAAGGAGATGGGGGGCAACATACAGTGATCTTAGTTTATGATTGCATACAGTCTCTGTTGTGCACGTTTCTGTGTAATGGTGACATGTTCATTGAAGTTGCTTATTGTCAATGGTGAGACCAAGATATTTGAAAGTGCTGACCTGTTCAACTGGTTGGCCATGGATGGTGATGTGAGTGAGTCCAGGGGGTGATTTTGATGCATGAATGACCAGTTCTTTTGTCTTGTCAATGTTGAGTTGGAGGTAGTTATCAGAGCACTACAGTGCAAAATCTGTGATGGACTGGTGGTAGGCTGTGATGGAACTGTTGTCTGTAAGTAGTCCTACTATGGCTGTGTCATCTGCATATTTGTAGTAAGTGGTGTTGGGTAGTGAACTCTGGCAGTCATTTGTGTAAAGTGTGTACAGGAAGGGACTGAGTACGCAACCTTGGGGGGTTCCAGTGTTGGTGATGATGGTTGATGATGTTGTTGTCCCTATTTTCACTGTCTGTGGCCTGTTGCTGAGAAAGTTGTTTATCCAGTGGATGAGGAGAGGGGTGACATTCAGGTGCTGGATTGTATTGAATGCAGAGCTGAAGTCAACAAACAGAACTGAGGCAAAGTTATGGGGAGTCTGGAGGTGGTGAAGGAGGGAGTGGAGAAGGCATGCCACTGCGTCCTCTGTCCCCCTTTTCGGCCGGTATGCAAATTGGTATGGGTCCAGTTGTGTGCTGACAGCAGGTAAGATGAGTTGTAGTATGATTTTCTCCATGCATTTCATGATTATTGGGGTGAGTGCGACCGGACGGAAGTGGTTGGGCTCTGAGGGGTGTGGTTTCTTGGGTACAGGTGTAATGGTTGATGTTTTCCAGAGGGTGGGTATTGTTGCTGTCCTGTAGGATTCCCAGAAGATGGAGTGGAAGATGTGAGAGAGCTCCATTGCGCAGCACTGCAGCACTATTGCCGGGATGCCGTCTGGCCCTGGTGCCTTGCCAACTTTGCACCTGGCCAGCTGCTGCTGAACATCCTCCTCTGTGAAGGGCGGGTGGTGAGGTTCATGGGAGGGGAGGGTTCTGAGAAGTTCCTCACAGGTGGGAGTGTGGTCATGGGTGTCGAACCGGTTGAAGAAACTGTTCAGAGTGTTTGCAAGATGAAGAGGGTCCGAGCTTGGTTGGTGATGGTGGTTATGTTCTTGACCTTGACGGTTTACAGTATACATCTTACTTGACTTTCTCTCCTTAAAGCATTATATGCCTCTCTATCTCTCTCTCTCACACCCCTTCAAAGTCTCTCTCTCACCCCTTCTTTGTGTGGGTGGCCAGACCTGTAGGTTTGTTATGTATGAGTCTGTGGCTGAGTTAACAGGGTGTCTCGTGGGCTGAATAAGCTTCTGTGGTGCCTGGCAGAGCAACCTGCGTAGCGCTCAAAGACTTCTTCCCTCAGTGCTCAGGAATAACCTCTCCTCATTTCCTCTCCTCTCACTTCTCTGGGCCTCAGGTTCCTGTTTGGAGTTCCTGTGAGTGTCTCATCATTGAAGAAGTCAGCTTGTATGACATGTGTGTGGTGTGTGTATGTGTGTGTGTCGCTCCTTTATTTTCTACAATTTGGCGTGTGTATGTGTGTGTGTGTGTGTGTGTGTGTGTGTGTGTATGTGAGAGAGAGAGAGAGATGGAGAGCAGGTGTTTGGGTGATGTATCTGTGAGTCTGCATGTATCGATGCTGTTCTCAAACATCCATGAGTTGAGGGACCATGGCAATGAGTGTGGGTGCGCTAGAGAGAAACAACAGCTTGCAAGGAGACGCAGCAAATCAGAGAGAGAGAGAAAAAGAGATGGAGACAGAGAGAGAGAAAAAGAGATGGAGACAGCCAGATTTCCGCAGATGGAGAAGCGTTGACATTTCAGAGGGTGGTGGCTTCCCCCATGCATATGCAATTTACTGCAAGTGTCAAGGTGATGAAAAAGACCTGGCACAAGCACACAGGCACAATTTGACACATTCTGACAAAGCGGCACGGAAGCCGAGAGTGTGTGAGCGCTCACGGTTACAGTTCCCTGAAACCTTAGCCCGGCTGGCATTGGAACCGACGAGCCCTAAATCAAGCGTTCCCGGCGAGATTAAAAACTCACCGGCAACTGGGTGTTTCTTTACAGCTACCCTGTGTGAAAGTGCTTACGCTTCAGTTTGTTGCCATTTCCCAGTGCCGTCCTCTTAGGGCAAACAGAGGAAATATGTTACGTAGCATACACGGCTTTCTCCTATTAGCTGCAGGTTGCAACACCATCACAGTTGCACCGTTTAAAGGGTGCTGTGCATTATCTATGACTAATAGCCAGAGGATGGGTAGGCGTGTTTGCCTGTGTTTATCAAAAGGTTCTTACTCTACAGCAGAGAATTGTTTGTACCCAGCTAATAGTTGGCGTTTTGAGCGTGTGGGGTATTACATTTATTCATTTAGCAGACACTTCTAGCCAAAGCGACTTACATATGACAATTATATTACAAGGGCCATCGTGCCCAGAGCAACTTGGGTTAAATGCCTTGCTGAAAGGAACAACGGTGGAGGCCGGGAATTCAACCCACAACTTTTTTAGACTGCATACTAGCCCAGCTCCCTTAACCATTATGCTATCAACCCCAGAGGATACACCTCTGTATACTACAAAATACACCATAGCCTACAGAGAAGATGAATAGCATATCAAGTGGTGTGTGGTTAGCAGTTAGTCATACAGTAGAATCTATAAAGTTGTGTTGTCTTAACAATGTGTAGCATTTATAAAGTTGGCTCTTGTTCGCAAAATATCATAGCTTTGTAATGTTGTGAGTTAATATGTAATGTTGGGTAAGGATGTTGTCTTTGTCGTTGTCTATGTCTTTGAATGTGGAGTCTGTTACTGGTGAGGAGTGATAAAAATGCTTGTGGTCAGTCAGGCTGTGGTCAAGTAACATGTCAGCCAGTGAGTAAGCTCAGAGAGAGAGAGAGAGAGAGAGACCAGAACCTGCCCCCATGTTTGCTAAGCAGTGCTTCATTAGCACACACAGACTGACAGCTCAGCACTTTTAGCATGTCGTCCCACGGGTCTGCTGAACGGCAGTCAGGCAGAACCTGTCTGTGGATCCACACACTGGCCCCATCACTGTAGGATAATGAAAGGACCGAGACGATATGACACCACTGCCATCATCTCCTATTCCTCCCCAGCCAACACCTTTGTGTTGGCCTCCATCTCTTCTTGTCTGACGTGTGTGTGTGTGTGTGTGTGTGTGTGTACCCCTGGAGGCTTGTGGGGCCTGTGGTTTTCCTCTCCCCAGACAGATTAGTGCAGACCTCCACTGGAGTGTCTCTCGTCAGGAGGATCCCATGTGTGTGTGTAAAAGAGAGAGTGTGTCAGTGTGCAAGTGGAGCTGTTCATTACTCAGGCAATGGACTGAAAAAGAAACAGGTGTCAAGACTTTGGCAGAGATGCTGGGAAAAGAGAAAAAATAGAGAGAGAGAGAGAGGGATGAAGAGGTAGCCAGTGAGAAAGCAGAAGTAACTAGAATGACAGGGCAGAGGGAGGCATGCATTCGAGCTTTTGCGCTATTGATTTTGGCAGAATTTTGTTTGCCGTTACAGTATGTCGCCCTCGCAACAGATGACTTATTGACGCGTCCTTGTGGTCCTCTCTCTCACACACTCTTTCTTTCCTCCGAATCTATACTGGTTTATGGACATATGGTTTAAAGTTTCAGCCTGACACCAAGAAAGAAGCACAAAGGTTTTCCGAGGTCGGAGCGACTTCCTTCTCTTCGTGAGTTGTTGTTTCTCCTCCTGGCACGGCTGGTGATTGAGCTCCCATTGGAGTGCTTTATCTAATACTTTCGCATTTAGCTTGAAATCTCGAGGCTATGTCCATCTCAGGCCACCAGAACTCTCTCTCTCAGACACGAGCTGCTTTCAGACCTACGTGTAAGTCTGCATGTTCTGCGGATGTCAAGCGGTTGGGCCGTATATCTAAACAACATAACCGGCCATTTGGAATTCCGAACTTAGCCAGCTGTTACACTACTCCCCTCCATAGTATTTCCGACGGACATTATGTAAATGAGCTCGTGTCTGAACGAAGCGAAGAACATGCGGAGATTCTGTTCATGTGCGTGTTCGACCTGTTCAACCTGTTCAACCCCACAGAGATTCTGTTCATGTGCGTGTTCGACCTGTTCAACCTGTTCAACCCCACAGAGATTCTGTTCATGTGCGTGTTCAACCACGTTCAACCTGTTCAACCCCACAGAGATTCTGTTAATGTGTGTCGGTGTCGTTCACACATGTGACCGCATAATGTCAGCATGTTAGCATCATATCTGAATCACAAGAAGGGTTGGACCTCCGTTTGACAAAGCTCCGCAGATACTGCGGAGGACGTGTCTGAAAGCAGCTACAGAGAGAGTGAGCCCTGCCTCCTCCATTATGGATAAAGTACCCCTACACCTGCTGTCTATCGCAGAGCATCGGCCTTGCCACAGGTGTTAGCGTCCACTTAATCCCCTCTGTCTTTACTGCCGCCTCCCCTCCCTCCAACCAGCCCCACTTCTGGCCTCTCTCCACCATCTGGCCAGCAGGATGTCAGAGCTTGCGGCCATGGCAACATGCGCTTGTCCTGCCGAGGCGAGGTGTCTCCCTCCTGCATTGGGCTGTGTGTGCGTTTCCCATTGCCTCTCCTCTCTCTGGCATAACAGACGTGTGGGATGTTATTTGTGTGGGGGTTGGGGGGGGGGGGCAGGGGAAGGTGTGTGTGAATTGGACTTGAATGAACACATCTTCTCCCTGCTGCCTTCCTCCAGGCGAGAGTGTGAAATCTTTAATAGAAAATTATGGATTGAGCAAAGCCACAGGGAAAATCAACTATCCTCTCTCTCTCTCTCTCCCTTCCTCCATTCCCCCCTCCATACACGTCTTCGTTCACTCGCTTCTCCAATATCTTCCACCCCTCTCTCTCTCTCTCTCTCTCTCTCTCTCTCTCAGTCCTTGTCAGACTCACGTCTATATACCTGCAATGTTGGGTGCTTGACTCTGTATTCTGTGTTATTTCAAGAGATGTGTAGACGGGATGTCTTACCACAAACACTCTCCGGGTAGAGAGGACACAGCAGTCTGCTATACATCTTGAAATATTCATTGTCTCCAGTAGTGATGTAGTACTCGAGTCCGGTCTCGAGACCAATTTCTGCTTTCTCGGTCTCGTCTCTGACTCATTCCTTCAAAGACTCGGTCTTGACTCGGTCTCGGACCACAGTGGGAGGAGAACGACTCTTGAATTCAGACCGAGTCCTTGAGACCAACGCATTTTTTATGTTCATATAAAAAAACAGACAACACATAACAACAATAATAATAAAATGCAATGTTGACCGGCATTATTTAAAAATGACATCCCATGGTGCAATGCAAAGATACTGCCGTCAGAGCCGTTTATTTATTTCTATGGCTCTGCTGCCGGTGAGTGTCTGTAGGTCAGCATAGTCCATATTAAGACGTTAAGACTGCTCCTCTAAACAATTCCCAATCTAGCTTAGTCTGTAGGCCTAACTGTTGATTATTAACTGGGGTGATATTAAATTATGAATATTAAAACTGAATTTTTTTTATGGTCTTGGTCTCGACTCGGTCTCGACTCCTAAAGGACTCGGTCTCGACTCGGACTTGCTTCCTCAAAGACTCGGTCTTGACTTGGACTCAACTGTATTTGAAAACCAACAGACTCGGTCTCGACTCGGTCTCGACCCTTCAAAGACTCGGTCTTGACTCGGACTCGGCATAGGCGGTCTCGTCCCCATCACTAGTCTCCAGGAAAAGACAAAAAATGAGAGACCATAATCTCAATAATTAAAAAAGTGTGTGTTTTTAAGTGTTTTGTTTTTAAGATAATTGCACACTGTTGACATTTATACAAACCAACTTAGATTAAATAGTCTCTGATTGAACACAAATTGGATACAAAACTTATGGACGTCCGTCCGTCCGTCTATTTTTCTATTTCCCTCTTTAATATATGTCTGCCTGTCTGTCTTTTTTCAAAGACACAAACATGCACACATCCCCCCCACACACACACACAAACACAAAAAACAGAGAGAGAGAGAGAGAGAGAGAGAGAGAGGGAGAGAGTGTAAAAACTAGAGTCATTTGTCATTTGTGTTGGCTTGGCTTTATCAGTATGACGTCTGCTTGGCTGAGTGTTGGCACTGAAGTTCTGTGTCACAGCTGTGCTTCCTCAGACAGGGAAGAAAAGAAGAGCAAAATGTGAGAGAGATTAGTGATAACACACACACACACACACACACACACACACACACACACACACATACACACACACACACACACACACACACACACACACACACACACACACACACACACACACACACACACACACACACACACACACACACACACACACACACACACACACACACACACACACACACACACACACACACACAGTCACATAAACAGAGGCTCCAGGGAATCTATTATGCTGATGAAAGATGAAACAGTAGAATTGGACTTGATTTGACTTTGACTGATTTTCCTTCTCATTTTTCCCAGGACCAGCTTATGCAGTCTCTATCTCTCCCCCTCTCCCTGGCTTTTCCTCGCTAACCCCGCACTTCATTTTCCCAATCTTAACACCATCACTCTCACCATTCCCTCGTCCTCTTGTCTTCCATCTCACTCTTCTCTCTTCTGTTTCTCTGACTCTTTTTCTCTAGTCTTCCTCTCCAAATTGGTTTCTTTCATCTTTCTGCTCACCTTTATTATATGTTGACAATAATCAGCTAAATGAATACATGTAAACGTAAATGTAAATGCAAGCCTTTCTTTCCGGTTTGTGTTTCTGTAATTCCATTTTGGAAACATTTAGGCTTCTCCGGTTAGATTTCTCGCTTTAGATGTCTTCCTGTTCTGGGCTGTTGATTTACCCTCTTAAACAGCGCCCAAGGTTATTGGGCCTCCATGCAGAGAAAGTGCTAAAACTGCTTCAAGACGATGCGTTTACCCTCACTCTTATTTTTGTTCTACTCTGTCTTATGTTCTCTCTCTCTCTCTCTCACTCTGGCTCTCTCTCTTTTTCTCTCTTTCTGTCCATAATAACCTCCCACATGCTGGTAAGGCATCAAAGGAAGAAGGGTGATTTGGCTGTTTTTAATCTTCTCTGTTCGCCTTGTCATGGTGGTCCATTTGTGAAGTCCTTTTAATCTTTCTTTTTCCTCACCCGCATTATTTCTTCTCCCTTCTCTTCCTATCACCTTCCTCATCCTCCTCTTCTTCTTCATTATCATCCACATCATCACCATCATCATCATCTTCTTTTTTTTGGTATTTTCTCCCATGTGCAAGTGAATGGTTTGTCAGAGTGAGCCCCTCAGAATCCCAAAGCATGAAATCAAAAGCGCAAAGCCCTGAATCAAAGTCGACAGGAATTGCAACATGAACTCCTCGCCAAGCAGTAACGAGTGGTATTTTGAGCCCTTGCTTGACAGATCCCTTTCAACAAGCATGGATTTTTATTTTATTTATTTATTTACTGTTTGTCTTGTTTTTTTTGGAGTGCACACTCCACCACAAGCCCATGGTCCGTCCCCTTCCCTGGACCGCCTCTGTCTGTGTCCAGCAGCATCATCAAAGCCACTTGGATCTGCAAGATGGCTCTATCTTAAAGTTTGAGCATCCCTAAATTGTGTGGACCGGGGGCCCACTAAGGACACGTGAATCAGACTCGGGTGTTTTTTAATTTGTTACACGCTCTCTTGCTTGTGACTGCTCGGCTCCATGGAAGGATCCCTCTATTGCGTAGTGCTGCTGAGCAGTGAGTGTGTTGTCAAAGAGTGAGGCTTTCATCTGTCTCTTGGTATGCATTTGGAGCTGTGCTGTACATGGGACAAAAGGAGTGTCAAGGTGGATTTATTGATTGAGGAAGGGATGTGTGATTGTTACAAACAGACAGGAAGAGAAAATAAGAGAGAATGAGAGAGAGAGAGAGAGAGAGAGAGAGAATGAGAGTGAGAGTAAGATTGTGCTGTATGAGATTGTGTATGAGTGTGTGTGTGTGTGTGTGTGTGTGTCTGTGTGTGTGTGCGTGTTTGCGTGTGTCTGTCTGTGTGTGTTTGTGTGTTCACCAGAGCATGGCCTGAGCGCATGACCACTGACTGATATGTGAAGTGGCAGTGTTTTGGGGAGGTGGCAGGGCGATGCAGCAGGCCCATACATGGAGGAGCTGCAGCTCAAATGTCAGACATGGGGGGCACAGGGGTGCAGGGTGTGGGGCTGTGAGCTGGCAGAGGTGGGGGCAGGGGGGTGGATATGCTGGGGGTGGGAAACATCCTGATGTGGGGAGGGCAACGATGGGACAATGGTGGTAGTCACACAGGCACGTACGCACACACACACACACACACACACACACACACACACACACACATACACACACGCATACACAGACACACACACACACACACACACACACAAACAGACAAAAAGACAGACACACTCAAGCGCGCCACACACACACACACACACACAGACACCACAGGTTTGTCTCCCAACAAGAGGCCACATCTGCAGGGAGATTATCAGGAGTGACACATGCTGGCTCACAATGGACAAAGCTTCAAAATGGCACATTTTACACTTGCATACTCGGACAAACATGCACACAGAAACACACACACAAACATGAACACAGACACACACACACACACACACACACACACACACACACACACACACACACACACACACACACACACACACACACACACACACACACACACAAACAGAAACAACCTCGCACACAGTGGCGGACCGTCAGGGCCTTCAAAGCCTTTTCAAACGAATGAAAAATAATAGTGTCTTTAATAACATTTTACTTTACCATTTATTATTCACTTCTTCTTCTCCTTCCCGATCGTTCTTGACTAGGCTATATTTGATTGACAGATTGTGTGAACAAATAGTGAGGGCATGCGATACATTTTTATCCAATCGCATGTCTTCCCTTGTTAAGGCCCGCATCAGGCCTTCACAAGGAATCACTGCGTTTTCGGTACCTAAGCAACCATTAGTAATCATATGTTTGGATTCGGGTTGATTGATGGCTACATCTGACTGATTAGCCAATCATATCGACCTATTATGGCGAGGAAGGCAGGTCTGACTGCAGTTGGGCCTGCAATGTTCGAAAAGAATACCCGGAACCGTTCATCACGAATTTTAACGCTATCTATTTGACTTGAGGAACTTCCTATAGGAACTTCGTGAGCATCTTCTGTCAGTCAGACTGACATTCACTGGAAAAGTACATGTCACACTGACATGGCTTTGGTTATAGCTATGGACAGTATATTGACCGTTTTTGTTTAAAAATTATATCATGTAAAGTTACAGCGTCAACTGGACTACAGGTAGTGCTGCCACTAACGACTAATATTCTAACGACTAATTTTTCGATTAGTCGACTAATCTAAACGACTATTTTTTTTTAATCAAGTGTTTGTTATTTTGTTGTGTCCGTTTTATTTTGAACTCAACTGAAGGGTAAACGTAAAATATATATCACCCTACTTTTGTTAAAATCTGTATTACTGTAAGTAAACTGTTCATAAGCATTATGTATTAAAAAGAAAAACACCCATTTAAAATGCTACCTTCAGATTTAATGTTAGACCTTTGATAGACTTTATTTGTATGCCAGTGTTGCCATGGACATAGACAACTTCTTTGAACTGAGGCCCGGTCATGGCATACTTTGGGGTCATAGGGCCCACCTACAGTACATGAACCCACCCCCCATCAAATGATCATAATATTACATCACAATTATTATTGTTATGCTATATTGTTATACATGCACTTCAAAGCAGCCAGTGTTTAAAGTGCTAACATTGTTCACAAAAAGTTTGTGAAAACATGCACATCAGAGGACTGCTTTACTAATGTAAAATATAATTACAATAGTTCCATTGCTTTTGCATGATGGCATGGTAAATACTTCTCAAAACAACAGCAATTATATGGGTGTCATCGTTTTGGGATGTTTCCCTCATGCAAGCATCATACACTGGTAGGCAAGTGCAAGTGGAAAGAATATTGAGATATTTGAAATATGCCACAAGCTTTTGGCCACATTTGAATACTCTAGATAGTGTATTATAGTCTGTGCTCTGTTTTTATGGAAGTTGCATAAATCCACATTGTTCTATTAAATGTAGTTTCATAATTAAATAGCTTTCCAATAGGTTGAATTGGAGCGTTGCTACCAACATTATCAAGTGGTTTCAGTTTTTCTCACGCATTGAATGAACGCCCACCATTTAATTGTATGTCTCTATGTTTTGTGACAGGGCCCTCAGGTTTATCCAACTAAATGGATGAGGACAGAGGCAGTAGTATAAACAATGTTATATTTATTATTTCTTTTCTTTGTTTAAAACGGATGGCAGGGGCGTACAGTAGGTAAATCCGATAAAAACAAAATCACAATACACAACACAAAATAATCAAAGAAAACAAAAGGTAATACACATAACCATAGATTAAATGCCCAGTGGATTGGTGGCTGCTACACGGCCTGAATTAACACAGGTACAGTAACCCTCGGATGGCTGCCCAGCCCCAAAAGTGATCTATGGCCATACACACACACAAACACAAGTGTAACACTCAAGCTTTCTAAATACAACCCACACGAGTATAAATAGGTGGTGTTCAGTACACGCTCAACCACTAGAATGTGCCCTCACCGCAAACTAGGGGAAGGCGGCAGTCCTAGAGTACCTTAACTGTGTTACCTAATAGACCTAGCAGGCCATACTAGCAAACAGGGGGAAGGAGGGGGCATTCAATAAAGGAAACAATACAAGACAAAACAAAAACAAGACAAACACGCTATTCAGCGCCAGTGGAGTGCTACCGATACAGCTACAATGAATAGCAGAAGCTATAATGAACTAATACTACCTGGGACATAGACCCCTATGGCCCAAGAGTAACAGTCTACTGTGTGGAGAAACTAGGTTGGGAGTCACAAAGAACTCAATATGAACTAATACCACCTGGGGCATAGATAGACCCCTATGCCCCAGGAGTAACTGATCTCCGATGTGGATAAGCTAAGTCAGGGTTACAAGAACCCATTAAAACTAATACTACCGGGGAGGGATAAGTCTCAATAGCCTCGGAGTAACAGTCTGAAATCGCTAACTGGCTGCTAATATGAGCTCAGGGATGGCAACAGCACTACACCTGGTCGTGTAACAGACCCTGGCAAACAGTGTGAATGCACCAGTGTATCACACTCAGACAAGCATACAACACAAAGAAAATAAACCAACACAAACAAGCATACCGTACATCCAACTTTGATGTGCTGTTAGTTTAACACTGACTAATACCAAAAGAAACTCTAATGGGGGAAAACAGTGGTCAAACTGTGATAGACAGCCAGCTGTGATCTCGGCCTTTTCCACAATGCGAGCTAGCCCAGGGGAACAGGAGCAGAGGAGGGAAGTGTGTCAGCTATAAAAACAAGGGAGCGAAAATTACAGACGCGGCATGCTGTTGTTTGGCCCGTATAGCTCACTTAGTCTGCTCACATTAGTTGAGTGTTTGACCATAGCTATTGCAATGTTGCTATTGTAAGAGGCCTACCTCCACGGTCAGCATTCGCATTGGTAGTCACAGGGAAACAGGAGTAGGGAGGAGATGACAGTCTATAGAAAGATGAGCCAAAGCGTTTACGACACTACAACCACCTGCGCCGTGTTCAAACTTCATTGGCTAAACACAAACTCTCACTTTATGCTATTACCTACATGTCAGACAAACGTTCGCGGGTCTACGGCAGTGGCAACAACTCACATCAAAAGTGTAAGGAGTACATGAAACATTCCACCTACCCAGACCACAGCGAGGGAGTTGTTCGCAACCAAAACCCAGCATGAAGTGCGCGGTTTGTACCGACCAGCGACAAGCAACTTGCGTACCAAACAATTTGGGAGAGCTTCTTTTGTGTTTGTCGGGAAGGAAGTTACGTACCTATGACCCCCAGCCCGCACGCCCAGGTGATTGCAATTAGTCGTGATCCTGACCTGATCACAGTTTGATGACACCAAATTAGCAAGTATTTCCTACTGATTGCAGAAACGTTTGTTTTCTTTTTCTGTCGGTCCGCGGTTCCTTGATCAATTGCGCAGAAAATTATCAGACAAAGCCCCGGGAATAATTTCACTCCGCGGCTCTGGACCAGCAGTGTCCACGTTACGGCCGGTGCTGGTCCGCGCGGCCCATAGTTTGAGAAACGCTGGACTTTGAAAGGCGAGAGTTGAGGACTTTGCAAATGAGCCTAACATCAGCATGTTCAAAACAAGTAGGCTACAGGCACTTTGCGCGTCTTACCACATAGGTTACCTCACTTTATCAGTTGGCTTGAACGCTAAAAAAATATGCGTCGTGACTAGACAATGGGAAATTACGCGCACCTTGATTGTTGATATCACGGGCAGCGGCATGTTCGTTTTAACGTTTTTTTGTATGAATGAATTACAGTAATGACACGCCGTTGCGTTGTCAACGTGAGACACTTCACTTCATTTATTTCAATTTCCACAATACTATAGTCAAGAGTCTGGACTAGCGTAACCTACTAGCTTAGCTCCCCCCACTTAGCTCTGCCTAATAATGAATTGCGCTGAAAGCAGGCAGGCACGCAGCTTTGCTGCTGGCGTTAACACTTGCGTGCATAGCGGGTTTAAAACATGACTGCCAAAGTCTTAGTAGCCTGTTTAACATCCCAAAGACAGTCATTGTACTTTTCAAGAGTTAATAACATAGAGTTAATATAACATTACAGTGAGCCGTTTGAGACCAAAAATAAATAGGCGGTCAATAGTAAAACGACTCTTCGACTATCTATGAGTTTTATGATTAACTGATTAACTTATATTATTTACTACTTTTTACAAAAAAAAATATTGACATCAACCTCTTTTGCACATTTCCATGTCTCCATACAGTATGTTGTACCTGCTGTGTAGACTTGCTTGTGTGTGCTATATGTTGTACCTGCTGTAGTCTTTGTGTGTGTTTGCATTATGTAGTTGTTGTTGTACCTGCTGTGTAGTCTTTGTTTGTGTGTCTGCTTTATGTTGTTCCTGTTGTGTAGTCTTGCTTGTGTGTGTTACATGTTTGTGGGGCCAAAGATGAATTTCCACAGTAGTGGACAATAAAGACCTCTAATCTAATCTAATCTAAAAAAAATTGCAGTCGACTAATTTTCATGGTCGATTAGGTCGACTAAATCGACTAATCTCGGCAGCACTATGTTAGCAAGATGCACATAATGTCAGCTAGCTCTGCACTTAGCTGGTCAGTAGCCTATGCAGGAATTGATAAGTTTTGTTTCATGTTTATTTGATAACACAGACTTGTAATACATGCTTGCAATCTGGCCCTTTTCTATATAAAAAGTGTTTTTGTTCTGCTAGCAAACCACAGTGCTTGGTTAGCCTACTACTAGATTGTATGCTAGCTTGAAGTTGTGTGTGAGTTGATGTGGCTTTGGTGAAGCTGTCTGGATCGGCATCTATGTGAAAATTGCCATTTGCCTTGGTTTCCTGCCCTGATAATTAGTCTGACTATTTATATATTTGTGTTTTGTGGACATTATTGGTGAAATCAATGTTGTGGCCATCAGACATTATGAAATAGGCAACAAGCAGTAGTAGCAGCATAGGGCAATAGCCTACATTTTCTGACTTTTATGTTTAATATCATGGTGGTGTGCTGAGAAATGTTCTGAGCATTTTCTGTTGAGACACTTTCTCATAAATACGTTTGGTAGGATAGCCTACTGTAGTTCCACATTAGCTTTTGAGTAATCAGAGCAGCAGCACAACCTAAAACAGTTGCACTGTAACGTTAACGTTAAAGCTACAGCTAAGTAGGTACAGTCTGAAGCAAGTTTGCTTATGTCAGATTAAACTATTAAATGATCACATCATTGTAGACCTGTGGCAGTGCCATATGTGCGTGCAAGTCATGAACATAAGTTAGGCAACCGATATTCTAAATATTTCAAAATAGTCTGCACAACCCATACTTGAGCGCACTTGGTGTTCACTTTCAATATGGCATGGACTAAATCAGTGTTTCCCAAACTTTTTTTCTGGGGACCCACTTTTTAAAAATGACAGACCATCGCGACCCATTTCACTTCAGATCTAACATGCAACCTGCATGCAACCATATTGTTTTAGGTCACAGGTTCTCAAACTTTTCTTGGGGGTATTCTTGCATGCTACGCAGTCGTCACTCTGCATAGTCTGTTCCTGTATTTCTAAAGAGTGATGTTGTAGGCTACGTTGCGTTTCAGACAAGTGGATCATAACACCGTCAATTCCTATATGTAAACATAGCAAGTAACTCAAGTCGTTATATTGTTGCCTATTTGTGGAGGTTTCTTTATTTGGAAAGTTGAATCCGCATTAAATGTTTGTTTGTAGGCCGTATACCAAGGCTGTGTATGTTGTGACAAGCTATGTTGTAAGAATGTGAAATGAATAAATATCAGAACATGAGGCTTTTGCGCAATAGTCAAAAGATAATATGCCTTTACTGTAGCCTACAGTATAGAGTTTGTGAGGTGAAAAACGAGAGGAAATAATAGTGTTTAAAATGTCCAATTGTAGCCTAATATTATGCACTGTTGAGTGTTTTCAAACCGAAATAATAAGGAATGTGAGGAGGTTGCTATTAACTTTAAAGAGTGCATCTACAAACTATCTACCACCTATGACGCAAATTGAATAGCCATGTCCGGTAAACGAATGTAGATTTTAATCGGTCAAGTTGAAGAGCTGATGTCCGTTAATGTTCTGATCATGGCTGATCATGTCCCTTGCATTTTGCAACTGAGAGGTCCATGGCAGGCGTCCCACAGAAATGTTTTGCAAGGGAGATGTCCACGCTGTCCCCTGTGCGACGTGTTCGCCCCCCAGTTTCAGAGCTATTCTAAATGCAAAATTGCGCAGAGGGCCGTGACTGTGGTAAACTATCCTAATAGAAAACTGATAGCTTTCCTGGCTAAATAGTATAAGTTAGGCCTATTAGACAGCATAAAGTGTGCTGATGACCCAAATAAAATCTCCTGCGACCCACCCGTGGGTCGCGACCCAGTCTTTGGAAAACACTGGACTAAATTGCACTTCTTCACCGGACAGTAGCAGGCAGCAGATTGTAGCCGAATGAATATTAGGGGTTTGCACGGCGTGTCATCAGATCTGGACATCGCCATATTGGAGATACTCGCCTCATTAGAAAGCATTAGGCACTGAAGTAAATCCCTAACATCGTCAAGGAAAATGGTTAATTATTGCTGTGTTTTAGGTTGTACCAATAGGTCAGACTGAGAAAAACATCTGGTGTAGGTATCGACTTCCAAACGTTATTAAAAAAACAGGGAGAAGGGACAATAATGCCAGAAGTTATCAGAGGAAGGGGGGCGCTTGTGGTTGAACTTGGTACTTCGTCTCCCTCACCCAACTCATATGGATCTGCGCTGCCAATAATCCGTAATTTCTAAATATCGGCGCTTTTCTTGTGGTCCAAGTCCTGCCCTAAATGCCTTTGCATCTTAGGACGATTTTGATGAGCTTTTCTTGTTGTTTAGACACGCTACAATCACGTAAGATATCCAAAGTGCATAATACTCCATTGTACTTCATTCACTGAGTATCGCCAATATGGCCGCGCATGCTGGGTTACCATAGTTACCGGCCAGAACGTGACATCATAAAGATCTAATAAAGATCTAAGCAATGCGGAATTCAGCTCGGAACATTAATTGTTTGTCTAACGAAGATTCTAGAGTGCTACACAGATTTGCGTGAGAAAGAGAAAACGTTTTTCTCCCACCGTGAAATGCTGGGAAATTGCACATTTTAACGAAAAAATCTTCGGGGGGTGTCCCCCCCGGAACTCCCCCCTATTATTATTTTTTGTCAAAAAATAGTCATCAATGAAGGCCTAACCACTGAACGCACGGTCCGCCACTGGCACACATACATAGTAATATCCACATCTCTACTTGTTCATGGTGTTGAGACGTGCATTCATACTAACATGCAGGCACACTGACAGCATAGCCGTGTTATGCCAAATAAGGGGTGTTTATTTTGGTGCGCTCCATGTGGGGCTACAGCGGGGGGTGCTCTGCCCTTCCCAGAGCTCCTGGAGGGAGAAGAAAAGGAGCGCTTGATTACTCGCACCTCCGTTGGGTCTCAGCAAAATGCATCAGCCCGTGCTCCTGCACAACACAACCAGACTGGTGACTGATGACAGTGATGATGATGATGATGGTGATGACGAGGAATATATATGGGTCAGGGAGATGATGATGATGATGATGATGATGATGGTCCACATTATTCACGTCAACAATGATGATGATCATAATAATGGTGATGATGGCCATCATCATGGCTGTCACTAAAATGGTTGTTTTTAATGGAGATGAGGGTGATAATGGGGATACGGTTTTTAACTTTTCTTTTCAAAATTATGGGATTTCACAAAGACTCTTTGATGTTGGAACCTTACGCAACATTACAGCAAGAAATACATGTAACTGCATATGCACACACATGGTACAGACAAGTTACTGGAGAATATCAGTATGTTGAGACATCAACATATGGGAAGATGTCTCACGTGGGAAGAGTTAGACTGACAACAGGTGACAACAGCTAAGATGTTGTTCGGGAGTAAAGCAGAAATCAGACATCTGTCCTTGAGATTTATGCAAATTATCTGATGGAACACACACACACACACACACACACACATGGTTTTTGCATGCTGAAACCCACACAAGCAATCGTCCATCAAGCACACAACACAATGAGCATGACTGGCAGTTAAAAAATATGCTGGATTTTGAGCTTTTTGAGATATGCTTTCATATTATCTTGTATTGTATCTGTCTTCAATTAACCTGTGTCATTTGCACGTGTATTCA
This sequence comes from Alosa alosa, assembly GCF_017589495.1. NCBI lineage: Eukaryota > Metazoa > Chordata > Actinopteri > Clupeiformes > Clupeidae > Alosa > Alosa alosa. Next base: position 23,455,454 of record NC_063194.1, read on the forward strand.
TCTGTGGAGTTGTCACTATATAAGCTGTCTGTAAGTCAGCATGGACAAGCATGTTAACCCAAGGTCTAGTTGTGACAGACTTTCATTTTAATTAAAGCCCGTTACCCTACTCACTTAGGAAGTTTTTAAATGTCTTTGCTTCAGGTGTTCTTTGAGCATCATTGAAATCAATCAAAGCATAACTACATCTTCACATTTGTCAGTCTCTGATTTCTTACTTTTCAGGGGGAAATGAACACGCTTCATAGATTTCCTCAGATATTCATGGTTTCTAGTGACTGATCCTTAAGGATCTTTTTTTATTTCTGTCACCACACTAAGAGTTTAGAGTACAGGGATTCAGTATGTTTCAGTACAAACTTTGTACAAACTTTACACATACACAGACACATGTGCAAACACACACACACATACCCCTACTCTAATAAAACTAAGGTGTTGTCCCTATCTGGACACAGAGGTGTGTTTTAACACATTTGTTTTAAGAGCGTAGAGAACAAGTTGTGTTGTTTTAAATGCAAGTAGTGTTATTTTCAACACATATTGTGTTACAAATAAAAAAAGACAAAAACACAAACTGTGGTGTCCCTATCTGGACACAGAGGTGTGTTTCAACACATTTGTTTTAAGAGCATATACACACACACACACACACACACATACGCACACAAACGATACTGTATGTGTTTGAAGTGATCTACGATACGACACACTTTATGTGTCATGTCAAGCTTGACATGATTTCCACTCCACTCATCAGACCGATGGTTATCAGAGTGGTGGCGCGGCCAAGCAATGATCCAACCGGCATATACTCAGTTGTCACGGAGTAGGAAACCGTGGTTGTGTGCAGCTCTCTATCTCCCTAAACTGAGTGACAGAAAGCTGAGTGAAGCCCTGCAGTAGAAGGTCCAGTTGATCAGACGGAGAGAGTCTCCATGTGGTGGGGGTGTTAAGAGCACACATAGCAGATGGGCCACAGCGCCTGATGAATGGGGTGAGTTTGGCAGTTTGTTTTGTACCGTGGGCCAGAGGGAGGGAGTGTGAAGTCGGAGCTCTGAGTGGGCCTTCAGAGACACACGAGCATATTTGCAAATGAGGCCCGAGGATTGGATGCAGAGTGCCCTGGCGGGAGTGCTTGTTTATGATCACTGTGTGTTCAACAGAACAAACTCTCTCTCTCTCTCTCTCTCTCTCTCTCTCTCTCTCTCTCTCTCTCTCTCTCTCTCTCTTTCTTCTTTCTCACACAGGCACACACACAGACACAAAGTGTCTGAACTCTGCCTCCATTTACTGTTTGTGACATTTCCCCCTGTCTGACGAGCTTCAGGTAAAACATTCATCCAGGTCATTGGCTATAGCTATTTGAAATGCAGCATCTCACAAATGAGTGTAGCTTGTTAGTTATCTTCTGAATATAAATTGTTCTGCACACCCTTCTGCAAAAGCACAGTGGGGAGATCACAGACTGGTCATGAGCTCAGCATAAAGAAAAGTGCAAGTCCATGCTGAAGGGAAAAGGGGACCCTATAGTCGTTTGACAGGAAGCCCATTATGGCCCTGCTTGCCAATTAGGTCAGAATTATTATTAAATTATGATTATTAAACTCATTTATGTCTGTCATTGAGTATTGGATTATAAAAATACCTGATTTACCCTGATTAAGATATTAATTCTGTGGGAAAATGCTGGGAATAATCAGTGCTGAATTGACAGATGCCATGGTTTCCAAATGATTGGATGCTTTCATAGTCAACACAGAAACACTTTCAGTTTTCCTCATTTTGGTTACTTCTTTCTCTCTCTCTCTCTCTCACTCTCACACACACACACACAAGAGACTTCTATTTTAGAATGCGATGATTTGTTCAGAAGTACTTTCACAGTACTTCCAGCTCAAATGTTTCTGGTAAATGTGGGGGGCCTTTGAGGACATGAGCTTTCTGGCGGGCGTCCATTTAGATGCCTGACACACTGCTGGGCTTCCTTACATATCCTCTGGGCAGTGATCCGCGGCTGTGATTGAGGCCGTGTCTCCCTCAGGCTTAAAAAAAGTTTGGAGTGTGGCGAGGAGATAAAAACACAATGGTAATGGAGGTCACTCAAAAGAGCCTCCAGAAACAATGATTTTGACTTTGTGTGTGTGTGTGTGTATCCTTGAGTCCTATAACGACTCAAATGTATTCTTCTGGATGTATAATAAATCGTACCAAAATAGCTGAAGACTGGTCAGCATCAGCCTATTTCCTAAAATTGGTGTCTGTGTATGTTCCCATAGCAACTCACACGCACATTGAGCTTGCAATGTTTTGCTTGTGTTGAACCATAGACTGTTCTATATACAGTCTATGTGTTGAACTGTTACAGTTAAAGCTGCAGTTGGTAAGATTTTTTTGATCAGTTTCACTGAAACCAACACTATGCTCCGACAGAACAACATAAATCAGCCGGTTTTAGAAAAAAACCTGCAGTTCTACCTCCACCTAGTGCCTGTTATTTGTTTTGCAAAAATCCACAGCTCCCGGTTCTTCTGGTCCAATCAGAGCAGGGCTGTGTGAGATCTGACTGTCAATCACAGTCTGGTGCAGTCTGGTACGCATTGACGAGCACAAACTCGATGAGAGGGAGCTCGGTGGTAGTGGGGGAAGGGCATGAGAGTTGCAAACATTCAAAATTCCCTTCAAAAAGTCCCCTAAATCTGTCAGACTTGCCAACTGCAGCTTTAACGTTAGACTACAATTTGAACAGTTGAACTATTACAGTTACAGTTTAAACAGTTACAGTCAATGGTGTTGAAGTGATACGTAGGCTAAGCAATAAATCAGCATTGAATTAGTTATTGGATGATATTGAAAAGTAGGCTGGTGGAATTATTTGTGGTTGACCTCGGAATTCAGAGCATTAAGTTAGCCTACGTTGTGTCAGTGTAACGCAGCCTACTCTAACTGTAAACAAATATTTGTCTATAACAGACATCTGTTTTGTTTTGTCTTGTGACAAAGTCTCCTGGTTCAATTGATTCCAGTTTCATAGAAACGAGGGTGTTACATTTGCAGTAACTACAAAATCCAACCTACAGTAATAACGCGTTGATGTTTCTCCACTTCAATAACGCGTTGATGTTTCTCCACTTCAATAACGCGTTGATGTTTCTCCACTTCTTGTTCTCTTCACCTATCAGGCAGCTATTCCAAAGTGTAGTGAAAAAGGATACCCGTTCAAAAACTACAGCTACAGTAGGCCTAAAGTTGTTCTATATAAATAGAATCGCTATGACCATGATGTAGAGGGCAAGAAAGTATAATGGCAGTCACTCTCTCATGTGCTCATAACTTCCGTTATTATCAGGCTCATGATTTGCAGGTAGCAACTTACAAATGAGGTAGCTCATTGCTTGCCATAATGGTAATGAAAAATATATTATTAGTAGTAACATCAGAGACTTTCTAATGAGGAGACACAGCACTCAAAAAATCCTCCATAGAAATGCATGGGCTTAGTTTGTAACGCCAATATGGCAGTTGTCTACGCATATCACACCCCTTCCGCGGCAAAACGTTGACATGTGAATACATTGAGCCAATCATGTGCTATGTTGTGAATACATTGAGCCATTAATGTGGTGTGTTGTGAATACATCGTGCCAATCATGTGTTGTGATCTCGCCGCTGGAGCAAGATTGCAGTAGATTGGTGTCGTGAAACCTTGCGCACGCGCATTTCTGATGAGATGGATGCCCGATGAGTGCCCAAAAAGCGTTGCCATATGGCCGCCGAGTGGAGGGACTTGCCTAAAAGGACTTTGGTAACATATTCAAATATTTAGTGTTAACCTTACTCAGCACTGAAACCTGTCAAACTTCTTTCAAAGTCCTTCATCACATGAATTAAGATTAAAATAATTTAATTTCTGAGCACCATAAAGTCAGATCTCAGCACCATTTTTAATGTAAGATCGTTCTTAGGTCACATACCAATTTAAAATCATGACATTAAAACTGCAATGGTACTGTTTTTAATGCAATGGTACTGTTTTATCATGTGTAGGCCTAGTAGGTGTAAGTGTGTGTGTGTGTAAACATGCTTTAATGAGTATAAGTATAATATACTGTAGGTATACTGTACTCTTTGGATCCCATTAGGGAAATTTGGTCTCTGCATTTATCCCAATCCGTGAATTAGTGAAACACACTCAGCCCACAGTGAACACACAGTGAGGTGAAGCACACACTAATCCCGGCGCAGTGAGCTGCCTGCAACAGCAGCGGCGCTCGGGGAGCAGTGAGGGGTTAGGTGCCTTGCTCAAGGGCACTTCAGCCGTGCCTACTGGACGGGGTTCGAACCGAATTCCGAATTGTACACTCACACAGATACAGACACGCACGCACACACCCACACCCACGCACACATGCGAACACACACACACATGGGAACACACACACACACACACATGGGAACACAAACACACACACACTCATTTCCACTTCACATGATTCACGTCTTGATTCACAGGAAAAAAGAACTAGTAGAAAGCGCGAACTAGTAGGCCCTAATGAAGTAGCTACTGTACAGTTCTGTACAGTTCTTTCATCGTGTTTTAAATTAACTTACAAACTTAAGTATACCAAGGATACTTAAGCTTACTTAAGTAGGAGGGTTGGTGCCTGCTCTGTTAAGGTATTTCTGTCCCTCCCAAACTGCATTGAAATGGTATGTTTAGCCAGAATTTCCAGATTTTCAGGGGGAGAACCAGAAACCATCAGAAACCAATTGCAACGTCCCTGATTGTGCCCCCCCCCCTCCCCCCCCCCCCATGGCTTGCATGACGCCCCTGTGTGTGTGTGTGCGTGGGTGTCTGTGTGTGTGTGTGCGCGTGTCTGTGTGTGTGTGTGTGTGTGTGTGTGTGTGTGTGTCTGTGTGTGTGTGTGATAGTATAAGAGATATATTTGTGTATCTGAGAGAGAGAAAGAATGTATTTTTGTGTTTCAGAAAGCAAGAGAGTGTGTGTGTTTTTGTAGGCTTGAGTGTGTACGTCTATGAGTTTGTGTCTTTGCACCCCCCTTCCATAGAGATTCATTTTATTTCTTGAGGAGATTGCCTGGTGCGTGAACATTCTATTCTGTACCCTTCACTTTGATGCCAAGCCAAAGCAAATGGCCCAGCATTGCACCAAAAGCATGTTTTCCACAGTCAGATGGGGCCAGCATTTTGATACTGGGCTCAGCTGCAGAAGCCTCTTAAATTCAGCTCTTTGGCTCCGTTTTTCTACTTTAGAAGAGGCAACCTTCTCACAATGCTTCCTTCTTTCCCATTGTGAATCAAGATGTGAATCATGTGAAGTGGAAATGAGTTTGTGTGTGTGTGTGTGTGTGTGCAGGGCCGGCGGAAGGCAATCATGCGCCCTGGCGAAATAGGAATATGTCGCCCTCATGTTCATAGACTGCGTGCCACTTTCGACTGTGTGCTACCTTCCCAAAAGCCCCTGGCTGCAGCGTGCAGATCAGGGCTGATTTTAATGTGGGGGAGCTCAACGTTGCTACTTTCCAGCATTACTGGACCGCAAGGAAAAATAAAAAAATGTTTCGGGACTATTGCGATTGCGAGGACAGCGCAGCGAAGCGGTGGTCATATAGGTTTAGTCAGATTTTTTTTTTTTTTTTTTTTTTTTTTTTTCGCATCCCCAAATTTCCGTCAATGATTCCCGGGACACTGAAAGACCGGGGTACACGAAACTTGGTGGGCATGTAACCCCACATGGATAGCATGGAACCACCGTTTTTCATTTTGATCTGTAGCCCCCCCGCTGGACTGGACCCCCGAAAGGAGGGTAGGGCAGACACAGTTCTCTGTGAATATCTTGATAACTGTAGGGCCTAGGATGACCATTTTTTTCCGTATGTTTGCCTCCAGGGGTCATGTTAACCCATTTCATGTGCACACATGTGCACAAACAGATACACACACACACACACATACATTCACAGTAATCATACGTATGACACATACTCACACAGTAGACATATGTACGCTTGCATGCACAGGCACATACGCAGGCACACACACAAGCACGCACACACACACACACACACACACACACTCACACAAACACATACCCACACACATAACATAAACATAACACAAGCATTTAAGAATTTCTCAGAATTATGAACAGGCAAGATGGAGGTGGGGTTGTATAAAATGAATTTTACATGTGAAATCTATGAACTAATCATGTTTTGGTACTTGTTGTCTAGCAGATACCAGTGAGAATTGAGTGTGGATAATGCAATTTAGTGAGAAAGAATCATATAGGCCTTTCAGCGTGATTTCTTTTTGTAGAAAAAATGTGCTGGACTGGGCGGCGGTCATATTTTGTACCGCTCTGCGGTACATCTAGTTTGACAATGAATGTGTTTTCAATGTTGTAGCCCATGCGCTGTGGCTGTGTGAATGTGTGTGTGTGTGTGTGTGTGTGTTCCCATGTGTGTATGTGTTCGCATGTGTGCGTGGGTGTGTGCGTACGTGCGTGCGTGCGCGTGTCTGTATCTGTGTGAGTATGTACAGTATGAGTTTCCTTCAGAGTTAATGTCATTATGTGCGTCTCAGAGAAAGTTCAAACAAGGAGTAAATCCAAAGACAATTAACTATGCACATTTGTGCAACTGACATATTTGCACTGATAGACAAAACACATTCATGGAACATCTGGACTAGTTAGCAAACACTGTTAATTAAGCCTCTTTCTATTAGTGTGTGTAAGCTTATTATGACCACTGCGCAGCGAAGCGGCGGTCATATATGTTTAGTCAGAGTTTCTTCTTCCGTTTTTTTTTTCCGCATGTGTAATTTTCCGTCAAGGATTCCTGGGACACTGAAAGACCACTGGTGAGCATGTAGTCCCACAAGGATAGCATGGAACCATTGTTTTTCGTTTTGACCCTTCGTTTTGACCCCCCAACCCCGCCCAACTGAACCCCCCGAAAGGAGGGTAGGGTGGACACAGTTTTCGGTGAATATCTCGAGAACCGTAGGACCTAGGGTTACATGTTGTAATAACAATATCTCTGGCTGACATGGACAAAAAAAAAAAACACACAAAAAAATATCTCACATGCAGGCACACACACTCAATAAACACACACAGAAGCACACATATACTCAAAAACAACCACACACTCTGCACACACTCAATTACAAACACACAAAAAAAGGAACAAGATAGGAAATGAACAGAATTTGACAAACGTGTCTTATTTTTGTGGAAGAAATGTGCTGGACTGGGCAGCGGTCATATTTTGTATCGCTCTGCGGTACATCTAGTTTCTATCGGTCTGGTCATTGATGTTTTATGATTAATTTGTAAAAATGTGTAAGGATGTGCCATGCATAATAAGTAAACTCAATAAAGCATTCATTCTCTCCCTCTTTTCATAGGAATAGGCAACACTTGCATAAGAAGAAGCAACATGTGTTTTTTTGTTTGTATGCGCTTGTGCTTAAGGACTCTCTCCCTCCCTCCCTCCTGCAGAAGAGACGGCGTTCGAGGCGGGCATCCGGGTGCAGATCCACAGCCAGGCCGAGCCTCCCTTCGTGCATGAGCTGGGCTTCGGCGTGGCGCCCGGCTTCCAGACGTTCGTGGCCACCCAGGAGCAGAGGGTGAGTCCCGCACCGCACCCCTCCTCCTTCAGCTCCCATCATTCACACTGTCACTGATGGCTGTCACTCATGTGCCACTTAGAAGGGCAAAGTCTGAGAACCTCAGAGTTCATTCCATATACATTGTGACCATATCCATATACTATATTGAATTAGTTCGGTATATCAGACTTATATGACAGTTCTTTCCATATTCAGTGCATCAGCCTTTACTGTACAGTATATCAAAGTTAATTCCATAAATACTGTATTATTCAAGTAACGTCTTCATGTAATTCATTCAATAATTAACCTCCTGCCAAGATACTGAAAATGTACAGTGCCATCCACAATCCTATTTTATTGACAAAGGGCGGTTGCACAAGTATTAAAAACAGGGATTCCAATACTGTTGGCAAATGTATTTTTTTTTCCAAAGAAATTATTTCATGATGAGATCATTTGTTATCTCAGCATAAATTTCCGTCTCTTCAAAGTTGCACTTTTCTGATTTCTTTTCAATGTGAAAATAAGCCTTATTAGTAGGGGAGATTATCAACAAAAAAGGGCCTAATCGTTACACGGTGGATAGAAGTACCAAAATTGCTACAGACACTCTTTATGATGTATCTCATCATTTGAGAAGGTGTGCCCAAAATGTCTGGTTCATTTAGGTCCTTTTTAAAGGGAAAATCCAAGATGGCCGCCTAAAACGACCCAAGGATAATAAAACATTACATAGTTGGGCATCATGGTTTATTCTGCTACTTTATTATTTTACATTTGATAGATGGTTAACAAATAATATGTGCAAGATAACCCATGAAAATAATCTTACATGCCTTTTATACAGCTTTAAAGGGGGGGAAACAGGCTTAAAATGACTCCCCAAATGAATCCTCATCTGAGAAGTTAATTATTTATGTATGCATAACATAAATATTTTTAAAAACTTTTGGAATAATCACTTAATAATTTTCAAAAGACAGTTTATTGCTAAAATGTCCACATGAGCAGAGATCAAGCCCTAAATAGGGACACGACTCATTGACCAAATGTTATGCCAGTGTTAGCGTTAGCATTAGCCAATGTAGAACCACTAGCTGGGTTCCAATTATCAAGCTAAATCTAGGCAAACAAAGGCATCCCTATGTTAATTGTCTCCCCATGATCACCTGGGGTGCGTATTTGTGAATCTGTGGGGCTTCCTGGGGGGTATTGTACCGTTATTTCGGGAATAACATTAGAAGCTACGAAATTTTGATTTGTACTACAGTAACGGTAGCCAGCTAGTATTTAGCTGTGCAGTATGTACATTGAGTAAACCTCCCTCATGATACCTTGACGTGCTAGTGAGAGAACTAGCAGCCTGGGCTTTTAGCTCAATTACTAGCACGCTCGCCTCCTGATCCGAGGTGCTAGAGAGAATATACATTCAGCCAGCTGAAAAAAGACAAAAATATATGCTCTGTCTTCCAGAGAAGTATACACTACAATTCCAGCTGTTACTTCTCAACCAAAGGCCATTGTAGTGCCAAAAGTTAACCGAACCAATACCTGGTACCTGCATGGGCAATAACAGAGGAGGAAAAGTGGGCTGAGCATGCAATCAAACTGATGCTTCACTTCAGCCAGAACTGTCTGACCCACCTGCTATAAACTCATTCCTTCCTCTCTTTCATGAAAAAGCTGCCAGCTTTGCCATGGTCAGACATGGCATGAATGTTGTAAAACAATTGACAGAGTACCTAAATCCCGGCCTGGTCCCAGTTATGGCATTTGACCTACCACTATATACATTTACAAAAATGGTTTAGTGAAGTGATCCAGACTGTTATGGAGAGAGGTTTGTGATGCTTGGTGGGTTACACATAGAGATGGCTCTATGGAACACAATTGGATAACTTTTAGATGGAAGTAGTTGAACAACTGCACAATGTGATGGGGTACCTCTGGAACAGCATACTCCTTCTAAAGGGTGCGCTGCATGTAAACCATTTCCAGAAGTAATTGATGCCTTCATTGCTATGACAGCAACTGCTTAGCCAGGACTCAAACATGTTTGCATTGCTGGAGAAGTACACTTCTTTATGATAAGAAAACGGATCTTGAAAAGGTCAGTGATCTCAGGAAGGACTTGTTTTCTCAAATACAATATGTCTCTCAATGGAAAATATTCCTCCCACACAGGCTGCACTGACACAGTATTCAAATAGAGCAGTTGCAGGGGACATGTGTGCTTAATTGTATGTTTTTATGAGGTCTGCCTGAGGTGCTTGAGTGTCTGTGTTTACAGTAGTATCCTTGAGACAGTTGGTGGATATATAGGTAGCCATAGTGTAGCCAACAGAGACACATCTATAAGACACTTATACCTAATTTCATGCTTTTAGGAGGTTGTTTAGGTGGCCTTTGAAATAGCTGCCAAATTTGTGGATAGGCAGTGCAGCCTTTTTTCAATTTCTTTAAAAATGAATTTCCCATTTGAGATTTCTTGGAGTAATCTTCTAGGATAATTTAGGATCACCCAAGGATAGGGACATATATCAAATTTCAAGCTTTTAGGAGGTTGTTTTGGTAGCCTCTGAATCAGCCATCAATTATATGGGTGGCCATTTTGAATTTCTTCAAAATCTCACTTCCTGTTTGAGATATGTTTAGGTGGTCTTTGAATTAGCTGCCAATGTTGTGATGGGGAGTGTCAATTTCTTTAAAAACTCACTTCCTGTTTGAGATAATTTGGGGCACCCCTTCTAAGATGTCTTAGGATCACCCAAGGAACATGTATACCAAATGTGAAGCTTTTAAGAGGTTGTTTAGGTGGTGTTTGAATCAGCTGCCAATTGTGTGGCGGGAAGCGCAGCATTTTTTAGGTGGCCTTTGAAATAGCTGCCAAATTTGTGGATAGGCAGTGCAGCCTTTTTCAATTTCTTTAAAACTCACTTCCTGTTTGAGATATGTTTAGGTGGTCTTTGAATTAGCTGCCAATGTTGTGATGGGGAGTGTCAATTTCTTTAAAACTCACTTCCTGTTTGAGATATTATTGGGCACCCCTTCCAGGATGACTTAGGATCACCCAAGGAACAGACATACCAAATTTCAATCTTAAAGGTTGTTTAGGTGGCCTTTGAAATAGCTGCCAAATTTGTGGATAGGCAGTGCAGCCTTTTTCAATTTCTTTAAAACTCACTTCCTGTTTGAGATATGTTTAGGTGGTCTTTGAATTAGCTGCCAATGTTGTGATGGGGAGTGTCAATTTCTTTAAAACTCACTTCCTGTTTGAGATATGTTTAGGTGGTCTTTGAATTAGCTGCCAATGTTGTGATGGGGAGTGTCAATTTCTTTAAAACTCACTTCCTGTTTGAGATATGTTTAGGTGGTCTTTGAATTAGCTGCCTATGGGGAGCGCAGCATTTTCAATTTCTTTAAAATGAATTTCCCATTTGAGATTTCTTGGAGTAATCTTCTAGGATAATTTAGGATCACCCAAGGAACATGTATACCAAATGTGAAGCTTTTAAGAGGTTGTTTAGGTGGCCTTTGAAATAGCTGCCAAATTTGTGGATAGGCAGTGCAGCCTTTTTCAATTTCTTTAAAACTCACTTCCTGTTTGAGATATGTTTAGGTGGTCTTTGAATTAGCTGCCAATGTTGTGATGGGGAGTGTCAATTTCTTTAAAACTCACTTCCTGTTTAATATTTCTTGGGCACCTTCTATGATGTCTTAGGATCACCCAAGGATAGGGACATATATCAAATTTCAAGCTTTTAGGAGGTTGTTTAGGTGGCCTTTGAAATAGCTGCCAAATTTGTGGATAGGCAGTGCAGCCTTTTTCAATTTCTTTAAAACTCACTTCCTGTTTGAGATATGTTTAGGTGGTCTTTGAATTAGCTGCCAATGTTGTGATGGGGAGTGTCAATTTCTTTAAAACTCACTTCCTGTTTAATATTTCTTGGGCACCTTCTATGATGTCTTAGGATCACCCAAGGAACATGTATACCAAATGTGAAGCTTTTAAGAGGTTGTTTAGGTGGCCTTTGAAATAGCTGCCAAATTTGTGGATAGGCAGTGCAGCCTTTTTCAATTTCTTTAAAATGAATTTCCCATTTGAGATTTCTTGGAGTAATCTTCTAGGATAATTTAGGATCACCCAAGGAACATGTATACCAAATGTGAAGCTTTTAAGAGGTTGTTTAGGTGGCCTTTGAAATAGCTGCCAAATTTGTGGATAGGCAGTGCAGCCTTTTTCAATTTCTTTAAAACTCACTTCCTGTTTGAGATATGTTTAGGTGGTCTTTGAATTAGCTGCCAATGTTGTGATGGGGAGTGTCAATTTCTTTAAAACTCACTTCCTGTTTGAGATATGTTTAGGTGGTCTTTGAATTAGCTGCCTATGTTGTGATGGGGAGTGTCAATTTCTTTAAAATGAATTTCCCATTTGAGATTTCTTGGAGTAATCTTCTAGGATAATTTAGGATCACCCAAGGAACATGTATACCAAATGTGAAGCTTTTAAGAGGTTGTTTAGGTGGTCTTTGAGATTAGCTGCCTATGGGGGAGGCGCAGCATTTTCAATTTCTTAAAACTCACTTCCTGTTTAATATTTCTTGGGCACCTTCTATGATGTCTTAGGATCACCCAAGGAACATGTATACCAAATGTGAAGCTTTTAAGAGGTTGTTTAGGTGGCCTTTGAAATAGCTGCCAAATTTGTGGATAGGCAGTGCAGCCTTTTTCAATTTCTTTAAAACTCACTTCCTGTTTGAGATATTATTGGGCACCCCTTCCAGGATGACTTAGGATCACCCAAGGAACATGTATACCAAATGTGAAGCTTTTAAGAGGTTGTTTAGGTGGCCTTTTTTCAATTTCTTAAAAACTGCTTCCTGTTTGAGATATTATTAGGCACCTTCAGGATGACTTAGGATCACCCAAGGAACAGACATACCAAATTTCAATCTTAAAAGGTTGTTTAGGTGGTGTTTGAATCAGCTGCCAATTTTGTGGCGGGGAGCACAGCATTTTCCAGTCTTGTCTTAGGATGCCCAAGGAACATGTATACCAAATGTGAAGCTTTTAAGAGGTTGTTTAGGTGGTCTTTGAATTAGCTGCCTATGGGGAGCGCAGCATTTTTCAATTTCTTAAAAAACTCACTTCCTGTTTGAGATATTATTGGGCACCCCTTCCAGGATGACTTAGGATCACCCAAGGAACAGACATACCAAATTTCAATCTTAAAGGTTGTTTAGGTGGTGTTTGAATCAGCTGCCAATTTTGTGGCGGGGAGCACAGCATTTTTCAGTCTTGTCTTAGGATCACCCAAGGAACATATCTACCAAATTTCATGCTTCTATCCACGATTTTCACATAATCTCCCCTACTATATTAAAGGAATGTTCTGGAGCAAAAACAACCTAGAGTCTATTTTCAAAAGCTAGCAGGGTCAAACTGTTGTCTGAGAGCAAAATTATGTTAATTGAGCAAGAAAGTTGTTTGCATTAACACCAAATTGTCTTACAGTGAACGCGAACTCACATAAAAAACAAACTATTTTAACAATGTTCAAAATAGAATGACACTTCTGTGGTAGTGTGTGTTGTGCTGATGTTGGACTTTGATGTGGTTTGTGTGCAGCCTCCATTTTCTTCTCTCTGCATGTTCCCCTTCCCTCTGGAGATGCAATGTCTTTTCACAAGCTGTCTGTTTCTATTCATGTTGGAGCTTTTCCACTTCATCTGCCTCTTTTGTCCACCTCATTGGCCTCCAGAGCCGCATAATGTTCAGTCATCAGTTTTCAACAGGAGATGTACCGTGCGTGCGTGCGTGCGTGCTTGCGTGCGTTTCTGTTTCTGTCTCTGTGTCCATCTGTATGCCTATATATAATATATAATGTAGAAAGTACATTAATTTTTGTATAGTTGCTTGTGTTGTCATTTAAAAGTTATAAAACACTAATGCAATATATTGACATTGAGGATGGTATTTTTCAATTAAATGCTTCTTTCACACCTATGAAAATCCAATCTAGTTATGTGTAAGGCAAGGTAATTGTATTCACTAATGGCGATCTAACTGTGATACAAACCCATTGTTATTTGCAAATAGCTTACACTTTATTGAGTGGACTCCACTACCACGGTCTATTGCTGTTAAGATAATTGCAACCATTGGGTTTGGCATATTACTTCCTTCTTTAAAAAAAGGCTTTTGGGAGTGTTGTATTCCTTTGATTAAATACAGCAATATACTGTAACATCCAGCCATGCACTCATCAACACACTGTGTCTGTAGCAATCCCTCATTGGAGGCCATTTCGTATCATAGAGAAGGGAGATGAGATTATCACAACATGTAACTTACAGTACATATTGCTTTGAGTCATTTTCATCATCTGTTCAGATTATTGGGGTGCTTCTCTCATATGAGTGTTCAGTCTCCTGGAAATAATGAACTATCCAGAGAAAGCTGGCAATGGAGACAGAAGCCCAGGCATCTGTGAACTACATCAGAATAAAATAGTATGACTGAGTCCATTTGTAAGAATATCAAATTACACAACATTCCAATTATAGAGGACATTGGGGTTGTGGTCAACTCTGCTCACATTGTGATCAGTTTCACTGTAAAAATGAAATCAATTCTTAACCTTTGAGATGACTTAGATATCTAAGTAATTGGTTTGTGTGTGTTTGTGCGTGTGTGTGCAAACACTCAGAAACAGTGTGTGCAAACATTCAGAAACAGCTAGCAATGAAACATTAAGGGCTGGTCTTCCACACATGTAGGCCTAGTCTTAGACTAAAATAACTGGAAACTGGCTGTATGAAATGTATTGAATGATGTAAAAGAGACCCAAAAGCATGTTTCTTTTGCAGTGTTACATCCTTCATTAATTTACTCATCGGATAACCTTCTTTTCTTTTTTGTATGTACTTAGGAATTGTGCACCAAATCGGTATGCTGCCGAGTCAATCCTCTCCGTCATATAAATCAGATTTTTCTTTCTCTGACATAGCAACACTGTAAAGGTCACTTCAACAAACATGGCTGCTGAGTAAATATACCTTTTAAAGCAACACCAAAGAACTTTCCCTCTGTCGCACGCACACTATTTGTTTATCCAGCACCGGCTTTGCAAATAACAATGTCCATAGACAAGGTAGAATATGTTGCACGATTCATGAAAGTATGATGTATTGCGACATCAGATGCAAGTCAAATTTGTAGTTTCTTATGTCTCATTCCATCGAACTACAGATCCGCTACCCGATCTGGCAAACTTACATAGAATGCGGTTATAGCCGATAGGGGGCTGTGGTTTAATGCAGAAGTGCCGTTCACCCTGTTACAAGTTGATGAACCACTGAAACGATTTTGGAAACATTATTTGAAGGTACAAAAAACTCTTTGGTGTTGCTTTAAAGCATTGTGTGACTGAAAACACAGGAAGAGCTAGTATTTTTTGAACAATCACTTAGTCACACCTTTTAGTGTTATTCTAACTCTTAACTTCCAGTTTCCTGTGGGTTCATTAGCTAGACTACTTTCAAAAGTGTTGCCACTCTTCTCTCTTCCTTTCTTTCTCTCTCCATGTTTCTCTCTCCCCTCCAACTGTGTTCTAAAAGAATAGATGGCTGATCAAGGATCTCTTGCATTCATTCGCCACATATCCATCAGCTGCACTGAAGTTCATTGTTATCTTCCAGCTGGATATGCATTGCTCAAGTCCTTCTTGGGGAATAAAATACTGTGGATTGAACGCGCATTTACGAGACACTACAAAGACGTGACCCGCCAGTTCATTGCTTTGCTGTAATTAAAGCACTGACTGGGACAGTTAAGGGGAGTGCTTTAAAGCCTGCGTCATGCCTGAGAGATTTTAATTGGGCCTGTTAAACCCCCAAACAGAGGCAGAGCAGTGTGTGAGAGAGACGTGTCTGCTCCACGGGTTTCACCAGGCAACATAATCGCTGTGGTTGGCAACACTAGACCTGCAAAATGGAATGGATGGTATCGTAAAAGCTTTTAAACACAACACAGAGGGAATGTCCAGGGAACATATGCAAAATGAACACCCATGTCCATTACAATTAGGGAAGACCGTAGTCAAAGCAGGACTGCTCACTGGATGTGCATTATAATGATT
The DNA here is from genome assembly GCF_017589495.1 of Alosa alosa. Taxonomy (NCBI): domain Eukaryota; kingdom Metazoa; phylum Chordata; class Actinopteri; order Clupeiformes; family Clupeidae; genus Alosa; species Alosa alosa. The sequence goes on from NC_063194.1 coordinate 23,471,235, forward strand.
AAAACAAACTTTTAGAAGTGCTCATGTTCATGTGCATCCATAAAATGCCACTGTTTGGATTTAAAAGCTTTAGGTTCAATTAAAACAGTAGACTATTTGTATCTTTCTAAAGTCCAAGAGTAACAGATAAGAACATTGCCTTGTCACAAATCGAGGGAATATACACTGAAACGACTTTCTTTTGCAGTGTCATAATTGATATTTAATGTCAATTGTCTAATATGTTTTATTTTACGGAGTGTCTATTTACACACACCCCTGGTATGAATAGCCTTGGCCACACAGCTGAATTATTCATACCCTGTGATATAACAAAAAGACGTTGCTCAAGTTCACAAAAAACATGGCGGACATTCGTTTTTCGTTAGCAAAAAGGGAAGAATTCTGAAAGGTTTCGGCACTATATCTGTTCAGATTAAGTTTTAGATTGAAAAGTTGTGTTTTATTTTCATAATCTTGGTTCAGTAAACACATACAACCGTCAGTTTGTTAGTTAACAGAAATTTCACGAATATGACGTTCAGGCCTATAAACTATAAGTTTACCGGCAAACACCGTTTCCTTGTGGAAGCAGATAGTGCAGTGGTCACAGACAAGGGCTGGCACATGGGAGACCGAGGTTTGATTCCCGTGTGATGCGTTTTGGCAGAGTGAGTGTGCATGTGTACCAACGTCTCTGGAGAGAAGGCGCGCAATTTGAACAAGAAATCGGTTCTCAAACGGAAGTTTTAGCTAGCTGCAACAATTAGCTAGTTCATGCACCAGGGTGTAAATAGCATGCAGTACTATAAACACCAGGGTACGAATTGCATCCACTTCTAACTGTACATTGATGCAAACAGCATACCTTATTCAGAGAGTCTATTACACAGCTGAGCTATTCACACCCTGTTACGTAACAACAACAAAAAACATGTTGCTTGTTTTAAAAAAATATATATATATATTATTACATTGTGTGATCAATATGCCAGAATAAATGCACAGGGGTGCAAATAGCATACACTGATATTTGTACCAGACGGGGTACTAATAGAACACATTGCTGTGTGCAACGAGTCTAATAGCATACATTGATATTTGTAACAGACGGGGTACTAATAGAACACTTTGCTGTGTGCACCGGGGTATGAATAGCATACATTGATATTTGTAACAGACGGGGTACTAATAGAACACTTTGCTGTGTGCACCAGGGTACGAATAGCATACTTTTATATTTGTACCTGACGGGGTACTAATAGGACACATTGCTGTGTGCACCGGGGTACGAAAAGAATTCACTTCTTTTTGCACCAGGGTACGAATAGCATACACTGCTAATTGTACCAGGGGTGCAAATAGCCTTACCCTTTATTTTACTGCTCTGGGCCAAGTTCCCCGAAAGCATCGTAAGCCTAAGAGCATCGTAAAGTCCCTCTTACGAACATCTTAAGATTTGCCGATTGTTTCCCGAAACCAGCGTAGCTTAAGAGTGTCGTAAAAACACTCGTAGATCTACGAGTGCTCCAGAGTTCTCGTTACCGGCTAAGAACGTCTTAACAGGCACTTCTCACTGAGGTCACCAACAGGACATACATGGGAATTACAACTTAGAATACATTAACCAACTTACGTTCCCATTCTTTATTGTGTTTACTTGTGATGAATCAGATGTGAGTGTGCAAAATAGCATACATTTAATGGTCATAATAATGTGATTACAAGCGAACAAAAATGTAATCAAGTTATGAAACGAGACGTTGCCAGAATCTTTTGCCATTATCTTTGCTAATGAATGCTATATTTTATTAGGCCTATGAGGAAAAGCAGAGAAAGGAACATGTGCTTTAGTCTGTGCTGCGTCAAGCTTAGCCTACACATTTCCTCACTTTCTTACTCGACCTCTTTCTTATCTTTGAACGTCTTCTTAAGTGACACAGACATAAACGATGCAACAATCTTATCTTAAATAATTATTATTTATGTCTGACACAGACATAAACGATGCAACAATCTAATCTTAAATAATTATTATTTATGTCTGTGTGTGGTATATAGCCTACTTGGGATGCTTACATGTGGATGTCAAAGTTTTTCTATTTTCGTATTGATGTGAATTAAAGTGTAGATCCGAAGTTTAAACGGTAGGCCTATAGCTGTGACGTGCAGTCACCTGACATCACCAGCAAATTAAAGGATATTTCAGAACTATTAACGTGGACAGCTACCCTTAAGAGCATCTTAAGAGCAGCGCACACGCGTTCACGCTACAAGCATGTTCGGGAAACAGTCGGAAAAACCAAACGAACGATCGTAAGATGAATCGTAGAAAACCCTCGTAAGAGCATGTCTCCTTCGTTAGCGGGAGACTGGGCCCAGAAATATTGTCCAATATTTGTGGAGAGTTCAAAGAGAGTGAATTGGTAAGACAGTCAGAGAGGGATGAAGGCTGGGAAAGATCTGAGGATGTTGACCTCTGCAGAACTTCAGTCATGAGGAGGCCTGCCCCCTGGGGAGTAGAGGTTTAGAGAGGTCTCTGAGGATTGGACTTTTGCTTTCTTTTTTTTCTTTCAATTTCTTTCTGTCTCACTCTCTTTTCGTGTGCCATGTGTCTACCTGCCTGTCTGTCTTGGTGTGCACTGAGCTTGACAGACACAGAGCACATATTACTAAGTCTAGCTGTTCTGTATGCATAGCAGGTCATTTGTGTATTCTCTGTCTCTCTCTCTCTCTTTGTGTGTTTGTGTGTGTGTGTGTGTGTGTGTGTGTGTGTGTGTGTGTGTGTGTTTGTGTGTGCATGCATGCCTGCACTTATATGTCCACCTGAGAGTGTTGAATGCATTTGTGTGTATTTATATGTATCGGTACGAGCCCCATCTGTGCTCATGTTGTGCTTGCGTGAGAGGCAAAGCGAGCCCGCGTTGCGTTCCACCGGTCATGCGGCAGTGTGGCGACCCACCACTGCTCCAGCATCCTGTGTCAGACTCACGTAGGCAGGGCTCCAGTAGGGGGTGGCTGGCTGGCTGTGGTGAGATGTGGTGTGGTGTAGTGGGCTGTGCAGAAAGGGCTGCCAACTCTTCTCCTCACTGTGTTCCCTCCACTCTCCTCACCCCACGCTAGCGCCAGCCCAACCATCCAACCGGCGCAAACAAGCATGCAAGCGTGCAAGCACCTGCCTCTCAGGATGGAGGGGGAGAGATGCACTGATGCATGGGAAGCAGGCTGTGGCAGGAATCGCCGTGGTCACCTGACTCCAGAGATCCCAGCTGGCATTGAAAAAGGGTTTATGGAAGCCAACAGCACACAAAGTGAACACAGGTGTGCACACTAGTGTTAGGGGAACAGGTGTGCACACTAGTGTTGGGGGAACACAGGGGACACAGGTGTGCACACTAGTGTTGGGGAACACAGGGGACACAGGTGTGCACACTAGTGTTAGGGGAACAGGTGTGCACACTAGTGTTAGGGGAACAGGGTTTTTTGAGGTTGTAGGATTCATGACTGTGCATGTACAAAGCCTAGTGTGACATGCTGCATAACTGTTTGACATTGACATTGATGCAAACAGCATACCTTATTATGACCGCCGCGCAGCGAAGCGGCGGTCATATAGGTTTAGTCAGATTTTTTATTTATTTATTTATTTATTTATTTATTTTTTTTTTTTTTCGCATGCCCAAATTTCCGTCAATGATTCCCGGGACACTGAAAGACCGGGGTACACGAAACTTGGTGGACATGTAACCCCACATGGATAGCATGGAACCATCGTTTTCGTTTTGATCTGTAGCCCCTCCGCTGAATTGGACCCCGAAAGGAGGGTAGGGCAGACACAGTTTTCTGTGAATATCTCGAAAACCGTAGGGTTTAGGAGGACCATTTTTTTTTTGTATGTTGATCTCAAGGGGCCATGTCAACCCATTCCATAACCACTCATTTCATGTATAGCGCCACCTAGTTAAACACAAAAAGTAAAAAATGAGGTGGTGTAATTGAAGGTATCTGTGACCTAACATAGTCAAAACTGCACAAAATTGGAAGTGTAGGATCATTATGTATGCACGCCAAGTTTTGTGGAATTCCGTTCATGGGGGCCACACAATAAATTAATTTATGTTACTATACACCAACTGGCCTGTAGGTGGCGGAGACAGTTTTCTGTGAATATCTCGAGAACCGTGGGGGGCCTAGGAGGTCCACCTTTTTTTTGTATGTTGGTCTTAAGGGGGCATGTCAACCCATCCCATTACCACTTATTTCATGTATAGCGCCACCTAGTTAAAAATTAAAAAAGCAAAAATGAGGTGTTTTCATCTCAATATCTCTGGCTGACAAGGTCAAAACTGCACGAAATTAAAAGAGTAGGATCATTATGACACCCTCTGAATGCATGCCAAGTTTTGTGTACTTTCGTTCATGGGGGCCTTACAATAAAATAATTTATGTGTACAATTAGTGACGTACACCAACAAGGATTCGGGACACTGAAAGACCGGGGTACACAAAACTTGGTGAGCATGTACCCCACATGGATAGCATGGAACCGTCATTTTCGTTTTTCATCTGCAGCCCCGCTGGACTGGACCCCCGAAAGGAGGGTAGGGCAGACACAGTTCTCTGTGAATCTTTTATGGTATGTTGGTCTCAAGGGCCCACATCAACCTGGCTCATAATCACTCATTTGTGATTTGCCCCCGGTAAAAAAAATGAAAATCAGTAGGATTAAAAGAAAGCCAAAATAAATATTCATCATCATCATCATGGCTGCATTTTCAGTATTGGCGAGAAGTAGTCGTTTGTCCACTAGATGGCGATCGTTGCAGTGAGGCGTAATTTTGTTGGAAGTTAAAAGTGGGTTGGAAAAACAATGGACGCTTCATACAAGGACTGTAATTTACCGCAGCGAACATCTAATAAGGATAGGACGATGTTCACATGAAGTGTAATTCCCATTTCTTCTTGAAGCGAAATAAATCTAAGGATGTTTATCGGACATGCTTGGTTTTTACTGCAGGTAATGCGTTAATCTTGTAATATCAATAAGGACCTAGGTAATGTTACCGTTAAGCGTGATGGAGGCATTTGATTTATTGCATTTGTAGAAAACTATAAATGCGGTTATACCAAGCAAATGTATAGCAGCACTGTTTGTATCTTTCGACTGTCATTTATTGCACGTGCTACAAAAATCATTCTGTGCAATGGAAGATTTACCAACGTTACACCGGTCTGATACAGTTTTGCCTATACATCGCGTGAGACTGAGGCGCCTGTTTATTTTGTTTTTTAAGTGCGTGCAGGGGGTGTGAGGGGAATCGATGTGCTTTGATTACAGCTTGGTAGTTGTAGTCTGTGAAATTAAAAAAGCACGTGTGTGTGTGAAGTATCCAAACAATGACACCTTCATTTCATTATGGCTGCTTTAGCAAATCACCTTAAGCTACTGTGTAGTGGGTCCCATTTAGAAGTGGCTACTTCATTCGGCTTTCCTTGACTCATGGAGCTGCGTGAATGTTATTACAACTTTTAAGCCCGCGATATGACAGTTTAAGTCCGCTTGATACTGTAAGGCGTAAGCCATTGGTTTCAAAGGAGATTTTATTTATTGTAAGCCAGCATAGCCTATTGACAATTTATGTTGTAAATAGGCCTACCTTATAATCCTACCTGTAGCTTAGGGAAGCTAACAGCTTTCTATTAGGATCTAGTTTGTTAGTTACCGTTTTGTCATAACTCCCTGATGCATTTTTTGCATTTAGAATAGCCAGAGCGTGTATATCTCAATCGAAAATTAAACAATATCGGGTGCCTATGGACTAGGCTGGGTGAACCCAGCCTGATCTGCCCGCTATTTATTTTTTGATTTCTTAAAATATTGAGCTTGGTCTGATGAAAGCCAGACTAGCCATGGACCTCAGTTACACAATGCAAGGGAACATGAATCAGCCTATATTTGCACGAACAATAACGGACAAAAGCTCTTCAACTTTGGCCCGTTAAAATGTGTATGAACAGTCTAGCGACGCATTTCATCAAGGCCCATTTGGACATGTCAGTTATTTGCACCACTGGTTAGATGTAAAACAGCATTTCGTTTCAGACTAGGCTACTGTTACTTAATTTGTGCATTAACAAAAACGTTTCAGACTACTTTTACTTAATTTGTGCATTGACAATAAAGTATTACATGAACTAAAGATGACTAAAATCTTATGTAGAAGAAGAAACATTCACAAAAAATCCATCCATCCAAAAACGACCTTTGTTTTTGATAGCTGTTGAAAACGGCATGGAACTGACAGAGATGTTTTTGTTTATAAATACACAAAAAATAAATAAATAAATAAATAAATAAATAAATAAATAAATAACATTATGCTGATACCTTTTGCTTTTCCCAAATACAATGTAGCCTACAGGTGTAAGTGACCTTTCATCAATCCAGTTGCAATGGATGAACTGTGATTAACTGCCCTACTTGTGATTGTTTAGAGATTTTAAAGGTTTTATAACAATGCTAAATCTTCTTTGGCTATTCTACAATCTATTCACCTTTTCAGCACCAGTAGGCTACTTTCTGTGCAGCCGCACACACACACTCAGGCATGCCAAACAAGCATACACAAAAGTTTCAAGAGTGGGGGATGGAGTAAAATATGGAGACAAATTGAAGTGTGATTTATTTTCGAGGAATGGATGTACAGGACTGAGCGGCGGTCATATTTTGTACCGCTATGTGGTACATCTAGTTTATTTATCAATACCAGTGCAGAAAGCCAAGAAGTCCAGGGATGAGTCAGACACACAAGAGGGCAAATTGACTTTCCCATACATAAGCACATCTGAATTATTTTGCCTTCCTTCAGAAACACAAACCTGATTACAAACCTACTGATTAAAACATGAGGGGAAAGGAAGACGGATAGTATGCAGTATAACGTATATTTTTTTCAAAATGAGATTTTCTCTCCTTCTTGGAATACAGCAAACTTCAAAATACTTTTGTGTTAAAAAAAGGAAAACAAGGAAATAGGTTCCTGCTGAAGAGTCTGGGGTCATGCTCTTCAGCTCACTGTATGGTGCAGTGCTCAGGAAGAGAGCTTGGATAATGGCTTTGGCTCCTGGCAGGGATATGTTTTTTTTTTTTTTTTTGTAACGTATGGACTGAATCCAAAGGGAACCGAGAAAAAGTGCCAGAGCTGGGGGTGTAATTTTGTGCTTTGCTGCTTTGCGCACCGCCACGGCTCTTCAAAGAGTCCCTGGAATGGAGTCCTGTATTGACAAGATATCAAATTAAAAGTTCAGGTTTTTGGGGGACATGTCTCCTGTGTCCCCCCAGAGCACACTGGAAGTCACATCGACGAGGACATTGATTTATAGATGTTGGTTACAAGAGGTCCTTTGATTTTTTTCCGCCTGTGTTATTTCTTTATTTCTCCACCTCTTCCATGTGTGAGGCTGACTGATCCTGGCTCATGGTGAGCAGGGGAGATGCCGAGACATGCAGGTGAAGCGGCGGGGGGTCGTGAACTTCGGTGAGCACAATCGAAAATGACGGCAGATGTGTCCGACGCTTGTTCGAGCAGTGGCGGCGATAGATGTGGTCCTCAGGAGAGCTGTGAATATTTAATTGCGGAGCTTAACCAGGGGGTTCTCCTCGTTAGCTGCCATATCCGCTTAATTGCGGTGCTAAAGCAGACACCGGCCAAGACGCCCAAGGAGAGCTAGAGGGGGGATCATAAAGCTCCCCTGTGCATGAACATGCCCTGGTGCTATGTGGGAGAAGTAACAGGAGAAATCTCGCTCAGTCAGTTCTGGTTTCATGCTGAAGTAGAGTAGGCCGGTTATCTCAGTTCTGAAATTTCTATATCATAGAGGGCTGGTTGGAGTGGGGCATGGATCATGAATGTTGTAGAAGTGCAGTTTAAATATAATTAGTTAAAAGAAAGGCAGAATGTGGTTGTATCCCTCTCTCACTCCACAAAGCGTTAGTAGCCTTAGTCTAGATAGAGGCTGAGTAGTGATGTTTTAAGAGAGTGATTTGGGCTTTTATTTATTTCTCTGTGTGTGGGAAGGTCATTTATTTCATGGATTTGACCTGCTTGGTGGGAGGACTTGCAGCAGAACAGGGAAATCAAGAGAATTGTGGTAGGTGGTGGTGGTTGTTTTTTATTGTTGCATTGTGTTTTGAAGGTGATGACCTGGTTAAAAGCTTAGCCAGCGTTAATTTCATTTACTGAAAGAGATCCTATCTTTCAATTCCAAGCACCAAGCTGCACATTAAATCACCTACGAGACATCAGCTCTGATAAGGAAAGCTTTTTTTTATCCCCACTCGCCCCTCCCAAGTCTTCAGAATGAACCTGCAGGTAGTGCTACAGTATGCATAGCGGGCTTTTCTTAATATTGCATTAGGACTGCTGTTCTGTTGTCATGGCCTCCTATGGTGCCAGGACAGATGGGTTCCTGTCATGGTCTACTTGGTCTTTCCACCCACTCTGTGTCTTTGTCTCTCTCTCTCTCTTCCTACTTTTCTCCCCCTCTCCCTCCATCCCTTTCTCCATCCTTTCCTCTCTCTTTTAAATGATGCCGCATCGCTGTGGGGGGGCAGTTGAGTGCTTAAACATTGGGGGACTGTTTGCTGTGCCTGCTGGTGGTCTCTCGCTATGCAGCACTCATGAATAGCAGTAAATGGGGCTGCGCACAGACAGGGCTGCTACACCTCTATTCTCTCAACTGACCTGCAGGATGAGTCAATGCTCAATACACGCATCATCCAACAAAGATGCCTTGATTGCCTTGTCATTTTAGACTATTGTGCCTTGTCATTTTAGACTATTGTGTGTGTGTGTGTGTGTGCGTGTGCGTGTGTGTGTGTGTGTGTGTGTGTGTGTGTGTGTGTGTGTTTGTGTGTGTGTGTTTGTGTGTATTCTATTGTATCTCAGCCTAATCTCTCTCCCCCTCTCTGTTTGTGTGTGTGTGTGTGTTTGCAGCTGACGTACCTGCCTCCTCCGTGGGGCGAGTGTGTGTCGCAGCCCCACGATGCGGGCTTCTTTCAGGTGTACAGCGTGACGGCCTGCCGCATCGAGTGTGAGACGCGCTACATCGTGGAGAACTGCAACTGCAGGATGGTGCACATGCCCGGTGAGTGGGCTCCTCTCTTTCTTCCCATCTGTCTCTGCATCACTCATTCTTATCTTCTGTTTCGCTCCATCTCTCTATCTCTCCACATTTTTATTCCCCGTCTTCATCTGTCATATTTTCTTTCATCAGACGTTTCCGCTTGTTCCTTCCTTCGTTGACCTTGTTCTTGTAATTTTGGGTAAATTAGCCATTTATCTTTCTCGAATTTATTTAGTTGAATTTAGAACAAATGTAGGAATTTCCATATTCCTACTCTTCTCCTCCACATCTTTTCTGTCGCTGATGAGCATGCCTCAGTCAGTACTGAACATAATATATTCCTGCAGTCTCTCTCTCTCTCTCTCTCTATCTCTTTTCCTTTTTTTTTCCTGGTGCTTTATTAAGGCCCTTGCTAATCCCTGTTAGCCCAACACTCCCTAATTGGAATGGCACTCTGTTTCCGCACTTGGCTCCCAATTATTAGCTAATGGATATGCGTGAGCATCTATACAGTATGTGCTTTTTTTGTATGGTCTTAATGAACATGGAAGCGTTTCCCAACTAATTTAGCAACTTAGTTGGTTGCAATGCAATTTCCCATTGCCAACCAACTAAGTCGATGCTTTTGGAAATGCACCCCAGTTCAGATGGTCTGCAAATCAATTCAAATCAGGTCTGCAGTGATTTTCTAGATAACACAAAACAGGTAGTTTTCTCACAGGCAAACTTAGAACACACAAGAAAAATATACCACCCAATTTGTGCACTCAAGTGCTGGGCAAACAAGGAAAAAGAGGAAATTGTCTTGTTAAATAAATTCTTCATGCTGTCTAAAAACACTGCAAAATATAGTGCTTTCTCTCGCTCTCTCACTCACTCATTGTGGCTGTATAGATAATGCAGAAATACATTTCATGTGTTTACAGGTCAGGCACAACAGACACAACAACAACAAATTGCCAACGGCCTTTCTGTTATTCAGTCTGTTTGTGTGTCCTGCTGATTGGCTCAGAAAAGACACACAGACATCCACAAAGAACACAGGCCCTTACACCAATTCCAGACTGTTTGTTTACTCTAGTCGTCTTCCCGGCTGTTGCGAAAACTCTCTGAGTAGTTTGCCTTTAGTTTGCCTCAAGCTCATCATTAATTCAGGAGTGCGGAAGGAAAAAAGAGAGAGAGAGAGAGAGACAGAAGAAAAGCGTCTTGAAAAAGTGAGGGCTGGACAAGTGCTCCTCCTCCTCTTAGTCCTCCTTCTCACACTCTCCTCTCTCTCTCTCTCTCTCTTTCTCTCTCTCTCTCTCTCTCTCTCTCTCTCTCTCTTCTTTCTTCCAATCTCTGTAGGGGATTCTCCGTACTGCACCCCCGAACAGTACAAGGACTGCGCTGAGCCTGCTCTAGGTGAGATGCATGCTCACATGTACACACACACACACACATGCATACACACACGCACGCACACACACACACACACACACACACACACACACACAGAGACATATACACATGCATACACACACACACACACATACACACACACACACACACGCTCGCAAGCACCCACGGAGTGACAATGTTCAAGCCATCTACCTCAGTTTCCTTCTCTCTCTGTCCATCGGCCATCCACACACACTCCCAGCGTGGCACAGTCGGCCCATCAGGCAGTCCTGGTACTGGGCCCTGTCCCTGTCCCAGTGTCCCATAGTCCCTGACGGCCGTCCTCGGCTCCCCTGTCACAGAAACTTAATTGCCATGCAGTACGCAACGGAAGGATGTGCATAGTATATTAGTCTTTCTGTCTAACACACGCACACTCCCATGACACTTACTGTCATGCTTCACTCTCCTCTCTCTCTCTCTCTCTCTCTCTCTCTCTCTCTCTCTCTCTCTCTCTCTCTCTCTCTTTCTCTCTCTCTCTCTTACTCTGTCTTTCTTTTCCCCACACTCCTTTTCTTCCACTCAGAGACACACACACAAAAACACGTGCAGTCGTGCACACACACACAAATGTACCCGATGGGTCCTTTGAGGAGCTGTTTGGTCTCTGCTGGAGATGTGTTCATTATTGTAGCTGCCATGGCTGTGGTCCCAATTCAAATTAACTCATTACTGGAGCCTTATTATAACTCTGCTCCTCTCTGCGGCCCTCCCTGGCCAGACACTCTTCTCTAACTCACTTTTCTCATCATTCACTTCACACACTCGATTTCATCCTCCCCATCCGTCTGCTGTGCCAGCATTTAACTCTGCCTCTCCCAGAGGTACAGCTCTTCCACTTTGTTTATAAGAATTTGTGTGTTTGCGCGCGCACATGCATCTGCAGGCATGTGTAGGCAGGTGTGATTGTGAGTGTGTGTGTGTGTGTGTGTGTGTGTGTGTGTGTGTGTGTGTGTGCATACATGCCTCTGTGCCCACATGCATTGGGCTTTGAGAGTTCCTCTCCCCTTGATCATGCATTTGCATAGCAAATGAAAGGAACAATATCAAGTGTGTACGGCAGCACTCCCCCGCATCACAGCGTCACACGCTCTCTGCCTTCCCTCTCCTACAGCGCTTGCCCCTCTCCCCTCCCCTCTGCTGACTGGCATCACACGTTTACTGCCATCTGCCAGCTCTTACTGGCGTCGGATAAACAGCGCTGCACCTCATGCAAGTCAGATTGGCCACACCGCACCAAACGTGCACAAAACACTTTAATATTTAAATGCTGAAGTATTAAGCATGGATATTTGACTGTGGGGAGCCTGTGGTGCGTGGAGACTGGTGTTAATATTTACCCCTGGTCTTGGGCTGGCTGGCTCCCCCCACATCCCCCGTGGCGGAGAGGAATCCACTTGCATCCCTCCTAATTAGAGATTAGAGATGCGGTCTCGGCAATCACACGGCTGCCCACAGTGATGACAGCTGTGATGACACGGGGGCCTTCAGCGGACCTGTGGGACTGTGTGATGTCCGGCCTGGCTCCCCTGTGCCTTCATGTTTCCATTTATTCATGTCATGTAAAATGTTTTCATTATTATTTATTTACTTATTCATTCTGATGCATGTTTAGCTACAGTACAAATAAGGCAAACCACAAGCTTTTGTAAAAATGCAAAACATTTGCAGGGTTTTTTTTTTCTAACGACGGCAGCATTATGAAGATTATGGTTTGTGCTCTGTGCTGATACACAATAGGTGCGGATGAGCACACGCACGCACACACGTGCACATAAACCTAAAATTATGTTCACATTATGTTCACACATCTGTGTGAGCTCACCGCCAGGCAACCGCACTAGTAAAACAGCATAATTAAGATGATTTCAGGCAAAATATTCATTTTGTCAGGTGGGTGTGCCTTTGAAAAGTCCCCCCTCCCCCCCATGAAGTTTCCCCGCATCACCATTATTTTCCACCTTGAATGAAACTTGTTGTTAACAGGGACACAGGGTGCGACGTCAGGGAGAAATCCTTGTGCCGCGGTATGGAAATGTGCACATCGCCTGCTGCTTCTGAAATGGTGGACAGCTGTCTCGGACCGCTCTAGCAGGGCTCTGAGTGCTGTAGCCGTCCTGGTCCACCTGTCGCTGGCCGTGACAAAAAAGATGGATGGAGAGATAAGGCGTCTCGGTGAGGCAGCTGCAGTGGGAGGAGGAATAAGAAAATAACAAAAATAATAATAATAATAATATTAATAAATAATAATAAATGCAGACCTTTTTTAGCCAGATTAATGGCAGTGAGACTAAACTCATCTCCTCATCTCCAATGATTGTTTTCTCCCTATATGTGACAATTAAACTGTTTGTTTAAAACATGAGAAAAGGAATAAAAATAGACTTTCATCATCAGGAAAGACACACGGTTTATTGTGTCTCGTGAATATGAGGTGAATTAGTTGTTGACCAGAATGAAGCAGGAGCTGGCCAAGCACACTTGCACGAGCAGGTGATGGCAGCATCAGGACGAATGAATCACTTCACATCATGATAGGCGACATGTAAATATTGTAATTAAAGTCTTGCTGCTGGGGTGTGGGTTGGGGTAGGGGTGGGGGGTAGGAGATGTGTGGCTTGGCTCCATGAAAATGTCAGTCTGTGGGTGTTTACACATCAAGATCAGCAGCACAGTTATGGAGACGGATGGACAGTGATAGCAGTGGGGGAGTAGATAGATGATGTGGGTGGTCTGGGGATCGAGGGAGGAGGGGTGGCGGGGGCTACGAGGGTGGGATATTAATGGCCGGTCTGGACTGCCCCCCCCCCCTCCCCACTAGATATCAATAATGCAACATTCAAATGAAAATGGAGGAGCACGCCTAGGCCATATTGGATTTCCTGCAGCAGCGCTTGCGTGACTGTGCTTTCTGCCGGGATATTACCAAAGCCCCATAGATTGAAAGAGATAGGGGGGAAAGAGAGGAAGCAGGAATGGAGAGAGAGAGAGAGAGAGAGAGAGCAAGAAATGAATGAAGAATGAGCAAGGCTGAAATGAAGACAAGTGGACAGATAGATTACTGAAGCCCCATAGAATGAAAGGGAGAAAGAAAAAGAGAGAGAGCATACATGGAAATATATGAAAAGTAGTGAAGAGTGAAATAGGAAATAGTAAAAAGTTGTCTTATGCTACACAACACAAGGAGGGATATTTCACAACTAACTGGCACCATGTTTTACATGATGTACAGTTCAAAAGCCCTAGCAAAGATCCATAATGGTATGGGGATGCAGACACTTAACACACCCACACATCCCCAGACACACACACACCCACACATCCCCAGACACTTAACACACCCACAATGTAACAATCCACCAACAAACTAGTACCATTACAATACAAACATATGAACATATTTTCTAAAAAAAAAAATTCTTTCAACAATTGATATGTTGTCTTACACTCTCACTCAATTGCATATATTTTCATGATTTATGAATCATAGCATTTTATTATTATTATTTTCATTTTACACAGCACCTCAATTTTTTGGAGAAATAGAGAGTGAGAGAATGGAGAGAGGCTGAGAAAGACAAAAGAAAGATGAGACACAAAGGACAGGTAGAGAATGAGTGAAAGATGAATATTGAGAGGCAGAGGGAGAGACTGAAGTGGGGAGATATGGAAGAACAGAGAGATGATGATGGAGGAGTGATTTCAGGTAAACATCAGGTAAGGGGGACCATCAAGGCATGAGATGGAGTGATCACTCTTAGGGAGGAGGGAAGAAGAAAGAGAGACATATTATGATGGAGAGAGCGAGAGAGGGAGAGAAAGAGAGAGGGAAGGAAAGTGGTGAGAAGCCATCTGTTGAAATAAGGATGAGCAGAGAAGAGTACTGACAGAAAACAGCCGAGCGACAGACGCAGAGAGGGCTGGATTAAAAGGAAACATGGCTCCCCTATGGCGGATGCTGCCTTGGAAACATTCACAGTAATGTAATCATAAGCACAGCGGCAGCAGTCACAGCTTCACTGGCCCGCGTCACAGCAGACATCAGGGCTTCTAGTCGCACCTAGCAGCCAGAGCTGTCGGAGCTTTCATCTGTCATCTCAGTGATTCAGTCAAAGCTGTTGCCTCAGTCCCAATTTTCATCACACACACACACACACACACACACACACACACACACACACACACACACACCTGAGTACATGCAGACACACACCTGGCATAAACCACACACACATACTATAAATAGCCTGAATGCATTGCATACAGGCTTCCATTGAGGCAGTGAGTGTTGTCACTACTGCAGTCTCATTACTGGCCCTCCTCGGTCTGAACCCCAGACACTCAATCACTCTCTCACACACACACACACACACACACACACACACACACAGGACGGGGGGAGAAAGCGTCGACTGTGGGCGAGTTCAAGCCCCGCCAGCAGCACATGACTGGGGGCTGTGACAGCCTGATGAATCCCAATGATCTCTTCCTGCCTGAAGACAGATAAAGGCAGAGGGCCCAGGCGGATTACGCAGCAGTGACTCCAGCAGAATTGCCTCTGCTTTTTTTTTATTCCCCAGACGTGACTCGGCATTAAAAGGTGGATCTGGATCTTCTCATGAGTCCTAAATGTAGACAAAGCAACGCTAAAAACGTTTGATTCCTACTCTTGCACTTCAAAAACGCTCTAGTGAGGAGGAAGTTGTTTCTTATTTATGGAGTGAATAAGGTAAATGGCTTGGAGTCAGAAGTTTAATCCCTGCACAACCCCCAGGTTTGACTTTGCTCTGAGTTAAGCAGAGATGGAGTGTATGGCCTTACTCCTAATGGAAGGCAGAGGGACTTGCAGAGCTGTGTTTGGCACAGAGAGGTCCCCCCCCCCTCGGGCTTGTCTCAGAGAAACATGAGGATGTCGGGTGAAAGCAGGGTTTTGTGACCTAAACCTTTTTGGCTACAGCACAAGGGGCTATCTCCCTCCTGTCAATATATTGAGGCTGCCACTCTTTTCAACCGAACGGAAAGAGCTCAACTCAAGGTCTAGCAGGTTATCACGGGTTTTTAAACTGCACTCTCCTTCACTGTCTCTCTTTCTCTCTCTACCCCTTTCCCTGGTGGACCTCAGCCATGACTGAAATCTTTCCTGTCCACAAATTGATTCTGAGTCTTAGACTTGACAGCACTTTGTGTGTGTGTGTGTGTGTCTGTGTGTGTGTGTTCGTGTGTGTGTGTGTGTGTGTGTGTGTGTGTGTACTCTGTGTGTGTGTGTGTGCCTTTATGTATCTATATATACGGAGGAAGTACCCAAATCTGTATACATTATTTGGGAATATATAATATGTACTGTAATTCAGCAGAAACAGATAATAATTTCTTTGACACAAAGTTACTTATTATTAGTTGGGGAAAATGCCAGCTCAATGATGGACATGTCTGTGCATCAGCCATTACAATACAAAAATGCCCATTCAGTTTGCAACATAAGACTTCACTTGATTTAACTACCTATTGAGTAAGTAGGTCATGGAGTTATGGAGGAGGGTTCAGACAGTTAATAAAACTCAATTTAGTTGAAAACAGAAGTTAATTAAAAAGAGTGAAATACATTAAAAATACAACAGTGCAATTAGTTGTTCACAATAGTGATTAATTATATGGCAATATTAAACCAGTTTGATGCTTTGAAGACACAACAATTGCATTGCTAATGGGGTATAAATCACACGCACTTCTTCTATCAGAACACGGAGACGGACAGGACAGGCTGAACAGCTCCAGATGCAGATAATGATGTGTCTGGTCTGGGCACCTCTAGGGTGCAGCCATGTGTTCTGGGGAGTACTCGGTGCCGTAGCTACCTTTTGTAGTCCTCAGACCTCTTCATATCAGCCCTCTTCCAGACACAGAGCCTGTTGCGAGCCTCATGCTTTGAAGTCTAGAGGAAACCCTGTTGGGGATTTGGCATTGATACGTTCATGCTGACACGTATCTTTTTACTGAAGTATTTTATTGGTTACACTTTACTTGACAGTATCGACATAAGAGTGACATGACACTGTCATGAACGTGTCATAAACAAGTCATAAACGTTTATGACATAACGCTTCTTTTATTAAGTGTTTCCCTTTTATTTTTCTTTACGTAACTGAAAAAAAAAAACGACGAGTATTTTCACCCTCAACCTCTTACTCCAGCACTCTACCGTCTGGCTATCTGACTTTTATTCTGTCTCCCGTAGCGGCCTTGTCAGCAGCAGAAAGCAGCAACTGCGTCTGCCGAACTCCCTGCAACATGACCCGCTACAACAAGGAGCTCTCCATGGTCAAAATCCCCAGCAAGACCTCAGCCCGCTACCTGGAGAAGAAGTTCAACCGATCGGAGAAGTACATCACGTAAGTGCCTTGATGGACAACTCCAGTGCGATTGTTTGTTTGTTTTTTCAGCATGTATTTATCTTCAATTTATCTGTTCAATTGTGTGTGTGTGAGTGTGTGTGTGTGTGTGTGTGTGTGCATGCACGTGCGAATGCGCGTGCGTGTGTGTGTGTGTGTGTGTGTGTGTGCGTGTGTGTGTGTATGTTTCATTTATTCACATGCATTTTTAAGCCAGTGATTAAAATTACATATTTTTTTCCACAAAAACATTCTCAGTATTACTGAGCGCATCACTAACAATAAGCATATCCATTCAGGTGAAAGCTGACAAACAAACCTATCCGTACTAACACATGCTCCTCCATCCCTCTAGATAGGGCTAAGCGGCTGATGGTGGCATTAGTATTCCGTGCTGTGGGTTCGGTTTTATCGAGTGAAATCCCATTAGTCTCGTTCATTTTCCCTCTTAAAGCCGGAAGTTTGATCATTTGTTGGTGTGGCGGGTCTGTAGTGGTGGTTCTGGGAATACGTGGGGCTGTGGCACAGATGCTCGGGCGCCACGCACTCCATTAGACAAACAAGAAGCTGGCAGCCTCCTATTTTCTTTTAGTCTCACTTGAAGGATTGTAGGATATCCATCTAAATGAAGACAGAGGAGGAAAATGGCATACTGATGAAGAAAAATGTGTTTTGGATGCAAGCTTCTCTTTTTTTTTTTTTTGAAAACCAGGAAAACAAGAGCAAAGGCACAGAGCAAAATACACACACCCACACATGTACAAATACATAATACACCCACACACACACACACACACACACACACACACACACACACACACCACACACACATATGCATGTATACAGAATACACCCACGCACACCCACGCACACACACACACACACACACACACACACACACACACACACACTTCTTCTTATATGATGCAGATCTTCCGTTTTGTAGAAGTCTCTCTAATAAACTGTAAAATGTATCCATGTTTGTAAATAAATGCATTATGCATGCAGTATACATGTGTATGTGCATGTGTGTGTGTTTGTACAGTATGTGTGTGCAGTGTGTGTGAGAGAGAGGGCAAGCAGGCCCTTATTTTTATGCATCACATGTTTGTGCCCCCTCTTGAGGAGGTGCACATCAGGCTGTGGTGTAACCTTGGAGTATATTACACGGTTATGCAGAGGCTGCAGAGACGCTGATGTGTCTAGCCTCTTGCTTTCTCAGGGATAATATCCTGGTGTTGGACGTGTTCTTTGAGGCTCTGAATTACGAGACCATCGAGCAGAAGAAAGCCTACGAGGTTGCAGGTTTACTGGGTAGGTCAAAACACACTCCCTCAGCTGTTTCTAACTATTGTAATGATTTCTTGCTAGGAGTGAACTCCATCTCTTTGTTTCTCATGCTCTGTGTTTCTCTCTATAACAGGGGACATTGGAGGTCAGATGGGACTGTTTGTTGGTGCGAGCATACTGACCATCCTTGAACTGTTTGATTATGCTTATGAGGTCAGTTTTCTGTCTTTTAAATGAACCTCTGCACATACACAAGTGTGCACACACACACACACACCCACACACACACAGACACACATGAGAGAGACAAAAACAATCAAAGTGCGTCCAAATTCACATCCATTCCTCTCTGTTGCATTGCTTATGGAGTACTCATCACACAGATAACACATACTGTACATATCATGTGAAACGACGGCCCCAGCTTTTGAATGGTGCTAATTGCTACACTGCAAAAACTATGTATCTAATCAAATCTAACCAAGTGTTAGATTTAATATCAAGATCTTATATCAAGATCAAAAAATCTAGTTTGTCCTAAAAACAAGCAAATTTGGCTGCCAGTGCGTTGAGGAAATTTGTCTTGATAAGACTCCTTAAAATAAGTCAAACTGTCATTAAATTAGCGAATACAATGGTGTGAGATGTCATGTACATGCCCCCAGAGTGTAGCGCTGTAGCTGCCTAGCTGAATTAGCTGTTGGCCGTAGCAACTCAAGCTGGGTAAAACCAATTGTTTTCGGGGGGTTTTTGTACTGACCTGGTGACCTCGAGAAACGGAGATCTACAGTACGTGAAAACTCGCTGGCTTTCTCAATTCACCACTTTGTGGCTCTCCTGCTCAATTGCAGGAGAGTCCAGGAATTCATAGACAGTTATAACATTGGCACAGCTGGGAGCAATGTAGTCTACCCTGACCTTCCAGATCCTTCCTATCTCCATCCTCCAGTGTGTCTCAGTCGACTCAAACATGACTGCTGAACATAAACGTGTCATTCAGTGCCTCATTTGAAGCCGCATTAAAATTGTAATGGCCGCTTACAGTAAGATTTAATGGAGGAGACATTCGACAAACCGTCTCTTTACACGGCCCCTTAAGGGTAATAACCTGGGTAAGTTGTAATGTGAACTGCTAACATGGGACCCCACTTTGACCAGAAATGGCGTATTACCATTGTTGTGTACCAGAGAGGCCATTGGTGCGATTGCGAAGTGGTCCACGTGTGTTTATGAGGCCTGGGTGGGCACTTGTGGAAGATTTGTGGCTGCTAATAAGGTTTGGAAGTCAGGGCCTCATGCGGTGCCTTCTGTGGCCTGCCGTAGGTGGTGAAGGAGAGGCTGCTGGACCTACTCAGCCGCGAGGACGAGGAGGAGAGTCACGGAGAGGATGTGGTAAGAGAGAGTAAGAGACACAGGGTGTGTGTCTGTGTGTTTGTGTCTTTGTGTGTTTGGCAGGGTGTCTGTATATACATACAGTATATAGTATAGACATCCTGACCTGCAAAAAATAATTTCGGGGTGGTTCCAACAACATTAAAATGGATACATCAACATTTTCAATCAAAACACGCTACATTAAGAATTATAGCCAGCAGAGATAGACTTTAGTGTAGGTGAGGTTTATTTGGAACCCTCCGCCATCGTGCTGCAGTAGGTTACACTTTGATTAACTGATGGATAATGAAGAGACAGAGAGAGACAGAGAGAGAGAAAGAGAGAGACAGAGAGAGAGAAAGTTTGACTGTAAAACCCGCCCACAGAGGCGACGAATAATCAGAACGCTCTCCTTCTTGTTCTGCCTGCCTCTCATTCTCTCTTCAGATACCTCTCACTTGTCACGGGCGCCAGTGAGCCGCTATCAATATGCGGGAGACACTCAGAACTTCTGAGAGAGATGGGATGAGACAGTATGTGAAAGACAGAAAAGGCTGGAAACAAAGAGACTACTAGATATGATTTACTAGGCTCATTTATATCTGAATGTAGCAATGGAGTAAAATTATATGAGCATTTGCAGTATTGAAACCTGTATTGAAACCTGTTCTTTGGTTCAATGGTACTTGTTTGCAATATGTGTATATGTATTTGGACAAACATTATGTCTTACGTCCCTTCATGGTTATCTAGAGCACGTGTGACCCCGTGGTGAACCACTCGGAGACCATCAGCCACACGGTGAGCGTCCCCCTGCAGACCACACTGGGCACCCTGGAGGAGATCGCCTGCTGAGCTCACCCCTCCTCCACTACAGCAGGTGGCGCCAGTGCACACGCCCAGACATTCCCTATCATCCTCCTGCTCGTCCTCCTTCTCCTCCTCCTCCTCCTCCTCCTCCTCCTCAGCGCTGATAGGACTGAGTTTTCTGGGAGGGAGGGAGGGAAAGAGAGAGAGAGAGAGAGAGAGAGAAGAAAAGCTGTGGGAGAAGGGAGGAGTGTGGAAAGGTTGAAGATGGTGCCCAGGCCTCCCTGCCTCTTTACAGACTCTTCAGTCAGCTGAAATATGGAGCTTTATTGAGGTTGCAGAGGGTTTTTTTGAAACTATGGAGTGGTCAAACTGTCCAGTTTCTCCGCACATTCACACACCCACAAACACATTTGGTGAAATTCTCACAGATCCTGTGAAGACGGTGACAAACATACGGTACACGACATATACAAGACACAAGACCATGAACTAAACAGACACACAGTGGATGTCAAGTGGAACAGAATCTGTACAGGACATGATCTCACACTTCTCATCTCAAAGTCTACTGCCATAACTGTTACGGAAAAAGAAAAGCAAAACAATGAAATTGTTGGTTATTTGCATGTGTCAGTTCTTTGGATACAATGCAGTTTTCTTGTTCTGATTGCGCTGGGACTGACGTAATGCTTATATAAGTATGTGTGTGTGTGTGTGTGTGTGTGTGAGAGAGAGAGAGAGAGAGAGAGAGCAAGTGTGTCTCTTTGTATGGGTGTCGGTGTGTGTGTGTGTGTGTGTGTGTGTGTGTGTGTGTGTGTGTGTGTCCGTCTGTGTGCCATATGCTGTGCAGTCTCCTTTTGTGAAGGCTCTAGTCCCCTATCCCCACAGTCTTGCAAGGCCTCTCATTCTGACACAATTTTCATGACATAAAAGGTCCGAGGTCAGAAACGTTTGACGATGGTCATTTTGTATAGAAAAGACACTGGAAGCCTGGCAACTGCAGTGACAGCCCATTCAACTCTACACAGCAGAGGGCAGCCATCTTGTCATGTTGTGGCAAATGGATTTATGAAGCTTTCAGTGTGACTATGACATGTGTGATGGTATTTATTTACTGTTGATTGACAGTGTCACTATGCTTTGGGCTTCTTCAGAGATCTTATTTTCATTGAGAAATTTGTAAAAAAAAAAAAAATATTATGATGAATGTCAATGATGTGCAGTCATTTTAACGTACCAGTTGCCATTGCACTTCACTGCTTCTGTACTTCATGTGTGTGACATTTACAAGCAAGAAAGTCCTTTTTTTTCTGTGAGTGGCATTAAAATAGTGCTCATGCTGAGTTTGACTTGACTTGTTGAGAGTTCTGCCCTTAAACAGGAACTATAACCAGTAGTTCCTTGCACAGCAGCACAGGCCCCCTTCTGAGCTGCCAACCCTTACACAACGGTTGGCGTGAGAGCGCGTGAAGCCAATCAAATTAATGAATCTTACGGTCAGTGTGTGAGAGTTGGCAGCTCTGCCCCTTCACTAGGACGTCTCTCCCATGGCCTCCTCCTCTCATATCTCCATGGCAACTTTGTAAGGCTTTTTGTTCTTTTTTATGTTGTTATTTTTTTTTTTTTTTTACAGTCATAAATGCAAGCATTTTACATTTCTAGCATTACTCCCGAGGTGGTTGCTCTGCTGTATCCTCTCACGCAGAACCAGCAGCAAGTGGAAGTGATGTGTGGGAGTGTTCGTGTTATGGCTTATTTCCGTGTTCGTGTGGAACTCACAGTAGGGACTTGGGCTTGACAGAACCGAGGATTCTTTACTCACTTTTCAGAAACTATCATTATTATCATTCTTCTTGTTCTTCTTATTATTAGTATTTCTTTTTTAGTTTCTATAGATTTTAGCCTAAAACATACAGTAGGATTTGGTCTGTTTAACTGGCATCAAAGTGTAGTGCAGTGTTTTTTTTTGTCTTCTGTCATCCATGAAGTTGTGGATGCTCTGGGACATAATCATGGCCCACTTCACTTTGGCCAGCTGTCAAGGCATTGTTAATTTACCTCAGATACTGCTGACAGTTTTGTTTCAGAACCTCAGAGAAAAGGCATGGACAGAGAGAAAGAAAGCATGCGCCTGCATAGATAGTTGGGTGAGGCCTTCCTGGGGAGTTTTCCCATTAGGACAAGCCTTGCCCCATCTCAGCTCAGTTGCTCAACAGAAATCCTCACTCACAACATGTTCAAGTGCAATTTTGTTTACATAAACACAAATATACTTGCAGATGTTTCATTTTATGAGCATGCGCCTATATCCCTCTGAGTTTCCGTGTATGATAGGCTATGTGGAATTGGATTGGTGCCAATGTGCTGCTATGCTGTCTCTGTTGTTAGGTGCTCTCATGTGAGTGTGAGCACTATGCTGACAGGGGATCTTGGGAATTTATTTTGGATATGCATTAGTTACCACTGCACATATGAGAAGAGCTTAACACATATCATTTGCCATGGCAGCTAAGGTCAGAAAAAATTGTCAAGACAAAAGTCTACTTGAAAAGTATCTATGGAAAGCCCATATTTTTTCAACTTTCAAGCTGTCCCAACAAAACCTGTGCAGAGGGCAAATTTGCATTTCATGGAACATCACAGTACTTATTTAGCATTGAGCCATGCAGCCTTAACCGGAGAGCATAATGAGACTGATTCTAGCCCATTTTATATGGTAGACAAACCTATCTATAGGTGTTTGTTCTGATTTAAATACAATCTGAAATATGAGTGCAGAAAAGTATAGTCTCTATGCTCTAATGGTCCCTGCAGCTTGTAGGCACCATGCAGCTTGTAGCGTGTGCCGAATATGGGCACACAATGTAACATGCTCTTTCCTAAGCTGGTAAACAAATGAGTTTCATGACAATCCAATATAAAAATGGTGTTTTGTATTAATTACATTCTCTTATTTATTCAGCCCTTTGGGATGTACTCAGTGTGTGTGTGTGTGTGTGTGTGTGTTTGATTGATACAAAGAGGTGTTTTCTTGTTTACACCTCAATGAGCATGGAGTCAATCTCCCCATTACTGGGAGAGACCCCTGCAGTGCCAATTAAAAGATGTAATAAAAAGGGAGTGTAGTGCAATCATCGTTTCCCAGTATGGCAGAAAATGGCACCGGGCTGTTTGGCACATGCTACTTTGTTCAATAGCAGTGCCATGCTGATTAGCAGTCACAAAACGAATCGGGGCACGAGCATTTCTACAGACTCCAGACTTTATATTCAAACATAGTTTTAAGACAACAAGCTTAATTGTTTATTCAATGGAGCTTGTGTGCAAGCCAGCACAGCACATCAATTGGTAGTAAGCTTATATGTTTTGCCAGAAGATGGAATATGTGGTAGGGTGTCATTGCTGTTTTTGCCTAATTGGGAATTGAATGGTTAAGTTTTCCGCTATCGTTGCACAAGGAAGACATGCAAACATGCTATGATGCATACTGTACATCTTTATTTGTCATTTATTCAAACATTTGTTTGCTTGTCTTTCTGACTGTGTTGGTAAAATGTTTCTATTGGTGCAATGGCATTCAAGAGCCCATCATGGGAAACAGTGCAAGTGATGACTAACTGTCCTGTGGTTTGATTTTACACCCTGATCTCTTTCTCTGCTGTGTCTCTATCCACCTGTTCTTCTCCTCCTTCTCTCTGCCTGTGGATCTCCATCCTTTTCTTCAGTCATGTCCAGTGTTCTCTCTCTCTTCTCTTTCTATGTGTCTTCCTGTCAGTCAGCTCTCTGTCAGTCCCTCTCTCCCCCTCCCTCTCTCCTTATTTCTGTCTTTCTTTTTTTCTGTCTTTTTCTCCTCTTTCTCCTCCGGACTGTGCTGAGGCCAAGCTGTGTGTAATATCTCTGTGTGAAGCTTTCCCCCCTGATGTCCTTCCTCTCCTGGAGAAAAGGGGCCAAACGTTTGGAGGGCTGATGAGGCTGGGTGTATGTGTGGAACCAGCACTACTTACAGTGACTACAAAAATTGCTTTTCATGACATTATGCATCTGTGTTTTTAATGTGAATAAATCAAAGTATCTTTTCTTGCTGGTTTTCTTTTGCGGTTTTAATTATCCCTGCTTGGTTCATTGTTTCATTGTAACTCTATATTCTAACTCTGTGTGTGTGTGTGTGTGTCTGTGAGCATGTGCTTGTGCATGTGCGTGTGCACGTGTGCATTAGGTCTGTTTACTGATGATAACAGAACAACCTGTTATGACAAATGCAAACAAGGAGGAGAGAGACATGAGCTCAAAACAATGGCTAACACAATAGAGAGAGAGAGGGGGGCGGCGATAAGGCTTGGGAACAATGTTCTCTCCTTGGCGACAGTACTCAAGCACTGTACTCAAGCACTACTGGCTGGTGTAGCACACTAACCTTGCTTGCATGTATTACAGAGAGTCCACTTCCTTTCAAGGTCTGAGACATGCCTATGCATGAAAAGGGGGCTTCAGGGACTCGTATGAGCACTGCCTCCATTTACCTTTCCATTAGGGTGCTACTAATACGCCAATTCCTCCATTTGTTATGGTCACTCCCTATGTTATGATGGAACCCTTGAAGGCCATTTGTCACGCCGGTCTACCGGTTTGAGTTGCCCGTGTGCAAAACATTTAACAATATGCAGGCAATGTGGTGGACAGACGAATGAGTCCAAGACAAAGGATTCTAATCTACTTTAGTGTATTTTTATTAAATAAGTTATGTTTAGGTAGTCAGCAATAATATTAAAACAATGTCATATAACCGAATTTTGCATCTCATAATTCATCTCAGCAGTCCAGCAGTCACAGAATTAACCTAAAACAGCCTCGTCCAATAAAAGATAAAAAAATACCCCCGCCAGTCACTAGTAGCGTTGCGCTACCACCGGACACTGGTGACGTACCCACGTCAAAGATGGTTGATTACGAAGATACTTCCTGAGAGGCCATTTCCTGTCCCAGGAAATGTATGCAAATAGGGTAGCAGTAGTACACGCCCCGCACGAGGGGGGGCCACTATCCCCCATTTATGCAGTGATCGGGCTCCCTTTTTAACATTGAGGTCTATGGCAGAATCCAAGAATTTCCCAGAATTTGTCAAAGCCTTATTTTTCTGAGCAATGGATGCACATTTCGGACATGGTATCACGATCTCCAAACCCTCCTCTCCATTTCAGGAGAATGTCGTGACAGTATGACCCTCCAGTCGGGAGAAAATCAATATTAATGAAGGTGTACACCAAGTTTGTTTTGTACTCCGGCTTCTGTCTGGCTTGGAACCAAGGCGTTCAAACGTCAGTCATACGTCAGTGACACGCCCTGTGCAGGCGGGAACTGAACCAGAGCCCGTCTCTGACTGAACTCCACTTCGCCCTCATAGACATGAACTAGGACGACCCATCTTGCTACGGATTAATTATTTTTGCCCACGTCCAAAACAGCCACATTAGGCCTAGCAGTAGCAGCAGGCAACAGAGCGTGCACAACAGCACAAAACGATAGCAGAGTCAGGCAACACCCCACCGGATTGGGCAAAGTTCATGGGTCCGTTATGTAAGGGATAACGGCCACCGAGGTGTCCTGTTATATGGAATTAAAGCTGCAGTTGGCAAGTCTGACAGATTGAGGGGAATTAGCCAAAATGTTGAATGTTTACAACTCTCATGCCCCTCCCCCACTACCACCGAGCACCCTCTCATCGAGTTTGTGCTTGTCAGTGCGCACCAGACTGCACCAGACTGTGATTGGCAGGCTTCGCAACAATGGAATTAACTGTAAACAACTGTCCATGCGATCACTGTTTTAGGGCCAATGAAAGTTGTACAAGTCGGCTTCTTTTTAAACGGAACCGCGTGTTTCTTTTGCGTGTTAAAGGCACAACTATTGCCTATAGTGGCAACCGGGTGATAAGCGGGATAACGGCCTTCAAGGTGTCCTGTTATACGGAATTAATGGACTTGGCTCCGCTGCGCATCGGGGAGTTCTTTGCCTCTCGCCTTCGTCTATTAATTCCGTATTAGGACACCTCGGTGGCCGTTATCCCTTACTTATCATCAGACATTGGCAACACCGGGGAGGGGTAATTGGCACAGCACACAAAATCACACGTGAATTATATGACATAGCACACAAAAGCACACAAGATCAAATTATAAAATAAATCAAAATATTCACACATGGGACACATTACCTCATACATTTAGCTATTTATTTAGTAATTTAGTCTAAAACCAGACCTATATAGACTGTTATTGTTATTGCTATATTGTGCAGTGTTATTTTAATTATGCTAAGGGTTGATTGTAACACCACAGTCACGTGAACAAAGAGTTCACAGTAATTCAGTGTTGGAGATATATGTTTTAGATTTGAAGGGAGGAAGTGGATTCCAATCATCTTAAATCAAACCTTTCAGTATGAGATATCAGTTACATGAACAAAGAGTTCACAGTAATTCAGTGTTGGAGATATATTTTTAGATTTGAAGGGAGGAAGTGAATTCTAATCATCTTAAATCAAACCTTTCAGTATGAGATATCAGTTACATGAACTGAGTTTACACAGATGTGTTCAAGGTTCAAAGTTACTTCATTAGGTCTCCCAAGGAAGAAATTTGTTTTGGATAAAGGGTAAAGGCGGCCACAATCGCAATGCAAAAAACATCACAGCACATACATGGGTTTCCCGTTTACCAACAAAACTAGTAGGCGCGCAGCCGTGGGGCAGAAGACGGTTGGTGGCCGGCCACAACGTTATAAACTTAACCTAATAGTCGGCTGCTGTAAGCTACAATCAGATTTTTTTGTATAGCCCCCCTGTTGTCTCAATGATAATAACATCTCATTTCAGACTTTATTTCAGAGTTTGTCGTTCATTTGCATTATTAACATCGTCTTTTGGCATTTTTGGCGAAGACATGCATTACGTTAGGGATATTGAACATATTGAACATTCTCTAACCATCGTGATTTCAAATTGGTGAAGGTTTCAGCACAAAAACTCATTGTATTCTTTTCATGAAGAGCACTGCTCTATTGCATAGAAATCCATGATACACATAGAGTGAATAAAAGAAACTCTTATGAGTTAAAGTTGCCCTTTATTTTGTTTTTATGAGCTTGTGTTCCCAAGCCTCATAATAATTATTTTGTTTTAATTTTTCTTCCAATAAAATGGTGCATACCTTAGCCCACCTTTACATTTTAATGATACGAAGCCAAGCCAACTAATTAAGTCTGTAGGCTAACAAGAGGCACGCTTTCAATTCTGGGAACTGTAGTGTAGCTTTACAATTAGGCCTACCAACATCAATAGTGAATTCTTTTGGCCAATTATAAAAATGTATCCAAATTCAATCCATGTTTCACCAACCGTTTGTACCCATTTCCTTAACATTCACAAAACACAAATGTCACCATCACTAAGATGAGCCCTGAGCGAGAATAAATCAATTAAGCAGTCAATCCACCATGAGCTCCCAGATGACTGGTATGAGCTGCTGTTGGAGCATCACTGACCCCTGGGCCAACTTGTTCTCAGTCACTTGTCGCTCGTGTTTATTGCACGAGAGAGAGGCTGTTGGCTAATTCAATTGCCTCTGTGCTTTGTTTAATTGCCATCCCGTTACTGAAGGCGTAACGAGGCCTGCAGAAATCGATGGCCTTTTTTTTTTTACATTTTATAAACGGCTGGATAGGCTAATGAACAATAACGCTACTGAAGGATGTCTGCTTCCTTCACACAAGCTTTTTTGGAGAGAACCTCTCTGCCCGCCTTCTCCCAACCTTTCACATCATGACCTCATTAACACTGTAAAAACACACAGCATGTGCTCTTCATATAGTGGAGGCAAGTGGTTTGCCTGGCGTGGCAGGTATGTAGAAGGGAGAGCCCAGTTTGCTCTGGCTCTTAGGGGCCTTGTTATATTTTCCCTGCAACATATCAAAAGAAGATGGAGGGAAAAACACTCAACAGCAAAGCCATCATGGCTGTGGACATACTCCAGGGAAGCAGAGAGAAGTTGATGCCACAGAGATGATGGAGCTGTTTTGAGTGACAGCCCCTCTTGACCCAGCATTTTGACTTGATTTGTTTCGGGTGTGTAATCAGCTCACTTGAAATATTCTTGACTGACAGACAAAATCGCCCCAGTGTTGACAGTTTATTCTGGTCTGTCCAGAATACTGTGTGTAGTAATAAGAAGTCAGGTTTATTAGAAAACAAATGCTTGTACAGGGAATGTAGCACTCCTATCCATCTAAGTATAAGTATATCTACTCTTTTGATCCCGTGAGGGAAATTTGGTCTCTGCATTTATCCCAATCTGTGAATTAGTGAAACACACACAGCACACAGTGAACACACAGTGAGGTGAAGCACACACTAACCCGGAGCAGTGAGCTGCCTGCTACAGCGGCGCTCGGGGAGCAGTGAGGGGTTGGGTTCCTTGCTCAAGGGCACTTCAGCCGTGGATATGGGCATGGGAGAGCAGTGCTCAACCACTTCCCCCGCCCACATTTTTCCTACTGGGTCGGGGATCAAACCGGCAACCCTTTGGTTCCAAGCCCGAAGCCCTAACCAGTAGGCCACGGCTGCCCCTCAATAGTGGGTTCCTATGCTACCATTGTCCACATAGTAAAAAAAGAGAGATCAATAGCTTTGTAACTTTCTGTATCACACATATTAGATTAGACTGCATTGCTAGCTAGGTGGCCTTCATAGATATAACTTGTACACAGCTCCTTACACTTGTAAAATAAAGAAAAAAAACAAATGCTGGTGGCATGCAAAAGGGCATGGGTCTTTTTTTATACATTTCTAGTAGATGTATTTTTGCTACGGTGCTAGTTTGAAGGACAGGTTATTAAGGTGAACCAAGAGTTTTGCTTACGTAAGTGGCCCTATTTCTGTCTGGCCCTGAATTGTGGCATCCTTCACTGCAAATATTGATAGAAAATGGTACATTATTGAATTTGGGGCGAGCTGAATAATTCAGACAACTTTGAAAATGTACTGCATCCATTTTTCACCACCATCCTCTCTCATGAGGTGAGGTGAGGGAAAGTTACTTTGTCATAAGATCTCAGGTGCCCTCTAGAGACCAACTGGGGGAATTGCAGCCCACAACCACCCACCCACCCCTCCACAAGCGGATTTCTCCCCTCAAGTATCCCAAATCCCCCTGAATCCTTGGATGACATCTTCTTGCATCATTGCGTTCATTAGCATGCAAATCAAAAGCGGGGAGCGGCTTTTAACATGCAACTCGTTTGTAGAGGGGGCTTATGGCCTTCCATCTGCATTAACACAGATACCAGTGTTATGGAATGAAGGTGATTTTCTGCTAGGTTGGGTGGATGGCTTGGTCACACCATTTGTAAATTTGGCTGGTCAAAACACTGAGTAATCATTATCGACCCCTCTGAATTGTAGGCTACTAGAAATGCTATTACTGCCCGGTAGCCATATTAATCACAGTCATAAGCCTGCCACACCCTCAGGGAAATGAAATATAACCATCTCCCTGTCGCCTTTAGACACAGCCCAGACTTCTTTCATTCCAGACACATTCAAATTAACCAGCAAATCGCATCAGTAACGATAAACACACTAGTCAAACTTGCCATTTGTGAGACAAAAAGAGGCTGCATTTATAATTTGCGTTGACTATGAAAGCCGAGACTTTTTAAAATGTTATTAAGGGTGGCCTTTGAGGATATGATCAGTAATTCTTCATAATGATCCACGACACAATGGGCTGAAATTATCCACCTTCCACAGACCTCTCCTTCTTCCTAGCCTGTTTCCGAAGAAGCCACAGACAAATGAGCAAATTAGTTAATGAGATGATGGTCTCCAGGAGGAGGAAGATGAATGGTTGTTTTTAATTTTCAGGACTTGCGGTCTGACCAAGTTAGTCAGACTTTGCGGGGGTGTGTACATCCAGGAGTGTGTCTCTGATTGTGTGTGTGTGTGTGTGTGTGTGTGTGTGTGTGTGTGTGTGTGTGTGTGTGTGTGTGTGTGTGTGTGTGTGTGTGTGTGTGTGTGTGTGTATGGCGTGTGCGTGTGTGTGTGCGTGTGTGTGCATGTGTGTTTATGTGTAAATACAGACACACGTGCGTCGGTGTGTGTCTGGCATATGTAGTCAGAAATTACTATTCAGCCTCCGTAACATAACCATTTCTCAGTAGCAAGAGCCACACTAATAAGATCGACTGGTGTCCATTTTAATTGTCTTTGCTGGGAGCAGTCTCTGGAACCTGGCAGGATGCTCGGCAGTTAATTGCTAAATAGGAAATTAGGGGGGAGGAGGAGAGAGAGTGTGTGTGTGTGTGGGGGGGGGGATGGAAATCAGGAACCAGCCGAATCAGGAACCAGCCGACTCAAACAAACAGGTGTCAAAACCAGAGATAAGCACACCATATCTGTTCATGTATCTACATGCTCAGAGTATAATGAAATTCTGTGTGTGCGTGCGTGCGTGTGTGTGTGTACACAGCTCCATACATTTGTACAGTTGACAGAACAAAAAACAAATGCTGTGCGCAAAAGTACATGGGTGTGTGTGTGTGAAAGATGCCACGCAATGCATTCACTAGAAGTGTACATGTATATATATAGGCCAGAGCTGAAACTTATGATTGGATATGATATAGGCCTGAAGGCCAGACTTTTTAACTTCTTAAAAATGCACTTTCTCCCATCTCACTTCACTTTAAGCAACCACCATCTGGGTGTTGACCATACAGTATGACTCAAACACTATAAATAGACTGAAATTAATGGTTAACTAGTGAATACTACAAGCCTGACGTAGCCATACTCAGTCTGAAACGGAAGCATCGGGACGTGATTATGGGGCGTGTTTCAGGCATACACTATAAAAAATAACCGATACAGGAGAAAAATACCTCTTCATACAATTGGATAGATCTAACCAATCAAAGCAACGAAATAGCCTACCGTAAAACCTGCAGAGAACAGTCAGAGCATCCTTTTTCTGACAAATGCCTTAATAACTGTTTTCTGTTCGTTTTTTAAAGTTATTGCGCCGTCAATATTTTGTAAACCGTCACGATAACAACATAAACATGTAGCTTCGCTATAACGACAAGCTTTTTGCTGTAAACAAATTCAACCGCAGCGCGCTCACTCAGGTTATGTGAATGAATACTGTAGGTACCATTGCTAATCTGTCCATCATTGTATAAAGCCCGCCCGGATGCTGCCCTGACGATTCGATTGGTCCGCACGATTCTCAATTTTTCATAGAAGCTTGTCAATGGAACAAGTCCAGATCGAACTTCCCGACTTCAAATTTTGTGGGCAGGGCTAAGGTCAGGCTGGCTTTTCAGGTTAGGGTACTACTGTAGTTCACCGGGAAGAGGACTGCTCACTTGATTTTCTATAGGACTGTGGCTCTTGTGTATGTGAGTGAGTCATGGGATAAAATTTTACCTGAACACGTCATCTGTGGGTGAGTAATTATATCAGTTGGATTCTGATTGTGCTGCTGTGATTGGCCTCTAAAATCTTAGATTAGGTCACATATCTCTAGTTCAAGCACAGGGTAAGAGGGTACAAAGTCACGGTTAACAGAAAATACATCAGGAGTATTCATCACGTTTATTTTATGTTCACTTGCATCTTTACAATGTTATGTAAAGTAGATCTAGAATTGAATTATTTTGCATGACCATTACAAATCCTTTATATCACCAAGAAGGCAATGGAGTCTGTTTCGTCTTCCCACTGAAGATGTTCCAGTTTGCAGGTACTGTATGTCCTCTGTGCATATCGATCATCACAAACCCAAAATTCCCAGGTTCACAGAGGTTCACAGTAACAGCCTGGATATAAGGCTTACTATGGACCTGTACAAATACCTCCTTGAATACCTCCTTAACATGAATGGAATCCTATATTTACAGCTGTGCTGTGTTTATCTGTATTGACACAAAGGAAACTGCAGCATCACAATGTACTGCCATTTCTACTGGTTTGCCATCCTTTCAGAGAGATAGGGTGAGAGGGTAGAGGAATCAAAACGGCTGAGTGCTACTGGAATTGTCAATGGCACAAGAACATTAGAATGTACACTAGAATATTGACATTCATGTTAACCATTTTTCAGTTGTGCACTTTGATTTAAAAGTCTTTAAGTTTGTTATTAAACACTGAAATTAAACATTCCATATTTATGTACAAAGATTTCTACTAAAATACATGATATGTGAGGTGTGTGTGTGTGTGTGTGTTCCCATGCATGTGCGCATATTCTGGCAATTATGTCCTTGTTGCATGGAAGCATCTTGATTGATGGATGGCTACAATAATGCATGACGATTTCCATCAGTCTGAGGTGCAATCCCTCAGCCAGGCATCATTCCCTTAGGAGAACGGAGAGGTATGGAAGCACGTTACCATGGCAAGCCCACTACAAAACCAAGAGGCTTGGTCACTGGGTTGCCAAGGGGAAAGTCAAAAAATAGCCAACTGGCAGACAGATGAATCTGAGTTAGCAACTGAAAAACGCCTCTGATAGAGTACACCATTTGTTGTAATTGATTGGGCACTACATTCTAATTTTGTCATGTGCTTGAAAGCGATGATCACTGCCATCTCAGCCTAGGGATGGTGAAGAACATTGGCCCATTGGACAGATAGGTGTTATGGAAGCAGGCTAGAGGGACTGAGGGAGATGGAAATAGAAAGAGAATAGAGAAGTGTTTTTTCTGCCAGTGGGTGTGGCCAGAAGAGGATGTTTCAAACAGCATTGGTGGCTGATGCTACTGCGCTAATGCTCATGTTGCTGCATGTAAACTCTGCACAAAACAAAATATAATGCTGAAAAGATTAAAAAGGAAAAATACAGAAATGAGAAATTATGCAGCAATAAATTAAATTAAACTTTTCAAAATAATCCATTATCCTCAGCAAAAAGGCTTGGGTGTGTGTGTGTGTGTGCACACGCGCACTTATGTGTATGTGTGGTTAAGAGCTCTAAGTCTGAATCCATTAGTTTCTTCATAAATTATAAGCAGGAGGCTTAGTCAGGAGGGCTCCAGTCCTCCCTTAAATCTCTGTGTTTTCCCAAAGCCTCAAACTCTGAGTGGGTGCAGTTCCAACACCTAAGTTCAGACTCCGTCTACTGCCCAAGTCAGCCTCCATCTGCAGTCTCTCCCCCCTGCGCTACAGTCCCAGGGGAGCTCTTGGACCCACCCCCTCAGACCACCACCACCACCACAAGGACAGGTTAAAGCCGGACGGACTAGGGGTTGGATGGGATCAGAGACAAGCCAAAATGTCAGTATGGAGGTCTGTCCCGTGGTGGGGTCAAAGAAAGGCGTATTCCCACTCCAAAAAGGCAGGCTCTGGGGCGGGACAAGACATCTTAGGTCCTCACCCAACTGACAGGCACCCAGAAGGACTCCCGTTCGAGCCTCTCGAGAATTCCCCTCAGTTCTGAGCAGGCACTTGCCGAGTCCTCCTTGACCAGGATGCGATCGACCATGTGGCCATACTGCTGATCGATCTGCTGGGCTGACTGGCGCATCTCCTGAATCTCTTCCTCCTGAGAGAAATAAAGAGAGAGGAAGGGGGGGGGGGCAAAAAACATCAAATCTACCAGGCCTGCCTAAGAGGGTTACAAGCGTGTGCGATCTCCCCACACAGCAGGACAGCTGTGGTCTGTATAAACAAGTCATTTGGTATATGTGTCTCCACTGGAGTGCTACAGTACAGCTACAGCAAAGCCAAAGTCATTGGTCTCACCGTGACACGCCCATGTTCGCCCCCTCCTGGTGAGGTAGCTGCACTGCGACGCCTTCTGCCTTCTGGGATTTTCGGTTTGACAAAGATCACAAAGGGTTTGAACTCTGCCGTACGCAGCGTCCTTAAGGCCTGTGGAGGTCAAAATAAAACCGATTAGTAATCAGTCAAGGTTTCTTTTGGGAAGAGTTCTGCATTCATTCAAATGTCGCATCCTCACAAGATAGAATGATTATGAAAATCAAGGACTTTCAGACACATTGAAAGTTTTACCTCATCTTTGCACCTTTACTTATAAAGGCATGCTTAAATTATATCTAATTAAATGAACAGCAGAGATTTCTAAAGCATACCTCTGGCTGGACATCCACCATACACATCTTATTCTTGGCCTGAACCGTGCGAATGGCCTCAATACTGGTGCCATACTGGTTCTCTTTGTAGTCGCCATACTCGATGAACCTATGAGCACACACAATTGACATACGCAGATAAGTGAGAACATGTTCCTTGAACCCTAAGAAGACATAATCATACACATGTCATAGATAGATAGATAGATAGATAGATAGATAGATAGATAGATAGATTTTTTATTTCTTTATTGATCCCCAAGGGGAAATTCATACACATTCTGGCAGAAGTCCTGTCCTGTCACTTATCATTATTACAGTTAATGTCCAGTTACATACACCATGATCTCCTAGTTGTCATAACAATTATGCTCAGAGTTTTAGATGCCATAAAAGCATGTGGCATGCTGTCAAGAGGTCATAGGTCATATTGCCATGACAGTGCCTCACATGACACTGAACAACTATGACCGCAATCACTAATCAAGATTTTGGTTATGTTATACTGATTAAAGGATTCAAGTTAAGTTAAATCGAACAAACAGTGAATCTCAATATACTGATTAAATACCTATTAAATTAGGTATTTAAATTAAATACCTTAAATACCAATACTGATTAAATACCTAAGAAGACACTGAACACTTTAGAGTTATCTGGTGAAGGATACTTAACTACTGCGGACAGACTCACTTGTTGTTCTGAGCGTCGGCATCAAATGCCTGTTTGGTGACAAAGTGGTACTCTACCCCCTCCTTCTCATGGCTCTTCTTAGGCCTGGTGGTGTCTACAGGAGCAAGAACAAAGTGAGGCTAGTCTGTTTTACTTCAGTGAAGACTATGAAACTAAACGTGGCAACAACATGGTAACAAAATCTCAAAGATTTGATCGGTAGATCAACTAAGTGAAGGCAAACGACAGAGGAGCGATAGGAAAAAGGATTGAGGTGGAAAGAAGAGTTGAACTTACGTGGAACAGCCACGGCGTAGCGGTGCGGATTCTCTGCTATTACCCGCTGTTTCAGCTCATTGATGCGAGCGCCCAGAGAACCTTTGCAAAGCATAGATGGTGTATGTTTAGTCAATTCTGTGCACTAGAATTACATGTATTATGGTAATGAGAGCATTTGTGATTAAATGTTCGCCTTATTCTTCCGGCGGCCATTGTAAGCCAGAACGAGGCTACAGGGTACACTTGCCATCACACCTCAGTCCAGCAGATGGCGGTAATGCACTCCGTTTGCAAACTGCCAATAGAGGAAGAAGGAAGAAGGATTCGCTGGCCTGCCAAGCTGGTGATCATTTGTATTTTTGTCCATCCTCCTTTCCTTCCTCTTTTCCTAACCCCTCCTAATTAATTTTGTAAAGGAAACGAGGAAGGAACGATAGGAGGATGAAAGAGAAACCGATATGTGAAATGAGACAGCCTGCTCACTCACACGTCATTTTTAAAAGACGTCAATTAGTGATGATGCGGCGCATCACCTCTTAGGATAAAATAAACAGACACACAAATTGCAGAGAATATGAACTTATATCAAAACCTCAAAATATCGTATGAACATGGACTCTTCCCAATTATTGACCCTGATAATGAGGTACAGTAATGTTTGATAGTTTTCGTGACATGAATGAATACTTATTACACAATGTGTACAAAACAGGCATGAACTTTTGCATGGTAGTTCTTGACAATTCCAGCATATAAAAATCTTTTCTTGGATTATCTACTAATTTATTGTCGCTAATAAATCCATACAAACTTGTTGGAGACCGAAAGTTGATAGACGTGGAAGGGAACTTATCACCTTGACAGCTTGGACCAATGATTGCACAATTCCGACTGAAAACACTTCTGCATGGGATGCTCTCGTGTTTCCTCGTGTATCGGCCCTTCCACATCTCTCCTCTCTCCTTGTTCTCACCTCCTCTGGTTGCAATTAGATAAATGAGACATCCTCGATGGCGTAGAGCTTCTTCTTCTTCTTTTTCTTCTGTGAGTTTTTTTTTGTGTGGCTGTTTTCAAACGGAGTGTATTACCACCATATGTTGGACTGAGGTGTGATGACAAGTGTACTCAGTAGCCTCATTTTGTCTCACAATGGCCGCCGGAATAATAAGGCAAATTGATTAAATACCCTTTGCAGACATATCTCTGTCTGAACAAGTCTGATAATGAACAAGTCAGATAGTGAACAAGTCTCATGAGCTTAATGGCAATTCCTGTGATAGCCAGTAGAGGTCAGCATCACATTGCAAATCACCACATCATAGTTAAAAGCTACACTTGCCTATGAGCACCACCAGACGAGGTCTTTCATGAGGCCGGTGCTGGTACCGAGTCACCTCTTCGTACGTGAGGAAATCGGGATCACTGCTGTCTAAGGCGTTGGCATCTCCTGACGAGCCTTGCCGGTCCTTCCGACTCAGACGGAAACTACGTCGCAGGCCAGCTAAATGGAGCAGCATAGGAAGAAAACAACAGTGAGCACAAGCTCAAAGGTCAACCGTCTATTGAGTTTTCTTTCATGAACAAATGTCTTGCCCTAGTGAATGAGGGGCAAGTAATATTTGTCATTGTAACAATGCAATCCAGAGACACGTATTTCATATGACCCCTAATGCTGTCTGGGACAGATCATGTACTTCATGAGAATATAACCAGGCAGAGAAGATGTATGTGTTTTGTGTTGAATAACAAATTTCATTTCCTTAACAGGAAGCATGACATGCATTTACACCCTAGCAAACAAAACAGCTCATCTAATGAAGTCTCTGAATGTGTCACATTCATTGTGCTTGCTTGCATCAAAGGTGATAAAGTGTCTGCTAGTCTCGTCTGGTGGTATTACCTCAGCTGTTAAATATCCAGTGTGTACTCAGTGAGGCCCAAGCCCATGCTGGGAGTGTGAATGTGATATTCTATGCTATCGCCTGTCAGGTGGAGGAGATAAGATATTCCTGGTGGAATTGTACTACGTGTTATCAGATGACGTGGGAAGAATATATAAATGCCTTTTATAGACTGTGAATGAGCTGCCTGTCCATTAAAAAATTCTCATATTAACATTATTAAAGTGGTGCTTTGTCTGGTGGTGAAGCTGGACTCTGGCCATAGTATGTAGATCCAGACAAGGTGTGCTTGTTTATTTGTGTTTGTGTTTGTGTGTGTGTGTGTGTGTGTGTGTGTGTGTGTGTGTGTGATCTAGAGGCTGTATGGCCGAATGCCTTAAAAGCTGCAACAGTCACTCTGCGTATATGAAAGTGGAGTAGAGTGGCGCTGAGGGCAATTTGAAGCTAGAGCCAAGCTGGACGGGCGCATTACAACCACAATGCATCTCACCACTAGGGAGGCAGCACACATGCATGCTAAACACAGAGGCCTCTTGCCTGCCTTTCACATACAGTGTATCCTGCTTATGTTCATCAAGTGATACCTCCTTTCATCTAAATCCTTAAGTCAATGAACAAGTGTTAGAAATGTGGCACAACACCAGCATAGGATGATCTATAATATCTAAAATATTCCTCAGAATAATTAATTTAGCACTAACTATTGTTTTTTATTGTTCCGAAGGTTTCCCCAAAAATCTGAATTTTACTAGTTTATGTAGCAGTCCAGGGAGATACAGTATGTACAGCTTACAGGGATAAACTTATAATAATGTGTAAAATACTGTTAGCATACTTCCAGTGTACTTTGATCAAATGGGTTAAGTAGCCTACAGTATGTGGGGTGATGGCTGGTGTGGAGTCACATCTCTGACCTCCATAAGGGCTGTGTTTCAGCAGGCACGCAGTCTAGGCTGTGCTCAGCCTGTGTCAGTAACAGTGATAACCTTTTTGTAACGAACGGTGACCGTACCTGAGTAAAACTCCCAGGAAAACACCTGGCCACAGGAGGGCGCCACCGCTTTACACTTCGGAGAGACTATAACGCGCGTTAGACCATCACTCTCACTCTCGCGCACTCGTCTCACTCACTTCTCTGCCCACAGCAACTGCACTGGGATCAGTTCCGCGCAAAGTCCATGAACTGGCTTTCAGTTACAGACCGGCAGGATGGAGCTGATGTTAGCGCAGTTGCTCAGGACACGAATACATTCTATGGCTTCAGGCACATTTTTTGTAGCACCAGGCAATGCAGCATCTCGAGCAGTGAGTGTACGAGCAGTCTGACGTGCGGACTTGAGTGTGCAGTACATCCAACAGCAGGGTTAGGCTAGGATGGTAGCAGGGTCTGCAAGGAGTGTTAGGGGTCAAGGTTCACAGGTTCAAAGGTCAGGGGCAGCAGTGGAGGGAGGAAATGGTAGGAGGATCTAAACACCATTAGTTGATATCGCACTTGCGTGGTCTTATTTATTTCCCCTAAGTAAATTTATTCTCTGAGGGACCAATAAAAACCTCTATACAGATTGATTGATTGATTGATTGATTGATTGAATTCATTTTTGATAAATAAAAATTCCAGTGTTCAGATCTCTCCAAGAATCCACAGCATTCATTGATATCTGGGGTGAGGTCTGGGGAGACTGTGGGATGTTTTGGAGAGGATAAGGAATTGGAAAGGGTTTAGGGGTTTACTGTGTCTGGTCCATATGGACATTTGAGTTTTGAAAGCCTATTAAAACCAAGACATCTATGTGATTGATACAAATTCCCACCCCTTAGAGATAAGACCCTCACAATGTCAATAGGGTGTGTCTAAGAATGTTATACTACTATTTTACCCTCATTTTCAGTATAGCATATTCCTAACAAGGACGATATTGTGAAATAATATGGTGCAAGATGATCAAAAGTATCAATCAATAGTGTAGATATTCAGTCAGTTGCAAACCATAAGGAGACTCTCTGTGTGTACTCTATGTGTTTACAGCCCCTCTCCATATTTCACTTTCTACCTGTCAGTGTGTCTCCTTTTTTTTACTTTTTATAAGACAGTGTCTACACTGTAATCTCTAATCCTATTGTGGAGCCATACTCAGGCAACTCTTTCCCTTAATTACCCATAATCTGAAGACACACACACACACACACACACACACACTGCCCAAATCAGTGGGGCTGGCGGCTTTCCCTCCCCTGTGACCCATCCCCTACCATGGCCAGGCAAACAGACTGACACTGGGATGCAGACAGGAGGGGAGGAGGAGGAGGAGGAGGAGGAGGCATGCAGGCTCTCACCTATGTACTGTCCATTGAAATAGCCCTCACAGTCACAGTCCTCTGTAAGGGAAGCAAGCAGGGGAGAAGAGAGGGATGGTGAGCAGAGGGGAACCGACACTGCTGAAGGAACCCAAAGCACCAGGAGAGGGGAGAGGAGGACAGAGGGGAACGTGGACAGGGGACAGGGGTCAGGGGGGTCAGCTGCTAGCTCTGCAGCCAGGCAGGCACGCAGGCAGGCAGGCAGGCAGGCGGACAGGACAGGACAGGACAGGACCAGACAGGACAGGACGGAGAGGGCGCGACCAGGGGGGGCAAGAGGACGGGCACACAAGCAGGCAGTGGGCTGAAGTGCTGTGGGCACTGGGCAGGGGAGCCAGCAGGCCCCACACGGTAGGGGCCCTTCAGTCAGGGCAACGGGGGCTAGAGCCTGCACACTCTCTGGTCGACACCTTGAGAGAGATCTAACGTTAAGAAGACACTGAAACGCAGATTTGGAATGACAACAACCGCATCTGTGACAATGTAATTATACATTATTGCTCAGTTTTGGTACCAATGACAGAAGGCAGACAAAATCTGCATTACACTCATTCAAGAGAAGGAAGCTTGTACTGATGAAGCTGCTTCATTTCTATAATACATCTCTTCAACAGTAAGATTATCAGCAAAAGATAAAAGAGATGTGAAAGAACAGGAAATGGACCATTTGAAAAAGGAAGACAGATCTTGAAGAGTCTCAAGATGTAGAACACGTACAGTAGTAGCATTTTTTGCCTAATGGCAAGCTCCACGTCTGCATGTTCACTTTCTCTCTCTCTCTCTCTCTCTCTCTGTCTCTCTTTCTCGCTCTCTTTAATTGTCACATTTACTCACTCACACAGGCATACACACAACCACACACAACCACAGACACACACACACACACACACACACACACACACACACACAAGCAGACCCTCATTTCCAACATGACTGTCAATGAGGACAACGTGAGGAAACAGAAGCAGAACCAAAGAGTAGAAAGCCTGTGAGGATGAGATGGGACGAGGGCATCTGCCACAGAACTAGAGCACCAGTCCTCTACCAAAGATTCTATAGTTAACTAAGATGAATCATAAGACAATTCACCAATGGAACGAAATGGCACTAGTTCCGGACTCCTAAATAGGTGTGTCAAAACATAAACTTTTCTCTGAATAAGCAATAATAACATATACATATAATTTTGTATACTATTTTACAGTCATTGTTTGTGTGTGATGCCAATGAAACACTCTTTCGGACACGGAATGAATAATTTCATTTTGCCCCGTTAACCGAGCTAGTTAGCTAGCTAGCTAACGTTAGCACAGTAAACGGAAAGTGAATGGGAATGTTCACAGAACTAGAGCACCAGTCCTCTACACAACATCCATGAATGATTCCACAGCCAGGGCACACATACCTTTGTCACATCCCTGGTCATCTGGTGGAAGCAGTGTGAAAGAAAACATATGCACGTTGGACAAAGTAATAGGGTACATAAAACATGTCCTGTTGGTGAGACAGACAGATAAACAGACAGATAGATAGATACATAAATAAATAGATAGATAGATATATAGATAGATAGATAGATAGATAGATAGATAGATAGATAGATAGATGGATGGATGGATGGATGGATGGATGGATGGATGGATGGATAGATAGATAGATAGATAGATAGATAGATGGGTAGATGGGTAGATAGAGTAAAACAACACAGTCTCACTCCCTACTCGTCAAACATCAACTCACTTCATCCTTGAGTCCATACAAACATTTGTACCAAATTTGAAGCACATGCGTCAAGCCGTTCTGGAGATATAATGCGCAAAGCATTATGGCTGTGACTTTTATTTTGACACACGGGAAGCACTTAAACAGGATGTGTAGTTTTAGGGAGCACCAGATTGTATGCATTAGAAGCTGAGACAGTTTGATTCACAGGTGACACCTGTGCCAGTGTTCTGATTAGCCCGGGAACTACTCTGGGAGCTTAACAAGCGCAGCTGGCTTTAGGCCATTATGACATCACAGACATTCAAGTCTATGGGGGAATTAGCTTTTTAACATTTTTAATCCCCTTAATAACTCTCTTGTCCAACTCCAGACCTACACAACGGTTATTTCAACATGTCTGTACGTTAAGCGGTTAGAGTCGCATTCATTCTCCTGCCTAGATTCGAACTCAGAACTGCCTGAAAGTTGCAGACCTGTTCTGGAAATATGTGCATTAACCCACTCGACCGTGTGACAACGCTATTTGCTTCGAGTAGGCCTATTAGGACTGTACAGTGACCAGTAGCAGAGCCTATTATAATGAGCGCATACGGGGAGTAAAACGACTGTTACACGCTGTTACAACTGTAGGCTACAATGGTTGCAATACAAAAATATGCGCGTGTTAGTTTAGTTAGAGATTATTGTTATTATTATTATTATTTTACCTTACGTTACCTACACCAAAGCTGAATAAAATTATGCAAGATCAAAGTAACCTAAGGTAGCCTATGGCTCTGATGGTCTGCGATTTTTGTTTTTAGGTCATTTCAAACAAATCATTAGTCGCATAACGTGACGGCATCACCTTTGATGGACATTTATTTCCTTTCGTCTATATTTGACGATGAGGGATTACCATGAATGTCTCGAAAAACAACGCAGAAGGTACACCTTTCTCGTTGGGATTTGGCGCCAAGGACCCTTGACCATGCGTCAGACCTTTGACGAGTAGGGAGTGAGACTGTGTTGAGTAAAACTGCATGAGTACATTAGAAGTAATAAGGGATAAGGGAGAGCGAGGGAGTTAGAGAGGTGGAAGGTGAAGAGATGAAATGCAGGGAGAGATTATCTGTGAGGGAAAGAAGCACAGGCATGGTCTGACATATTGCTAAGCCATTGTTGTCTCTCTGCCACTCGGCACTAATCGGATAGCCAAGGGATTATGCACCACAAACCGTCAACACTGACTCTAAGCACACACCTGGCCACTTTACACACTCACACACACACACACACACACACACACACACACACACACACACACACACACACACACACTGTGGCCTTATATATCTATTTAATTGTGCGCTGACATCTACAAGGCACTTTTTTACCCACCTGTGCATTCCACTAGCGAGCATTAGAGAGAAATGGACTGATTGAGTTGAAACTCATAACCAACCAGGCAGGGACTCTTACTGTATGTCCCCTTAGCCTCATCAATCTTCACAATGATTAACTGCTAATGCATTAGGAGATCTCCACCGATGCCTTAAGTGGCCAAAGGGATGGCTACATCCCGCAGCTTCGCTCAATATGACTTCAAGAGACAGAGGGTGGGGATTAATGGAGGAGGAGAGGAGCAAAGAGAGGAAACTTACAGACAGACTTTTTAGGAGATTTGGGATTCTGTAGAGTGCCCATTTTCATTCTGTAGGCCAACCGTCTGATGAAACACAAGAGAAAGAGGAAGACAAAGAAAACTGAGAGGAAGCAGGAGAGAGAAAGGAGGACATCAAGCAAAACATGGCACTGTCTTGTGTTGTGCTGTGCTGCGCTGTGTTGTGTTATGCGTTGTGCTGTTTATGTGTTACGTGTTGTGCTCTGCTGTGTTATGTGTTGTGTTGTGTTGTGCTGTTTATGTGTTATGTGTTGTGCTGTGCTGTGTTATGTGTTGTGTTGTTTAAGTGTTATATGTGTTGTGTTGTTTAAGTGCTATATGTGTTGTGTTGTGCTGTTTATGTGTTATGTGTTGACCTGAAGCATCTATTCAGTTCACATACTCATCCAACCTCTGGAGCTCACCTCTCCTGGAACTGTTTGGAGGGCACCAGGCCGGCGCGAAGACTGCTGTCGCCCACCTTCTTGGCCTGCCACCAGGTGTTGTCGTCCTGGCTCACCACCTGCAGGACGTCGCCGCGCTGAAAGGGAAGCCCTGCTTCTTGGCACGGTGTGGCCTTGTCCTCCCCGGGGTTGTAGTCAAACAGCGCCCTCACGTACACCTAGGGAGATCGTCCCCCGCGACGCAAAAGGAGACAAGTCAGAGTGTGTGTGTGCACTGACATTTCTTTCACAAAGAGGACACTAAATATTGTAATGCAAGGGACTAAAATAAAATGATCACTTTAATTATCTGTTGTCACCACAGATTTGGGAGTGTGGACCTAAGCAACCTTCTCATTGTATAAACCATTCTTTCCTGGGGGTGTCATTGACACTTATTCATATGGATGGATGCTAACAAATCCATAGATTGCATTTTTATTTTATGGAATGATTCATTTCCTACTGGGGCATACATAGCATTGCTCATAACAGCAGTGTGCATTTCACTGTGGCTAATTCTATGTAGTCACTTCCTGTGGTCAAAGTGCCCAGTGCCTGATGGTGACCCACCTTGCTGTCTCGCAGCCGGTCCTCCTCTTTGACGCCTGGGATGATTTTCAGCGTGATGGAGCCCTGTGACTGCGACTGCGGCGGGGGAGACGAGTAGAAGACGGAGAGGAGGGTGAAGGGTGGATGTGTGGGAGGGAAAGAACAGAGGGAATAAAAAAATAGACGGACGAGAACAAAGGATTAGAGGAGATAAGAGAGACTGGAAGGTGACATTTTAAACACCGCACGTTGCACTGCAGTTTCTTTTCTTTTTCATGGCAAAGCAGTCAACACACGGCAAGGTCAGAAATGATGTTCGATAACATAGATTCCATTGTTTTCAATGAAACCCTTTCACTGAATTCATTGTTTATCAAATTCTTGT
This sequence comes from Alosa alosa, assembly GCF_017589495.1. NCBI lineage: Eukaryota > Metazoa > Chordata > Actinopteri > Clupeiformes > Clupeidae > Alosa > Alosa alosa. The sequence continues at coordinate 23,515,738 of NC_063194.1, forward strand.
CAGTTAAAAATGTTGGTGTGCGTGGGCAAGTGACAGAGCGTGTCAGTGTACTCATGACGGTGCCTATGTGCGGAGCGCTGAAGGCTGCATGGTTGTAATTACTGCATACCAGTAGCTGGCTGATCTCGTCTGGGCGCTTGTGGATGATGGAGACGCCGTTCACTTCCCTCAGCTCATCCCCCACATGGACCAGACCTGGGCAGGCAAACACATGGGTTTCACATGGAATGGCTCATCTGGCGCTCAGTGGCTATCATGGCACTATTTTATGGGTAAGTAGGTGTGTCTGTGTCTACATGTAGGTTGGTGTATGTATCAGATTAATGCAATATTCACAGACACACACACACAGACACAGACACACACACACACACACACACACACACACACACACACACACACACACACACACACACACACACACACACACACACACAGAAACACACACACACAATGAGATGCAATGAGTTCAATAATACAAAATGCACAAATAGAAATGAGCTGCATTTCTCCATCTCCCTGCCCCATCTCTATGGCAACCAGAGTGGTCAGCTCTTTAGTGAGTCTGTGTGATCTTTGATTGGATCTCATAGGATCTGCTCCCCACAGGGCAACAGTGATTCATGTGTCACTCATTAGGACGCCATCATAACACACCAAACACGCACTCAGGACTCATTCGTTTCACAACCCTGGGCAACAAGAAGAACTTCAAATGACTAGACCCCTTATGGAATAAGGGCTGGAGCAGTGTGGAATTCATAGCATTTTAATGAATGTGCTGCCGTGGTACCTGAACATTCAGAATGAACACATGCAATACAATTTCTTCCAGAATGCATATTTCTGATTATTCTAGACTATTTTATCCCTGTTTACAGCCCAACAAACAGCCAATTACCAAGACAGTGTTTTTATGTCTCCCTCATCAGAGAATGTAAAACGTCATGACTGCAACCCCAATCATAACAAAAACTATTCAGCAAGCCAAACTCCAGCAGATACGGGCAGCCACAATGTCTCAAATATGCAGATGTATGACTATGTTATGAAACTGATAAGAGAAATCTCACCGTATCAAGGCTCTTTCAAATACCTCTGACTAAAATGTTTTCTGCAACACATAACATTCCTCTATCTATTTGTGATGCCAGGCCATTTATTTCCATTGTAAGTACATGCTAATGGCACATCTTTCTTTGTTGTGCTCCAGATATAGTTCCTAGTTGCAGACATCAGATGAAATCTGATCAGGTGTAGATGAGGCGGAGGAGGATCCCTGTCAGATAAGAGTGAAAGAAGAAGCTCTGAGGTCTCACCGCTCCTATCTGCCGCTCCTCCCCTCATCACACGCGCCACCATTACCGCACCGGAGGCCTCATCCCGCCGAATCGTTGCCCCCTGTGACATCATAGGTCAAAGGTCAGTAGCGTCTGGGATGTTGACCCCTTACAGTTACCTTTTATTACATTCACACCCCTTAAAGGGGTTTGGACTCTAACTCTACTTGTGTTATTTGTGGTATAGAGTGTAATCATCTTCCTGTGTTGGACTCACCAATGGCTCCTTGTTTTTGACCAGTCGGACAATCTTTACAGATTCCTCCTCCAACTCGTCCTCCAGGTCGTCTGGCAGGGGTGGCAGAACTGGGTCAAAGTTCTTCTGGGCCACCGTGTCATGCACAGACAGCATGGCCTGATGGGACACAGGAGGTAGTGCAGAGGACAGAGATTAATATGAGTTGTTTCATGAGAGTGTGTGTGTGTGTGTGTGTGTGTGTGCCTGGCACATACCCGTAAATGGGGTGATGTCAACAACTGTAATAGCTCCTTTTCTTCAATACTCATTGGTCCACTTTGCAACTCCTCTGCTACCTGTCAATCAAGCAGGTAGTCAATCAAGGAACCAGGCCTATCAATCAATCAATCAAGGAACCAAGCCAATTAATCAATCGATCAATCAATCAATCAATCAATCAATCAATCAAACAAATAAACAAGCAAACTTTTAATGCTACTGCAAGCACATATTACAGATGGCTAGCTCTGCTAATGTTGCAGTATATAGAGAGTGCATCTTTGCAGATACAGAATGAAATGCAGGACACACATAGAGGAGCTAAATGCTCTCCTGGCGTGCAAATAAGTCAGAGAGCTCCAGTCAGCTGTTTGCGCACAGCAGGCAGGCAGAGCGTGAGAGAGGCGAGGTGAGATGAGTTGAGCGAGGCAGGATGTGGCGGCTCATTAGAGAGATTTCAATGAGTCGGCACTTTCTCCCCACGTTTACCACCTTTCTTGTTCCCTTTCTTGCTTTCTCTTGCTCTCTCTGTCTCTCTCTCTCTCTCTCTCTCATCTGTATGAAAGATTGTGGCGTAAAAACATGAATGGCAATTTCAAATGATCCGTTAAGTTAAAAGGCTAATGACGCCAATGAATGCTACAATTAGCCTAGAAAGGAATAAACTAGCATGTGTGTTGTATTTGTTTATGTGCATGTGTGTGATTATGCAGCCTGTGTGTGTGTGTGTATGTGAATGTGCGTGCATGTGCCTGCATGTGTGTGTGTGTGTGTGTGTGTGTGTGTGTGTGTGTGTGTGTGTGTGTGTGTGTGCGCACGCATCTTTGTTTCTTTGACAATGGAATGAAAGATGTAAAGACATGCACTTACATCCTCTGCCAGGGAGGAGGCGCTGTGGAGCACGGGGGTTGGGCTCTGGCGCTCGTACTGCCGCAGCTTCTCATGAATCTAAAGCACAAGAGGCACAGAAGGCACAGGAGGAACAGGAGGAGAGGGTCAGGCTGTAGGCGTCATCTCACGAGCGTTGCTCTCCACAGCACGGAGCAGCTGCCATAATGAGAGTGCTGCATGTATGCCCATTTGGGAACTCTAAGGGGCCCGACTTCTATATGGACCCTTTCAAGAGAGTTCCATTATCAGCATCATAGTTGGCCCCGCAAGACTTCCTTTTTAACATTCCATATGTTATCTTAATGCAGAGGAAGTAGATTGGGGCCCAAATAGAATGTTCAAGCATTGTTTTTGTTTTTATTGTTGAAAGGGTCCATATTAGTGCTGAGATTGGCACCCTTGAGTACATGTAAGAGAGCTGGAGGAATGTCAAAGGTTACAATGGTAGCGGGAGCTGGATGTGACCAGGGTGCAATAAAACCAGTATACATCCAACAGCACATTTCTCTGGGCAGCTTTGTAATACAGTAATACACTATTCACAAGTTACCCACACAGAAAATACAGGGCCCACACACACACATACACCAAGGCCATTCTATATTACCAATATAGAGACTAGGATCTAATAACTGAAACCATAAAACATGTCCATGCTATGCTCTGGGTCATGGTGAGTATTTCTGACCTTCATGAGGTAGCCCAGACTCCTCTCGCTGAAGACGTCTTTGAGGAACACCATGTCCTCTTTGTGATTGGCATCTGGACGCAGCTGGGAGGTCAGCAGGGCCAGCGTCTCATGCAGCCCTGGGACAGAGCAGACTTGAGCTTATATGGCACAGGCATACAGTACGTGTGTGTGTGTGTGTGTGTGTGTGTCTGTGTGTGTGTGTGTGTGTGTGTGTGTGTGTGTGTGTGTGTGTGTGTGTGTGTGTGTGTGTGTGTGTGTGTGTGTGTGTGTGTGTGTGTGTGTGTGTGTGTGTGTGTGTGTGTGTGTGTGTGTGTGTGTGTGTCTGTGTCTGTGTCTTACCTGCACCTGCTGAGAGTACAGGCATGGCTTCTTTCATTGATGAGCAGTGGAAGGAAGCCTGTGGGAGAGATAAGGAAGGAATAGTCAAGCAGACCTCAAAGTCTCAGACACACGCATACACAGACACACACACACACACACACAGGAAAACATACAGTACAGACAGATCATTAGGCAGAGTATGTCTGATCTCATCAGTAATTATTAAAGAATCTGCAGTCATATGCATGCGCACACACACACACACACACACACACACACACACACACACACACATTAGCAGCCTGCTTCACAGGTATGGTAGCAGCTACACCACAGGTATGGTAGTAGCTGCAGTGCTTTAATAACCTTTCCCTGTGTGAGACTTTCAAAGTAAGGAAGCGCAGCGAGGAGACTGAGAAGAGGAGGGAGGGAGAGAGGGAGGGAGGGAGAGAGGGAGGGAGAGGGTAACATGCATATCATGTGACAATTACACCAACTACACACATACGAGTGCCTGTCCACCATTAAGACAAAAGCTTTTCCCTTGTGCTGCTGACACTGAGAGAGGTTTTGATGTCTGCATGGAATCAGGGTTCTCTACAAGCATGCGTAATGAGGATGCGCAGTGGAGAAGGAGGGAGAAAGAGAGGGAGTGAGGGAGGAAGAGAGAGAGGGAGTGAGAAAGAGAGGGAGTGAGGGAGGAAGAAAGAGAGTGAGAGAGAGAGTGAGGGAGGAAGAGAGAGAGAGAGAGGGAGTGAGAAAGAGAGGGAGTGAGTGAGGGAGGAAGAGAGAGAGTGTAGCCTGGGGTATGCTCTTTAAATCAGTCTTATTAAGGACACACTCTCAGATTCTCTTTCAGGCCGAAGGCAGTCAGTCCAGACAGACTCAAACAGGGACCCAGTGCACATTTAATTTATCTCTCATATTCATAATCCCATTACACAGGGCTACATTGCTGTTGCCATTCAGATGAGAAACATAACATGGTTTTACTTGTTCAACTCCTTGGTCATCCCCTCCATTCTCCCCAAAATGCAGGCTTGCACACACAGAGATGCACGCACACACACACACACACACACGCACACACACACACTATGACTGTTGGTCAAACTATGACTGATCTGACTCAGTGCGAAACAATACAGGGCTGGTAACAAATCATAGCTGACTTACTGAGTGTCTGTTAATAACTGAGCTTAATTGTGTAGCCTCTTTGGAATGTAACAGTATACAGTGGCGTGCAATGACACAGAGATTCCCACAGGCAATTGATAACAAATAAATAAGGGAAGGATGCAAAATAGAACAGATAGACCAACAAACAAATCCACTCAAGCACCCTCATGTTTAGGTACTGCACGAACACACACACACACACACACACACACACACACACACACACACACACACACACAACCAAACCCATTACAGTAAGATACACAATCTCACACACCCACAGCTTGCAGCTATTTGGGTTGCAGTTCAAACAGGAGGACCTGGTGTGGTGTACTGAGAGAGAGAGGGAGAGTGAGGGAGATGGGGACAAAGAGAGAATGTGTGTTTAAGACAAAAAAAAGAGAGAGAGAGAGAGAGAGAGAGAGAGAGAGTGAAGAGGGTCTGATTGCATTGCACCAAAAGACATGAGGCTCAATTGTGGAGTCAAATGGGTTCGAGAGAATGAAAATAGAGCACAAGCGGCAAAGCAACGCTGAGACACAGTGGAGGAAAATAAATAGAGATTGAAAACACAGGAGATAGACAGCACAGAGGGAGAAAGAGAGAGAGAGGGGGGAGAGAGAGAGAGAGAGAACATAGACAACAGTGAAGTTAAAATAATGAGGAGAGGAAGAGAGAGATAAGAACAGGGACAAGTGGCCCTCCTCTGGGAGAGAGAGACGAGTTGTGCCTCTGAGGATGCTCAGCGTTCATGTTTGTATCTCAAGTCATAAACAGAGAGATGCCATTGACAGCAGACTGCAGACTGACTGCCTTCTCCAATCAGGAGATGACTTTGGCAACACACTCCAGCATGACATTCTCAGACTCTCGAGAGACTAGAACAAAGACATTATTTTTGCACAGCTTTTCCTTAGAGTTTTCTTGGAAACAAAGTTAGTAATCGGCACACTATTTTTGCTGTACACGCGGGTGCTGGTGCACTACATCAATCATCCATTCCGTGATATTCTGGAAGCTCTGCCGTATTGTATTTGACACGTCTGAGCAGGCACTGGATGGCGTATAGTGGGGGTGTGTCGAAGTGTGTCTCTTTCTCTGAGCTAGATGGATCGGATAATTACAGAGAGGTGACAGGACTGAATAATGGGGATGGATGGAACATGGAGGGAAGACAGAAAGAAAAAAACTCCTCTTTTGGTACTAATAAGGGAAATGAAGATATGGCCCAACAGAGCAGAAGACATGAACGAAAGGGGAGATAGCAAAATCACTCCTGCACCAGCCACAACAATCATTCCTCTCGACCACATCAATCATCATGAAGCCATATATACCTCAAGTCTGGGTTTCCTGGTGTTATCAGGAGCTTTGGAAGATAGACATGCTTTTATTACTCTTATCAGAAGCAATAGTGATCAAATCGCACACACATTTCTATGGTGTATTTCTTTAAAGCTACTTTGCTGTGCTCTGCTGGAGGAGACTGTCTCTCTCCCATCATCAGCCGTGGACATGGGAGGTGCAGAACAGAGAACAGAGAGGCCAGCGCAGATGAAATATTCATGAGGCTGTGATAAAGAGGAAATGGGAACATCTGACAACTCCATCTATACGCCGGAGATGTCAGCAGAGAGAATGAGAAGCAGTGGGAGACCTGATACACTCACATTCAAACACACACACACACAGACACACACACACACTCACATTCAAACTCACACTCACACACACACACACACTCTCAAACTCACACTCACACACATATACGTATGTACGCTCTTACATCCACTCCCGTATTGTAGTTTTTTGTGTGAATCACTGTAAGTGTGTGTATGTTGATTCAGCTACCGCATACAACTAGTCAAGGGGCAGGCGTTAGGTGGTCAGCTTCAACATTGTCTGTTAGGGTCCCAAGATATGTCTAGATAGAGATGAGGGGAGCAGGGCTTGGTAATACTGCACTCTCTTCAGGTCTCTATTTATCTCCATTAGTACAACCAGAAGTGCATACGATTACCATTTGCATTAACTTGTGTGTGTGTGTGTGTGTGTGTGTGTGTGTGTGTGTGTTTGAGACTATTAGCATTATGTGTCTCTCTCTCGGTGAAGTGATGACATCATTCCTCAGGCCCATTGCTGGTCCCAGAGGTGAGGTCATCAGTAAGTGAGGAGTGGGAAGATTTCACACAAATCTCTGGGGAAATGTGAGCGTGTGTGTGAGTGAGTGTGTGTGTGTGTGTGTGAGTGAGTGAGTGTGTGTGTGTGTAAATTGTAAGTTACATTTCTCAAGTAAAACTAAACGTTGGTGGCAAGGCTAAGACATAATATCTACGTGTTTCTACTTGTTTAAATCCTTGTACAACTGTCCTAGTACTAAGTTCAATTTAATTTCCTATGTGCAATGTAAACCTGACACCTGACAGCCCAGCCCTGTGGGAAAGTCAGCCGACAGCAGACACAGGTGCCACTGATATCAACACGGACCAACTTAACACATGGTCCAGTCCAGATGATTCCTACCCATTACCACAACATAATATACCATCTGGAGGGAGAGGGACTGGGGCTCTGAGGCTCCCAGTGGAAAACAGATAAGAGACAGACAGACAGAAACGGCGAGTGACATGCAGCTTGGGGAGGTCCCCATGGTAAGATTAGAGCCTCCATAATGTGCAGAGGGGTTTGACTTCAGCTTGTCCTGAGAAGGGCTCCACAGATAGATACTGCTGAACTACAGCTATGCAAGGACACAAATGGATAGCACATGCTGAGTGATAAAGGTGCACGCTTCCTGGATGTGAGAATGCTGATGCTGAGTGCTTAGTTAGAGTCCTGGCTCCCGAGAAACACCGTAGAAGAAGGTAGCCAAAATTGACAGGGAAGATTCTGTTACAGCTAATGGCAATCAAGCAATATAACAATGAACCACACATGTGTTTGCGTAAACAGATCACAGTTGTAAATAACAATAAACCAGATCAAACATGTGTTTGTGTTAGCAGATCACGGTTGAAAATATCAAATCTCGATGTGTTGCTTTCCAAGAAGAAGCATCCCTGATTCCTCCCCTCGTCTCAAAGTAAACTTCTTTCCCATTCACAGTGGACCATGTACAGCCTGTACCTCAACTAGTTCTTATATAGAGAGCCACTTTGCCATCTGTAAATCCTCACATGACCTTTCCAGCCCCAAAATAGCATCCTTCCTGACATGCTCTTTTGCTGCATAAATGTTATATTCCTCCCAATCCCGTTAGGAGATTACACACACGCACTCACAGAGACACTCGCACACACAGTCCTGGGAAGGCTTACGTCACTGTTGCGTCACTCTGCCATTAAGCTGAGGACATCCCCAAATCAATGTCGGCCACCCCGTACTAACAGAAGTAGGCCTATCAACCCCCCTCACAAACTGACACTAATACAGAAAATGCCACATGCTCTACCATAGAGAGATTAGGTTACAGTAGCAGTGTATCTGCATTTCCACCAAAATACTAGAAATACGACCCGTGTCAAGATCGTAAAACCGTAAAAGCTTATTTGTGACATTACGAACAAGATGATGCACACAGAGTTATCTAACTACCCGTTTGGCTTGTCAAAGTCGTAGAGAATCAGGAGAGAGAGTCTGGCTGAGGACTGTGCCATGGCATGCCACAGCAGCCGAACTGGGACACTGCAGGTGTACTGGAGCTCAACGGAGGGAGTCCAGAGTGGCTGACGCACCAGCCCTTTCTTCCCACTCTCGATTTTTATGCAGTGCATCTGCCCCGGTAAAGCCTGAAGAGTTACATGCTCACGCCTTAGAATGAGTCTCACTTCAAGTGAGGGATCTGGAGGGAGAGGGTGGTAGATTTGGTAAAGTTCAGCTAGAGACAAGATAAGATGTTTTGTATGATGCATGAAAGTACTCAAGTTTTTTCTTGATTTGTGACTCATGGCCTTAGCATGTGTGGCTAACAGGAGGACGCACCTGTTGCTAACAGGAGGATACTACCAGGAAGACACTAATCCACGGGCTGGGTGTGCTAGCCCTAATGCTAGAGCACCATTGGGCGCTGTCATGGTAACAGCGTCCATCAGTCTCTCAGGTGGGCACATTTGACAGATCGTTTCGGCTGTACCACATACAAACAGATTCTTGAGTCACCAGGCCTAACTAGCCATGTGAGGTCAAGCTAGCCATGCCCATTGGATTCAGAGTGCCCTGTTGTGAATAACATTCAGACACTCATAGATGAACAGTGAACACAGAGGAATAGATAACAACAGTCAACTATGAGACTAGTGTGGCTAATGTGCATAGTGATGGATAACACGGCAGAGCAGAAATGGCAGATCCACAGGATTAAGTGTTATTGCACTATCAACACACACACACAAACACAAAGTACACAAACAGTATAAAGCATGTGTGTGGTAAGGTTAGCTTGAACATACTCATTGGCTGTACCCATGATGCACAGATAACAGATTGCTAATCTTGCTACTACTACCATGGCAACGTGGCAGAGCTGAAATGTTCAGTTGTATTTGCCAACTAAACCTAAGTGAACTATTTCTCAGCCTGTCAGCTGAGTCCACAAGTGAACTTGAGGACAATCTGGCAGAAGCACAGGCCTCAGATGGGTGACACACCCACTCCCTGAGTAAAGGCCACAGATGCCCAGTATGTGTGACTGTACAATGTAGTTACAACATCCCTGCTCATTGAAGTTTAATAAAGCACTGATTATACATGTAAGTACCCACTGACACAGTTCATCAATTCACACATAAAGATATGTGCATGCGTGTACATGCAGAAATCTAAAGTGTCTGATGTATGACCTGTATGTGTGTATATCCATCACACACCCAGACACAAGAACCTCTCAGTACATCCTTGCTCACTCATGTGCACAAACACACACACACACAGTGGCAGAACTGAATTAGCTGTGCATGCACACTGTGCGCTTGACTGTACTTGACTGATTGCTGATTTGCATGCAAGGCATAGCTCAAGTAGTCAAAGGAAGTAAAAGCCTTGTCATGACACTGGCAAACACCCAAACCCTTTCCTCCCCATCTCTCTCTCTCTCTTGCTCTCAATCTCTGTCAGAAATGATATGAAAAAATGTGTTCAAAAGATGAGACCTTTTCACCTTTTGCACATACACACACACACACACACACACACACACACACACACACACACACACACACATGCAAAGGCACGGATGGAGAGAAAGCAAACATGCATGCACGCACACAGCTGTATGAGACAGATACTGATGTCAGTTGTCACCCAAACACATTCTCCCTCTTCACCTCTTATCAACCAAATAAGACCACCACTGTTAGCCTGTATGCTCAAATAAAGACCTCCATTCCTCCCTCACCATCCCTCTCTCTCTCTCTCTGTCTCTCTCTCTCTCTCCATCTGCCTTCATAGCACCACTTCCTAAATGCACCCTCATATGCTTCTCTGTCTCTCTTTCTCTCTCCCTCTGTTTCTCTATCCCTCCCTCCCTCCCTCTCCCTCTGTTTTCCTCTCTCTGCAGTCGATCTGCAGTGCCGCTCTGTATCGGGGGCTTCTTTTAGCTGCATATGTCGACGGGCACAGCAGAGGGATAAAAATCCGCTTTGAATTAGATAATCACACACACACACACACACCACACCCACCACCAGTACTCGCACGCAGGCATGAACACAAACACACACACATACAGAAACACACAGCAAGTGAATGCAGGACTGGCTGATAGTCCACTGTAGCTGTCTTAGCTGTGTTAGTCCTTCTTCAGTAAGGGGAGTGTAGGCTGATGCATCCATACCTTATCTCGGTCCGTGTCTTCCTCTCTGTCTTCCCCTCTTTTCCGTCTGTCTCTGTCACTCTCGTTCGCTGTATAGGTTCCTCCCTCGTTCACAGGCGGCAGCCACACTGATCCCTTCAGCTCTGATTCCCCCTCTGGCCGCTGAGCTCACAGACCTGCTGCTGTCTCTGCCGCTACACACTCCTCCCTCCCTTTCTCACTCCCTCCCTCCCCTCCTCTCTCTCTCTCTGATTTGCTTGCTCTCCCTGCAGCTTGTTTTTTCCCTCTCTCAACTGCTCTCGTGGTCCACTTTCTCTCTCTCTCTCCTGTATATCACTCACTCTCTCTTTTAGTCTCTCTGAGCGTCTTTCTCTTGCTGTCAACATCTTTCTTCCCTGTATCTCCTCCCTCTCTCTCTCCCTCCCTTCCCCCCTGAGTTCCCTCCCTCCGTCCGTGTTAATGACTGAGCGTGTGGGGTAAGATGCTGGAGCAGGTGTGTGAGGTGACTGACTGACACACATATGAGTAGGTGGCTGAGTGGGGGTGGGGGAGGGTTGGGCACTGGGGAGGAGAAGTTGATTAGAATCATTACTGTAAACATTTTCTTTCACATGAATCTGCCATCCTTTTATTTTTTTGTCCTTTTGTCATTTTCCCCTTTTTTTATTATCTCAGACTATTATCTCATCTTATCTCATCTTATTATTATCTCAATACTTTCTCCAATATGTTTTTTTCCTGACTGACTGAATAAAGCAGACTATTGGGTGAGACAGACTGGGGAGGGGGGCAGTGTGTGATGGAGAACAGACCACTCCTCCTCCCTCCCTCCCCCTACTCTGCCTCTCTCCTCCTCTCCTCTCCTCTCTGTTCTTCTCTGCTCCTGGCAGCATCCCCTTTGTGTTGCGCTGTGTACTGCGCTGATGAAACACAGCCGCCCATTCAGGGGTTCCCCCCTGTATTCACATGCTAATTGGGCCCAGCCACCAGCCTTCTGGCTGGGGCTTTGTGTCGGGGGAAGGATTTCCCCAAGGGACCCTAACTGAACCTCTCTCTCACACAGACACACACACACACACACACACACACACACACACATACATAGGGAAGCACATAAATAAACACAGGCTTAATAAAAGCACACAATAAGGAGACAGGTGAATAGGAGAATCTCTGAAAGAGAAGGGAGAGAAAGAAAATGAGATATTCTCATATATATAACATATCTCAGTGTTGGAAGTATAAGTACATATCTCAGTATTGGAAGTGTTGTTGGCAGAAGGCATATTTTAAAAATGTATGTATAATTATGTGTGTGTGTGTGTGTGTGTGTGCACCAAAGCGCTGACATCTCTGACCTAAAAAAGGGACAGATGACCAGGTGGGTCATTTCTCTGCCAGCTTCAATGATTAATTAGACAGAGGTCATTAAGGGTCATCTCTGGAATTCTGCCTAATTGAATCTGTTAAGCTGCATCTGTTAACTCCTCCTTTCCCTCCCTCTCTCTCTCTCTCTCTCTCACCTACTGCAGTTGGAGAGACAGATACTTGAATCCATTCTGTTTATCAACAGCTCTGGAAAAAATGCAAATGAGTTGACGGTCATATTCAAAATTAAGAGACCACTGCAAATTTTAATATGCCCGTCAACTCATTCGAATGTCCCTCAACAACCGTAGGATGACATCAGAAAAATGTGCAGTAGTCTCCTAATTAATATGTCCTTATTAATTATATTTTAGTAAGACATTTTCCAGAGTAGTCCCATGTTCCCTGTCTAAGAAGCACATCTTACAGTACCAGTCAGTGCCCATGTTAAGCAAGTCACTCAAAAAGAGTATTTTACTTTGTATCAAAAACAGCTAAATTAGGCCTTTTTTTTGTGAAACTCTGGGACTAATGAACAAAATGCAGGCACAATAAAAACAAACACATTTTCACTTCAGCCCCGTGAGCACAGACCTATGTATAAGCCATGTTGTAGCAATATAATATTAAAAAAAAACATATTGCTTTCATTTACTGTCATGTTTTAATGATGTAGACTTGAAACAAGAAGTTCCGCGAAATGCCAACTTTACTGCAAACCATCACAAAGAAAAGATCAAGACAGACTGCCCTCCCCCTCCCACGAGAACAGTGCGCTACAATGGAAACTGCCATAAACTAGATGTACCGCAGAGCGGTACAAAATATGACCGCCGCCCAGTCCAGCACATGTTTTCCACAAAAATAAGTCACGCTGAAAGGCATATATGATTATTTGACCAAAACATGATTAGTTCATAGATTTCACATGTAATATACATTTTATACAACCCCACCCCCATCTTGCCTGTTCATAATTCTGAGAAATTCTTGAATTGTGTGCATGTACATGTTTATGTGTGTGTGGGTGTGTGGGTGGGTGTGTGTGCGTGCATGTGCATGTGCATGTGCTTGTGTGTTTGCCTGTTTATGTGCCCGTGTGGGTGCATGTGCATGCATGCGTATATGTCTACTGTGTGAGTATGTGTCATACGTAGGATTACTGTGAATATTTGTGTGTGCGTGTGTATCTGTTTATGCACATGTGTGCATATGGAATGGGTTTACATGACCCCTGGAGGCAAACATACGCAAAAATTGGTCATCCTAGGCCCTACGGTTCTCAAGATATTCACAGAAAACTGTGTCTGCCCTACCCTCCTTTCGGGGGGTCCAGTCCAGCGGGGGGGCTACAGATCAAAATGAAAAGCGATGGTTCCATGCTATCCATGTGGGGTTACATGCCAAGTTTCGTGTACGCCGGTCTTTCAGTGTCCCGGGAATCCTTGTTGGTGTACGGTCACTAAATGTACACATAAATTATTTTATTGTAAGGCCCCCCATGAACGAAAGTCCATGCATGCATTTGGAGGGTGTCATAATGATCCTACACTTTCAATTTCGTGCAGTTTTGACCATGTCAGCCAGAGATATTGTGATGAAAACACCTAATGTTTTGCTTTTTAATTTTTAACTAGGTGGCGCTATACATGAAATAAGTGGTAATGGGATAGGTTGACATGCCCCCTTAAGACCAACATACAAAAAAAAGGTGGACCTCCTAGGCCATACGGTTCTTGAGATATTCACAGAAAACTGTGTCTGCCCTACCCTCCTTTCGGGGGGTCCAGTCCAGCGGGGGGGCTACAGATCAAAACGAAAACAGGAGGTTCCATGCTATCCATGTGGGGTTACATGCCCACCCAGTTTCGTGTACCCCGGTCTTACAGTGTCCCGGGAATCCTTGACGGAAATTTGGACATGCGAAAAAGGAAAAGAAAAAAAAAAAATCTGACTAAACCTATATGACCGCCGCTTCGCACACTTAATTCATCATTATTAAGTATGTTTTTAACATTACTGAAGGATTAACAAATGTATAGGTGCTATCAGTGTTTTCCTTTGTTATAAATGATGAATTCCTAATGTGTACATACTGAATTCAAGGTTAATTCATAAGGTACAAGCAGTAAACTAACTCATAATTCCTAATGTTTACATACTGAACACATGATGAATTCATAATGAACTAGAGATTATGTCAGTGTTACGGTACTTTAGGTGTAGGTGTCACCTTTACCCTTAATGTGTATAATGGACTGGGATATTGGCTGCTGTCGTACACCTTTTTGTCAAATTTGGATTATATTATCTTCTAATCCAAATAAAGAATTTGAATGTGTGTGTGTGCGTACGTGTGTGTGTGTGTGTGAATTTGTGAGGGTTACAATATGAATATGAAAAGCTCTGAAACAAGGCATTATTGATCTTGGTAATAACCCCTGGCTGGTTTTCTGCTGAGGCTGCAGACAGGAAGGAGGACCGTGGCCTATCTCTGCCCAAAATATAGGCACCAACACTGGGTAAATCTCATCTCCCCCTCCCCCATTTTATTTTCACTCTGCACTGTGAGCAAGACTTACAGAACCAGGTTGTGTACATGGAAAATAAATAAATTAAAATAATTTATTATACGGCTCTTCACAATGCAAGTAGAATGCTCCATTGACTTAAATGGGATTTCCGAAAGTTCTAGCGGTCATTATTTCTTGGGAAAGGACCTCTGAAAACAAGAATGACCGCTGTCAATGGCAACGGAGTTTGTGCTTGGAACTTCATTCAAAAGTGAAAGCAGACGGTTGATCAGCTGTGTTCTAAAGAATGTTTGATTCAAGTTCAGCGTGTGTTGCGATCTATTTGTTTCTCAGCAAAAAGCCACGATTTAAACGGTAACAAATAAGTGTAAAGAGACATATCATGGAGTTTATTTTTTCGTTTTGGCAAGTAACCCATTATAATAAAGCGGGATAATGTATAGAGAGCCGGTCATCATGGGAAAATAAGTCCCTTCAAGTGAAACAAGACCCCTCCGCTGGCGCGTCGGGGTCCGGTTCGCCCTGTCGGGATTTATTTTCCCCATAATGACCGGCGTTCTATACATTATCCCTTACACAATCTGAGGCAATCCAGTCAGGACAAGAAACGCAAGAAAGGTTCCTGGCAGCCCTGGGCTATCTACTGGTGACCTCTGATTATGAGAGCAACTTCTGATTGGTGAACATGGGGGAAGTCTGCAGAAGAGGCTGAAGGCCAAGGTGATTAGGCCTTTGGAAACTTTACATAACACCACCCTGCTGGAGAGTGCTCCCAAAGTTCTGGTGAAGGCAGGGCACAGTGGTTTTGGCAATCACCGCTCTCTTTAAAAATATCAGCAAACAGAAGCTGCTGAAGCTGCCCTGCCAGCTAATATAAAAAAATCTGCTTAGTCAAGCCACTTCAAGACCTTGACCAATGACAGGGCCTACGGCAAAGAATTTATTTTAGATAGTTAAACTTAACCATGTCAAATTCTATGTATTAAACATTCAAATCTTATTCCTATACTCTTGAGTCTTTCTGTGAGAATATTATAGCAACTAAAAGGTGCAGTCTGCGATTGTGCAGGAAGTTGCGTTTGTTTAGATAGGTAGATAGATAGATACTTTATTGATCCCCAGGGGAAATTCAAGGTCTCAGCAGCATACAGACAACACATACACATTCTTTAACAGCAGAAAAAGTAATTAAAGTATATAATATAAAAACACAACTAAGCAATAAGGACAGTAGAAGATAAAGAATATACTAAATATACTAAAATACACATTCTTTAACAACAGAAAAAGTAATTAAAGTATATAATATAAAAACACAACTAAGCAATAAGGACAGTAAAAGATAAAGAATATGCTAAATATACTAAAATACAAATTATACTAACTAACACTTAATCTAAATCAATTCTAAAAACAGTATCCACATAGTGGTGATTAATCAATCAGAGGCGCTTGCAATGACTGAGGCAGGGACTGAGCCTGTGATTCTCTGTGCATAGTAAGGTAAGGTAAGGTGCTCTGTGTGAATGAGTGTCATGGTGATAGTGCAATGGTGATAGTGGTCATGGTGATAGTGCAAATGAGTCCAACAGTGCAACAATGCAGAAATAAAGTCTATATATCTATATATTTAACTATTTTAAGAAAAGGTATAAGTGTGGCCACAGTTCGGCTGTGGCATGGAGGGAGGGGTTATGCATATGTGCTAATGTGCTAATATAGCACGCAAACAGTGAGGCAGAAAGACAGTGGTAAAAGTGGCTAGTGGACAGACAGTATCCAAACATGGAGGGGGTGAAGAGGCAGACAGACTATGCAGAGAAGTCTATCTCTCCTCTTCCCTTAAGTGAAGCAATGAACAGTTCAATGGCCCTAGGGACAAATGACTTTCTCAGTCTGTCTGTTCTGCAAGGCAGTGAGCGAAGTCTCCACCTGATCAGGCTCTTCTGCTTAACAATAGTGCTGTGGAGTGGGTGACACTCATTGTCCAAGATGTTGATCAGTTTGTTCAGGGTCCTTTTGTCAGATAGTGAAGTGATGCACTCCAGTTCAGCTCCCACTACAGAGCCAGCTTTCCTTACCAGCCTGTTAATTCGCCCTGCATCCTTCTTCCTTGTGCTTCCTCCCCAGCATACTACTGCATAGAAGAGGACGCTGGCAACAACAGACTGGTAGAACATCCTGAGGAGCTTGCTGCACACATTGAAGGACCGCAGCCTCCTCAGGAAGTACAGCCTGCTCTGCCCTTTCTTGTAGAGTGCATCAGTGTTGGCTGACCAGTCCAGTTTATTGTCCAGGTGGAGACCCAGATACTTGTAGGTGCTTACCACCTCCACATTGACCCCATCAATGTGGACTGGTAGCAGAGTGGACTTAGACCTGCGGAAATCCACCACCATCTCCTTGGTCTTTGAAGTGTTGAGTTAAAGATGATTGAGTTTGCACCATTGCACAAAGTCCTCCACCAGGCTCCTGTACTCCTCCTCCTGCCCGTTCCTGATACACCCCACAATTTCAGTATCATCAGAAAACTTCTGCATGTGGCATGACTCAGTGTTGTAGCAGAAGTCAGATGTGTACAGGGTGAACAGGACTGGTGAGAGCACAGTTCCCTGTGGCGCTCCGGTGCTGCTGATCACAGTGTCAGAGAGACAGTTCTTCAGTCTGACGAACTGTGGTCGCTCGGTCAGGTAATCTGTAATCCAGGTTACCAGGTGAGCGTCCACACCCATCTGCAAGAGCTTGTCTCCCAATCTGAGGGGTGTTAAAAGCACTTGAGAAATCAAAGAACATGATTCTCACAGCACTTTTCCCCTTGTCCAGGTGATAATGTGTCCTGTGTAGAAGATAAGTGATGGCCACTTTCTCCTGGTATGCAAACTGTAACGGGTCTAGTGCATGGCGTACCTGGGGTCTGAGCATACCAATCGCTCCATTGTCTTCATCACATGTGATGTAAGAGCGACAGGTCTGTAGTCATTAAGCTCACTATGGTGTGGCTTCTTAGGGACAGGGGTGAGACATGATGTCTTCCACAGTGTTGGAACTTGTCCAAGGCGTAGGCTCAGATTGAAGATGTGCTTCAGTGGCTCCCCCAGTTCAGCAGCACAGGCAGGGGCGGAGCTTGAGGGGGTGCGGCACGCCCCCGGCCCGGAACCCGGCAGGGGCCCGGTGCGAGGGCGCCCCTCCCCCACCTCCGGGTAAGGTGGGACGGGCCTCTCCCACGGCACAAGGCCGGAGGAGCTAAGATCATGCAAACGGTTTCTTTTCAATCATTTTCATCAGAGTGGGATGTATTAGGCTTATAGGTTGCCCCAGTCAGGATGAGTTATGACTCACGGTTGCTGAAAAGTTTTGAAATTTACTTTGATGATTTAAGTGTAAAATATTGAATACAATGTTCTGCTGTATGACTGGCTTTATTTTAACTCTCATATTAAACTTTACGACGTGCAAATTTACAAAATTGGATCAACGATATTGTCTCCTACAGGCGTCAATGAGAGAACACTTTGACTTACATGATTTTGGTTTCGATTTTCTAATTGGAGTAAGTCTTTGTGACAACCAGTGGTGGAGGAAGTACACAGAAAAGTTGCTGAGAAAGGTGTTATGATTAGGTTCAGTTTCACTTGCGCAGACGCACATAGACATTGAATGAGCGCTCACATTTCTACCCCCCAATTGTAGGCTGCCTCTTTATTTGATCACACACAATTAAGAAATATTTCCTAATCTGGAAAATGGTACGTTTTTTTCGGCCAGCGGTTCTATAATAGTCTACCATTCATTTGTGCCGCAAATGATCAGGCGCGGTGACAGAAGCATGGACATAGCCTGTAACTTCGCTGATCCGCGGATAGCAATCTCATCGTAGAGGAGGCCCTAACGCTTCAGATAACAGACAGAGAAAGGCACAGAACACAGTTGCATGTCCAGTGTAGCCATGGGTTTGGTGAATATAGCCTACCGAATGCAGATGGCTACAAGCTCACGCTTTGCCTGGTCTAGATTAGAAGCTTATGTTTTAAAGATTTAGAAGCTGGGCACGTAGCGCTCCAGAATCTTTGGTAGCAACCCCGCACCCTGGTAAAACAAACGTGTTTGTCAGAGAGAGAAAAAAATCTGATCATAAAATGTATCGTAAAAAGGAACGATGGTGTTGTAGAAATGTAGCGGAGTAAAAGTACAGATAATTGCTGCAAAATGTAATGAAGTAAAAGTCAAAAGTATGCACTATAAATTCTACTTAAGTAAAGTACAAATACGTGGAAAATGTACTTAAGTACAGTAACGAAGTATTTGTACTTCGTTACATTCCACCACTGGTGACAACACGTCATGATACATTTGATAATGTTTGATCGTTGTTTTGGTATGAAGCATCTTTTACGTAGCCTAATGAATGCGCTCTAGAAAGTTAAAGTAGCCTAACCTAGCCCTAAATCCGCTCTGTGCCTGAGCTGTCTGTGCACGTCCGCAATTGATTACGTTCCTCAAATGGAGAACACATCAATCCCATGGTATTTTTTGCCTTTAAATGCATAAAAACATGCAAGTTCAAAATCCCGCCGGTAGCCACGTTACATCTCCGTTTTATTTGCCTAGGCTACTAGCCTACAATAAATGAATTGAACGAACTGACAACAGGTATATCTACTGATTCGGTCATTGAGACTACAGACTACAGAATACAGTACAACAAACTTTCTGTCTTTCTGAAGTTTATTTTTGTATTCTGGGGTACAGTAGCCTAATTGCCTAATGTCTTGACAATAGTTTTCCTTACCGGCTTGCTGTTTAAACTGACTGCGCCACTCTGAACTTTCCTGCCAGGTTTATGACGTAAACCGCTACATCTCGGCTCTGGCATTGCCTAAACTCATTGTGTGGGAAATCAGATTATCTGTCAATGTTGGGCTTTGAAAGTAAGGGATATTTCCTCAGTAATAGTAGGCTACATTTTGTAACATTTATAGAGAAACTGAGGGGAAGTTAAATTAGAAATTAGAATCGTTGGAAATTGAAAACACATACAAAAAAAGATTCGGGGCTTTTGAAAAGAGATTCGGGCTTGAGCCCCGGCCACCCTCCCCGCCAATGCAACCACCCACCAGTAACTTCTGCATTCAGTGAGATTTGCACCGCCCTAATTTTCATTTTTGACTCTTTCCATCACCGTTGCAACCTCTGAGCGCTCATTCTCCAAGTTAAAGATCATTAAAAAACCACTTGAGGAGCACAGTGGGACAGGAGAGACTGAGTGGACTTATTGTACATAGAGAATGAGAGAGCAAAGAAAATGGACATACACAGAGCATCGTGGACGAGTTCGCGGAGCGCAGGCTCGTCGGCCCTTGAAATAGTGCTGCGTATTATTGTTGCTTTATTATTAGGGGTCATGTAGCCTAATGTTTTTGTTGTTGTTCTCTTGGTTACACTTCATGTACGTTTGATGGAATTACATAGTTGCTCTCCGTGGCGCTGACGCTTGTAAGACCCGCTGTTGCGGGCATGTGTATGTTGTAAAATTATGTTATAAAATTATGTTATGATGAGTTTAATAAAGGGCCCGGTCATGTGCCCCGCCCCCGGCCCGGCTCTGACTTGTTCCGCCACTGAGCACAGGCCTTGAGTAGCCTTGGACACAGTCTGTCAGGCCCCGCTGCTTTATTGCTGCACAATTTCTTTAGTTGGGCTGTCACTTGATCTGTTGTAATGGTGAGGGGTGTAAGGGGAGGGGAGGGGGAGGGGTGCATCTGGGATCTGTGTGTCTGATGGCTGTTGACTGAGGTCGTTTATGTTTATATTTATATTTATTTTGGAAATTATTCGCAGACACTTTTGTCCAAAACAACGTACATTATATTTTAACCATGGAGCAAACAAACCACACCAGAGAGGTAGCTCACCCCTCCCTTCAGTATTCCCTCCCTCCACCCCTCCCTTTCAGTTTTTTTAGGTAGGAGGACAGGCTGCCCCTTCTTTGTTTCCAGTTTTCGGTGCCTGGGCTGCCTACAGAGATCATTTTTTTACAGGGTTCTCATGGAATGGGCAGCTAGCGGATTGTGAGGAGATGATTGCTGAATGTGACAAAACATTTTATGAGCTTAAAATTGCATATGATTGCTGACTGTGCCTTTAAAGGAATAGTAGGCCTAGGCAATTCTAAGCCAATGCACTTTTGTCACATTCAGCAAATATCTCACGACAATATAACAGTCCGTTCTGTATGTGCACTGAAAAACTCTGGTTTTCCTTTCTGCAACTCTGTAAACAGACACAAACACAGAGTGTACATATCTGCACTCATAACACTGTTGCAGCCTATCAGAAACAGGTGGCGTTAATGTGTACCCACAAACCCATGGAGCACTGAAGGAATAGTGTTGCTGTTGAGTTCAAATATCAACAATCTTCCTTCAGGTTTACTATCTCTGTCTTTAAATCTTCTCCAGGACTTGCTCGTATGTAGCATGTCTAGGTCTCCATGGCATATTAGAGTAATGCAGCGTTTCTCAAACTGTGGGTCGCGGAGACATGCCAGGTGGGGCGCGAACTGACGTGAAAAACAGGAGTTTTTTAATTTATTTTTTTATCTGTAGTCTGGGCCCAGGTAGCACCCGATGCGCAATGGACGCACTGTGTTATTCACAGGGAAGCGCTCGTGTCAAGGCAGCTTAGTTAGTCCCGACCTAGCCTACATGAGATATTGAACGTTGTTGTGAGAGTGGTGAATTTCATCAAAACCCGGCCCTTAAAAGTGCATCTATTCTCCGCACTTTGCGAAGAGATGGTAGCTGACCAAAAGGCTGTACTGTTTCACAGCGAGGCAAAGTGGCTTTCCCGAGGTGAAGTGCTGTCGCGCGTGTTTGAGTTCCGAGTCGCCTCTTCTTGGAGGAAGAGCGCATGTTTGAATCTGCAAGCAAGTTCACTAATGAACATTTCTTGACGAAGCTGGCCTATCTTAGCGATATATTTGATATATCTTAGCGATACATTTGAGTTAAATGTCCAGTTACAAGGCAAAGACAAGCACCTACCTCACCTAGCAAATAAGATTACTGCATTCACCAAAAAAACTTGAGTATGGGACAGGCGCCTCGATCGCGACAGTAGGCTATTATGCCTTTGAGATTACTGAGCGAAATTGCTGAAACGTCTGATTGGAAGCCACTCTTGTGATCCCATGTATTAAACAGTAGGCTTACATCACATCCCTGCAAAGTTTATTTAAAAAATGTTTCCCAACCAGCAGTGCTCAGTATGAATGGCTTATGGATCCATTTAATGCAGCATGTTGGTATTTCATTGAATATATTGTACAATGCTGTAAAATGGCCTATGCTTCCTAATATGTTGCTGGAAAACAGAAATATGTGTGTTATGTATTTATTTATTATTATATCTGCAGCACCAGCTGATTTTAACTCTGTTGAAGAGGATATATTTAGAACTTGTTATTATTTCTTGTTATTTATTTATAATACATTTGACAATTTTAAGCTTGACCTACCACTGTCTTAGAGCGATGAGGGACAGGTGGGGCTCGAGAATGCCCCCTTGATCAAAGTGGGGAATGAAAGAAAAAGTTTGAGAACCACTGATCTAGTTTGTTAACTACCACAGTCACGAGTTGGGTCGCGATAGTCTGTCATTTTTAAAAAGTGGGTCCCCAGAAAAAAAGTTTGAGAAACACTGCAGTAATGATATGAGGTAGGTCTTTTCAATGGATTACCTTTCTATCTCATGCTTGAACATGCCCTATACACATACCCACAAACACATACACGCATGTGTACACACACACACGCACGCACACACACACACAATCGCGCGCACACACACACACAAAGCACATCTATCAGAGCGTCCAGCTCCTCTGTTATATTTATGACCACAGTTCATCTATTCGTTCATTCATCTGTTCAGTCATCCATCCATTCTCACGTTCCCTGACATGGAGCTGGGGAGTGAGTGAAGGCTGGAGGAGCCAGTTTAAGAGTGCAAGATCGATGCTAAAACAGATTACTGGCCAAGGCCACTCTCACCGGATTCACATGAGCTCAGGCCTACACGGCTAACTTGTTCGGCAGGAAGAGAGAAAAAGGGTATCAGAATCACTCTTGGTAATTTTATCATCTCAGTTTAACAGGAAACTGTCAAAAAATTAAATCCTTTGGGATTAATTAGAGCGGATACTGAGAGCCAGGCCTTCTTGTGTGTGACCTCACAAATGCCCTTCTGAAAGAATGGTCAAAAATTCCCATAAACACACTCCTAAACCTTGTGGAAAAAACATTTCCAGAAGAGTTGAAGCTGCTATAGCTGCAAAGGATGGACCAACGTCATATTAAACCCTATGGATTAAGAATGGGATGTCACTTAAGTTCATGCGAGTCAAGGCAGGTGTCGGCAATATGTGTAAAAAGTGTACTGTATGTCTATGAGGCCGCGTAGTGCCGCATTATCAAGTACATAATGCAATTACGCAGGTTACCCATGTATATTTTTAATATTGCCCATTTGAGTTTGAATCACGTGTGTAGTTGAAAATGTATATCCAGACCCTGATAATCTAGAAAGATTAAGGGTCTGGCCACGAACAATGTAATGGCCCAACTCGAGGGGCGGCACCAAGCATGCATTTGAAAATCTCACTGCACGCAATTGGATAACACTAGACCAATGTTTACTCTGAATGATTCCGGACTTTAACGCAATTGGGTAACACTACGATCAATGTTTCCAACGTTGCAGCGCTGTTATTAGCAGTTTAGCTCGCCTCTGGCCCGCCTATATCAGATATAATTTGATTGGTTCCACGGGATGCAAGGGGAAAAAGTAACGTGCATCATTGCTCATTGCCAGAGTGTCTCGCAGAGACAATTCCATTGTGCTCTAGCGAGAACTCTGGATTTCCAGAGTAATCAATCGGAGATGTGTGCCAAGAAGGCCAGGCAACAATACACCCCCAATGGGGCTATTTTTTTCCTTTACTCCTATCAAAATTAAACTTTACATAATGAAAGTACCCATGAAAAATATGCCCAAAATACACCCAAATAGGCTTAATGTTTCCTTTACTCTTACCACAATAACACTTTACATAGTAAAAGTACAGTATATATGCAAAGTAACTGTTTTTGTAACACAAGTTTCTTTTGAAATGAATTTGAATATGCACATGGCTCCACACTAATTGAATGTCCTAATTTGCATAGGCAGAAACACCATTCATATGTATGACAAATACATAGGCCCAATCTTCATCCAATCATCCTATTGCCAATGGGTGATGGTAATGCTGCTTTTAGACTGGCCTCTAACCTGAAAACTGCCTGGCTTGGTAGTACCGGCCAGGGGTATAACCCCCACCGGTATAGTCTTCAGGGTCACGGAGGCACACACACATGCCTCCCCACCACGACAAGGTAGCAACAACAGGGGAGTTTTCTTTTTTGTTTGTTTTTTTAAATCCAGCCTGGATCCTGGAGCCCTTCTCTGTGGCTCTTGGTTCTGGCACCCCCTCACTTCCTGGTTTGTTCTTAGCTTAGTTCTTCCCCTCTGGCTCATATTCATCTGATAAATCAGGCAACTGTGAGTTTGTAATGACTAAGATGGCTATTCTGACTTTCTTCTGATGTTATTTGTGGGGGAATGTCATTAGGTAAGGCTTGCTCGCAAATAATAATAATAAAAAGAATTTAGAAAGCAACTGGAGGCAAGATTGTGCAATCAATTCTTAAGGTTAATATATAGTCTTTTTGTGGCAAGTGACCCAGGTGGTAAGTGGGGCAAGTGACTTCAAATTTATCGTGTTTATGCATACTGTATGTTAACTTACTGAATGGACAAGAATATGTTAGTTATTTGGTCCCTGTTTTTTCTACTTGTGACTTTATGGCTTCTTGGCCATAAGTCAATTACGCCTAGTGTTGAGCTTATTTGCATATTTAAAATTGATTTTTCCAAGAAACTTGTAAAAAAAAATGTTACCTTTCATATACTTTCACTGTGAGAGGTTTGATTGTGATAGGAGTAAAGGAAAAAATAAGCCCATTAGGGTGTATTTTGGGCATATGTGATTAGTATATTGCTCATTTGCATTTTCAAATTAATTTTCAAACAAACTTGTAACACAAAATGTTTTACTTTTCATGTAGACTTTCATTGTGTAAAGTTTTATTGTGGTAGGAGTAAAGGAAAAAATTAAGCCTATGCGGGTATATTTTGGGTAGCCTATTCGATTAGTGTATAGCTCATTTGAATATTCAAATTCATTTTCAAAGAAACTTGAAAAAATGTTAGTTTTCATGGATAGACTTTCCTTGTATAAAGTTTTATTTTTATAGACGTAAATGGGGGAAAATAGTCCCATAGGGGTTATGTCTGGCCTTATACTGGCACACATCTTGGATTAATGAGAATTATATATATAAATTATATATTATATATTATATATTTCCTCAACTAGGATTTTTTTTAGGACTTTTAGTATGTTGTTCTGGACACCTCATAGAAATGATCTATGCTGAAAAAAAAACTTTTTACAATTAGTTCTATTTTTGGCTCCAAAATGAGTTACTTTGCCTGGACTATTAAAGGAAAATTCCGGTATTTAACACTTTGAGTCTATTTCTGGTTTGTTTTGGATGAACTAGAGTGGTGGACACCAAAATTTTGACGATTGGTCCTGTCTCGACTTTTCTGAGTCGTTTTGAATCGCCTTTGACTAGTCAGAGTGGCTGCCTACAGGCATGCTCAAACATGTCCTAAAACAACCCTTAACGTTCGTTTTCAAAACTGTGCAACTTACCGAGTGGTTAGTGGTGTTTTCGGTGTCCACCACTCTAGTTCATCCAAAACAAACCAGAAAAGGGACTCAAAACTAAAGTGCTACTTACTGGAATTAAATACTGGAATTTTCCTTTAACTTCTTTCTGGTTGGCAATGGCTACCTACAGAGAGTCAAGAGAGAACCCTTGACGGAAGATGCAAAGAAAAGGAAAAGAGCTTCAGACCGAGCGAGGGGGAGTTTCGTAGAGAAAAAGCATCAGGCTTGCCTGGTGTCCCTTTAATTTCATCAGACGAGACAAGAGGAAATAGCTAGAGGTAGCTAATGTCAGATCAAGACCTTTTACTGCCTATGATCAAGACACCTAGCAGTTTATAAATGCACTTCAATAAAGCTGTGTAGATCTAGTGCAAAGATCCGCATCAACCCTCTCCGTCTGCTTTTCAGTCATTCACATGACATGACATCAATGACTAGAATGTTGTGTGAACAATGGAGCATTCTATGTTACATTAGAACTTTTTAAATTCTATGAACAATGGAGCATTCTATGTTACATTAGAACTTTTTAAATTCTAGGCAGTTCAGTGCTCCTGGCTGATACAGAGAGAGAACTTACTAAGCGCTTGCTCCCAGAGATTTGACGATTTCACAATGATTTATTGCTTATTGTTTAACTTGATTGATTGTCTTATATATTTAACCGATTTACTTCATTTTTAATAGTTTATTTGTAATTTTCGACTGAGTTAATCTTAACCATAAAAGTTTTTTTGAGGTGAGTAATATTAGCCAACTTTTAGCAGTTCGCCTGGTTTAGAATTGAAGTTTAGGTTACCGTGGAGATCCTGAGGCTGTACAGTGGCCACCAAAGATTCTAGAGCGGAGCGCTCCAGCGGTGTAGGTGAGGTGAACCAAAGAAAGATGAGCTGGGCCGAGCAAGTGGACCTCACTTACAGTACCCCCCGGAGGAGTGTGATTTCAGAAGACTGAGTAAAGAAAGATGGGACTTTGTTTTATAGGGCTATAGTTACGGACTGTAGTTTTACAGAACTATAGCTAAGCTAACTAAGGTATCTAAAGCAAAGGCCTTTATTAGCCTACCTAAATGTTTATGCCTATGACAATATTTTTTGTTAGTGTGCACCACCCACGAAGTCCAAGGCTACATTTGTTCATGCCTTATTTTATTTTTAGTATTTTAAAGAAGTAATTTCTTTTTATTTTCATTAGGCTATTAATTGATGTTTAATTTATTTATTAATGTTGTTGCTTATTATTGCTATTCTCCTTTTACATTACATTTGGCTGACACATTTTTAACCAAAGCGACTAACAACATGGTAAACAGTTTAAGTTTTAAAGCAATTCTCAACAATTTTAGGACAATTACAGTAAGAATAAGTGCATCAGTGAGTGCTGTTTTTAACAGTTACGTGTCAGTTCAAGACGGCTAATAAGTGCTAGGATCGGCAAGACTTGTTGTAAGTGGTGCTATGAGAGGAGATGTTCTCTAAAGAGCTGGATCTTCAGGAGTTTTTTGAAAATGGAGAGGGATGTCCCTGCCCTTGTAGGAACTGGCAGTGTGTTCCACCAACGAGGAACAACAGATGAGAAAAGTTTGGATTAGCCTGAGCATACCGGTGGTAGAGCTAGACGTCGTTCGTCTGAGGAGCGCAGCGGTCTAGAGGTAGCATATGTCTGTATGAGGGCATTCAAGTAGGCGGGAGCAGAACCGGAGACTACTTTGTAGGCAAGCGTTAGAGCCTTGAATTTGATGTGGGTAGCCAGTGTAGCTGGATGAGCAGCGGGGTAACATGTGCACTTTTGGGTTGGTTGTAGACCAGACGCGCCACCACGTTCTGGATCATCTGAAGGGGTTTCACTGCGCAGGCTGGGAGACCTGTCAGGAGGGCATTGCAGTAGTCGAGTCGTGAGATGACTATTGCCTGAACCAGAAGTTGGGTAGCATCTTGAGTCAAGTAAGTCCTGATTTTCCGCATGTTGTAGAGTGACCGGGTGACTGAGGCAACATGATCTGAGAAGGTTAGTTGGTTGTCGAGAACAACTTGCAGTCCTGGTAGGTGGAACAGACAGGGAGTCAAATTTGATGTTGATGTCGTGGTGTATGGTAGGTTTAGCTGGGAGGACCAGCAGTTCAGTCTTTGAGAGGTTCAGCTGGAGGTGGTGTGCCTTCATCCATGTAGCTATGTCTGAGAGGCAATCCGAGATCCATGAAACCAAGGGGTCATCAGGTGGAAAGGACAGATAGAGCTGTGTGTCGTCTGCATAGCAGTGGTATGAGAAGCCATGCGAACGGATAATCTGTCCCAAGGAGGTAGATAGCCAAGAGAAGGGGGCCCAGCACTAAGCCCTGGGGGACCCCTGTGGGGAGATGGTGAGGTGCAGATAGCTGACCAAGCCATGATAATGCTAAACAGCGCCCTGTGAGGTAGGATTCAAACCAGGAGAGAGCAGAACCGGAGATTCCCATGTTAGAGAGTATAGAGAGAAGGATGCGGTGATTAACTGTGTCAAAGGCAGCCGATAAGTCAAGCAGAATGAGTACTGATGACCGAGTGGTCGCCCTGGCTTCTTTTAAGGCTTCTGTTACGGATAGCAGAGCCGTTTTGGTAGAGTGGCCGCTTTTGAACCCAGACTGATTTGGATCCAGAAGGTTGTTCTGTGAAAGGAAGTCAGAGACCTGTTTGGAGACTGCTCGTTCAATGCCTTTAGATAGGAAAGGCAGGAGTAAGACAGGGTGGTAGTTCTCGACTTGAGCAGGGTTGAGAGAAGCTTTCTTAAGTAACGGTGTTACCTGGCCATTTTGAACGCTGTTGGAAATGTGCCGGAGGTTAGCGAGGCATTGATCACATGTGTGATAGCTGGTGCGATGGTCGGGCTGATGGACTGAAGTAGGCTCGTAGGTATAAGGTCCAGCGAGCATGTGGTAGGACGGCTACATGTCAGGAGTCTAGATACTTCACTCTCGGAGAGAGGCGCGAATGCTGAAAAAGATGTTCCAGCAGCCCCTAGAGGTTGTAGAAGTGCGGTATCTGAGTCTGATGCGTTGTGTGGGCATGTAGAGAATTAGATAGATAGATATAGTTTATTGATCCCTAGGGGAAATTCAAGGTCACAGTAGCATACAGACAACACACACACACATTCAATAACAGAAGAAAAAGTAATTAAAAGTATATAACATAAAAAACACAACTAAGCAATAAGGACAGTGGAATATAAAGAATATGCTAAATATACTAAAATACAAATTATACTAAATAACACTTAATCTAAATCTATTCTAAAAACAGTATCCACATAGTGGGTGATTAATCAAGAGGCGCTTGCAATGACTGAGGCAGGGACTGAGCCTGTGATTCTCTGTGCATAGTAAGGTAAGGTGCTCTGTGTGAGTGACTGTCATGGTGATGGTGCAAATGAGTCCAACAGTGCAAGAATAAAGTCTAGAGACCAGCATAAAATAAATATGGACATATCAGCGAGTAGGCAAGGTAAAAAAAACTATAGAAAAAACGATATCTATATATATATAACTATATTAAGAAAAGGTATAAGTGTGGCCACAATTTGGCTGTGGCATGAAGGGAGGGGTTATGCATATGTGCTAATATAGCACGCAAACAGTGAGGCAGTAAGACAGTGGTAAAAAGTGGCTAGTGGACAGACAGTATCCAAACATGGAGGGGGTGAAGAGGCAGGCAGACTATGCGGAGAAGTCTATCTCTCCTCTTCCCTTAAGTGAAGCATTGAACAGTTCAATGGCCCTGGGGACAAACGACTTCCTCAGTCAGTCTGTTGTGCAAGGCAGTGAGCGAAGTCTCCAGCTGATCAGGCTCTTCTGCTTTACAATAGTGCTGTGGAGTGGTTGACACTCATTGTCCAAGATGTTGATCAGTTTGTTCAGGGTCCTTTTGTCAGATACACATCTGTGCATGGAGGATCACCACAGGCCTGAGGTGTGGTCAGGAGAGGACAAGCTGGACTTGGATAGCTGGTACCTCACCCCTTTGCCATGAGTACGTCAGTAAAAAGAAAGAAAGTTGAGAAAAACCAGAAGCCATATGAACTAATAGTTTAATAGACTTGAATGGTGAATGTTAGCTTACCTTAATCATACGGGACTGATTGTAACCTGCTTATTTTTGGTCTTGTGAATTTTATAGTGAAGGTAAACACCGCTGCACCGGAGGGGTTCAGAGCCTGAGAACATGACCGCATCACATCCCCCGCACACAAGTGAGTCAGAAATATGATTTGCATTTGTTTGTTTAATTTAGGGAGGGTAATCTCTCACAATTTCTATTCTGTAGAGGTGTTGTTATCTTTCAAATGATGTGATGAATATCTTGATACATTATGTTTTTCTTTTCTTTTTTTCTTGCCTCGCAGCACTTGCCTTACCCCACACTGCAGTCCTTGACCTGAGACCACCTGGCCAAGGGTACTGCTACGTCCACTCATGCGAGATCTCCTCGCCACTGAGATAGGGCGTGGAGGAGATGGAAAGGGACAGGAGACCCTGGGAATACTTAGCAGACCTTGGGGCTCTTAGTACACTCAATGTAGTCAAAACTTACTTACACCTACTCAATTATATAGTCTATAGCAGTGGTCTCCAACACGGTGCCCGCGGGACGGCTATGAGGCGCCCCCAGCGCACTTTCTAAAAATAGCCAACAGGTCGCCTGCAGATCACGCTCTAAAAACACGCTCCATTGTGAAGTTTTCAATAGATATTTAAGTCTAGACCAGAACCATTTTAAGAATGTATGTAGCCATACATCTGTAACATTAAATTGATATTGGTGATACCTTACAAATTGTAGCTGCGTTAAATTTTAGCCTTTGGCTCCAAATCCGTTTCCCATTCAATCTTTAAACGACAACGGAAGCGGAGCGCATACACGCTGCTTGCACGCATAGACAGTAAAGGGGGAAAAATTTGTCAAATACGGTTCTTGCATGATTGTTCAAGGACTGAAAAACAATTGCTTTAGCTCACAGGCCTTTTCTCCTCCGTAGGCAACTGCCGTATAATAACGCTGAAAATGTTATAGCATTTAGGACTGTGCATTACCCTTTTTTGTCAGATCATGGATCATTTCAGGTGTACAATAACTTTAAAAGGAGTTTTCATATGTTTGGGTGGTGTGGGTGATTACTATTGAAATGTTAAAACCGAATTGTCCACTGAAATCAGAACTTAAACAACCCCTGAATTCATAATGGTGGGTGGGTATAAATTGGGTACAAATTGTAACCCAAATTATTAATTGCACAAAAAAGAAAAAAAAAAAAAAAAAATAGATTAGATTCCATGCAAACTTTGAAATGAACAAACTGAACAAAAATGTTGGTAGTGTTGCATAGGTTATTGATATTAAATTTGAAAATACAGTTGCTTAATATATAAAGACTTATAGGCCTGCACAATATTGATAATTTAAAAGTAAAAATCACATAGGCCTATTATTTAGGAGGACTACCCTCGCAAAAAAGGGGTGAGGGTATGTTTGTTTTAAATGAGTAGCCCTCCATATGATTTCGGGTCTTCAGGTAGCCCTCATTCCCAAAAAGGTTGGAGACCCCTGACCTATACTAAACAGAGTTCCAAAAGTATACAGAGTATACCACAGTATACTAAGCCCATTGTAGTTTAGCGTATCAAAAATGCTTCAATGAAATTTCTTATAATGAAAAAAACTTCATTTTTCAATTCTCTTCATTTCATTAGTGAAATTCCATTCTTTACATTTTCACTTCTTACACCTTTATTAGACCTTAATTTTTTGATGGCAGTTTCCAGGGAATTGATGACAACAGTCATGCACAATTCTAGAGGTGTCTTCTCAATTATTAGTTGCCCTTCTGTTGTTCCATGTTCCACTTCAGATTGCTTTGGAAGCCTTCTCCTGGATTGCAGTCTGGGGTTGTGCCTGGCCTGGTCATCATTTTCTCTTTTTCATTTTGATCCAGTAGTTTGGAATCCTATTGTTGTTTCAAACAATTCCTCTCACCAATCATCCTGAAAGTCACCTTGAAATTCTTCCTTTTGAATCAGTATTTGGGATACAAGCTTGCATCCATATTAACATTTGTCACCCTTGCAGCCCCACATAATCACATGTTCGTCTCCATGTGCGTCCCATAGCATTAATTCCTGCAGGCGCCCCTGCCCATAACATAGCTTTGTAGCTGCCTGACTGCAGTCTAAAATCTGTCCCCATAACATAGCTTTGTAGCTGCCTGACTGCAGTGATCACAAGGAAACTGATTTTTATTGCAGTATTGAGTATAATACTTCTATATAGCCAACCTGAGCTATGTTTTTTTACTGTAATTCAGACACAATTGAATTTATAAATTTACTACACATTACTCTAAGACTGTAACTTACGGTCGGTTTCCACACACTGAAATTTCGCTTCGCTCTCTCAATGAGAGCGAATCGCCGAGGCAGGCGAAACAAAGTTGGCAAAGGTTTAACTTTATTCAAATGAGGACCATTCGAGAACCAATCAGGTCTGCGTGTTTGTGTTTTGAGGCGGGAGTTACAAAAAAGTCTGACCAAGATGGCGGAGACTACCTGAGCTGTAACACGAAAATGTATATGTGATTAAAATGTTTCTACACGAACATTGGTACTTTTATCAACACAAATTGTGGTTTATATGCCACATGAACTTAGTCAGGGCACATACACCACTTAATAGACCACTGTATATGTTAGTTTAAAGGGACACCAGGCAAGCCTGATGCTTTTTCTCTACAAAACTCCCCCTAGCGTCTGTACGTGTCGATATGTGTGTGAGCCCTCGCTCGGTCTGAAGCTCTTGTCCTTTTCTTTGCATCTTCCGTCAAGGGTTTTTGCTGCTTCTTCGCCGGCTCTGCCATTATTCACCCTTTGCATGTGACGTCGCGTCACAAATAAAGTAACCAAATCGCTTTGCAATATTTTAGTCCAGAAATACTTATGGGTGTTCATTTACAGTTATGTTAATTACAGTAACATTACGACCTACAGTCTCTGCCCTTGCTGTTACCACCAGTTTTAACTATTTACATTTGCGATCATGACCCATTTCATCTAACAACACCACTGGCATCTTTCTTTGACTATCAGACCCCGAACAGCAATCCATTGATCTGCAAAGATGTTATATAATGGTGTTCACTTCATCATAATCATTATGACATAATGTAATTTGCCGTACGTCTCCTATCTTTTTGCCGTCCAGCATGGCGCCGTCACGTGACTAAGTCACATGTTTGCAAAGGGTGAATACACATGTTTGCAACAATCGCAAGCGTTTTGTTATCCTGCCCAGAGAATGTCTAATAAGGGGAGAACCGCCACTCTCGGGAAACTTCCGGTTTCTGAACTGGTTGCAGTTCCCATTCTGGTTCCACGTGAGGGCGCTCACTAATAAGTGCAGAATGAATGGAGGTCAATGGAGCTGTACCCCTCAAAATCCACTTTTCTCAGGATATAATTTTTTGCCCAGAAATTTGAATGTTGCATTCGAAAGAGGGGGCAGAGAAAATACACACCGCTGAATATTATATTTTTTTGTCACTTATTTGTTCTAAAAAGCCTTTCAAATGTGTCAATGATGTCATTCATTAGCAGAAAGCTAGTGTGTTGTGGGCAACTAAGACCCAACCTGTAAGAAATCGAAAGGACGTAAATACTCGTTCATTCAACTTTTGACCTATAACCCATGTTGAAGTTATACAAACTACAATCAAATCTGAGATTTGTCAACGACAATCAGGCAGTGGAACTGCATCCAAAATTCGATATAATGGGACTTAATACGGAGTGGCAAGGCTCTCCGTTGACGGGCTCTGGTGTCTCTCTGTTCTGATATATTTTCCCACGGTTGTGTTGGGAGAAGGGGGTGTGGAGTAAAAGTGACGTGGGGCTCAGGCCCGGGAAAATGAACTTGAACTTGGGGCAGTCCGCCCCCTCGCTCTCTCTTCTTGGATTGTGCATCTTGAGAGCACGCATGTTACACTGAGCAGTAAATGCTGTAAGATCCAATTCAGTTGTCACAGTAGTAGATTAAGTAGATTTAAGGGAGGTCAAAACACTCCCGTTACACAAGTTCACTTGAGTATAAACTATCCACTTTAAAGAATGTCAGTAATATCATTCAGCTAGTTATCATTTCAAAGAAATTACACTTCTCTGTTTAAAATGTTACCTTAGCTAAGAGGCTAGCTAGCATGCTAGCAACCGGATAGTAACTGGCAGCAGCATAGTCTGATATTAAGTTTTTTTTTTTTTTTTAAATCCAAACACTAAAAAATGACACTATTAGGCTTGAAATGATCATAAACACTTACATGACAAAATTTTCCAAAAACCTCTCAACAAATCCAGAAAGACATAATGACCAATTTATTGGTAAAATTCCACAAGTCTTCTATTGACATTAGTGCAGCAAAGGTTGACTCTTTTCTCATACCCTGAATTCCCCAACTGCCATAAATCGTGTTGAGAAATGCAAAATATGATGACTAAGGCTATACATTTATTCATAATAATTTAGCTTCCAACAGATTTGACAGATGGAAATAGGCACCCACCAGCCCAGCATTAAACTCCGAGCGTGGTAAACAAAATCGGATATTTCAGGCAGTAAAAGCCCCGGTAAGAACCAAACCAGATTTGGTTCAAATCTACACACCTATGGCTACTGAAAAATATAAGGTTAATTTATCAAATGTTATTAAGGTATTAAAAAACATCGTTGTTTTAGAATTTTTACACGAAAGGGGTGGTAATTGGTGCTTGGATTTACGAAGCTGAGCAGGGGCACTGATTGTAAAGTAGCCTAAAGTTAAGAAAATGTATCGATTTCTGAGAGAAATGAAGTTGGTAGGCTATGTAAGATTAGCCTATTTACCTTTTCATCCAACGTATGTTCCTCGTCGTGAAATGATTGAATTATCGTCTTGCCGCTTGCTGATAGCCATGTATGCTAGTTAGTTAGCTTCTGTAGTCATTCCAGTTGACAGGCTAACGTAGCTTGAGCTAAGTGATGGCCGTCTATTTTGTTTCCAGTTTAAACGTAGGCCTACTGTATTTTCAAGTAGACTTACAGGGAACAGTGATGGAAAGTAAACTTTCTGTTATGTTGTAGATTTTAAAATCCATTGTAAAGTCTTTCTGTCAAACTTGTTGTAGATCTGCCCAGTGAATGGACATGATCCTAGCCCATGTATGTAGCCCTACATAATATTATTGCCGTTTAATTTGAGCGGTGTGATTTTCAATTTTTTTTTTTCTTATACATATGACCTGTAGTGTTTAAAAGTGAACTAGTGGTTCGAAATTGAGCACAATATAGTGACCAATCTTGCTGGTTTACGTTGGCATGTTCTGATTGAAGTCAACAGCATGATCAGTCCAAAATGGCGAAAGCGCGACAGCAGCGTCAACTAGCGATTGTTATCAAAACTGCAACAGAGTTTCGCCTCTTGTTACTTCTATACTCTTTGCTCTGGTCTGCATAAAGGGGGATCCCCTTGCAATAATCGAACGCGGAAGTTGTTGAACGTTTGCACCTCTCGCTCCGCTTTAACCCTCTCTGTTTCAACTAAACATTTACAGTACTGCCCTGCAAATGCAAAAGACCTTAACTGTGAAACTGAGAAAAATTACTTTAAAGTTTCTGTTTTGTCCAGACAAAAATGTTTTAGGTAGGACTCCCAAAATTTGACAAGTAGTTGCTTTAGTGAAGAAATGTCTAAATCTTGAGCTCAAAATTGACCTTTGACCCTTGTTTGGTTGTTACTGTACTCTGCCTTTGTATCATGTGCCAGAAATGAGGAGTCGTGCAAAGGCAAAAGGCAGTAACTGACATATAATAAATATTTGCTTGCTGTTCAACATACTTACATCCATTAAAAGAACACCTAACCAAGGTCTAGTCATCATGGTATTTGTTTTAAATCATATAGAAGACCATTGGTCTGATAAAGTGCTATAATGATCAGGATAGAGCGGCAACACTAACACAGTTAAACTTATTATGATAGATAAGTTACTTTGCATGTACAGTATCAATAAATACAAGAAATATTTTCTCAAAAAAAGATAATTTAATTATAATTGAATAAAAAGGTACAGTATATGTATTTCTTAGTAATATTTAATTAAGCATTAGAATGTTTATTCCTCATCCACCATGTTCACAGGCAGCGAGACCCAGAAGACCCTTCTGTTGGAAGGCATAAGAGGACTTGCCCTCTTCACATTGAACTGCACCGACAATCAAAAAATCAAGTGGAAACCAGATGGCAGAAGTATGTAGGCCAATCGGCCCACCAGCTTTTTCTACTTTGCCACCTACAGAGTTTGAAAAGTACGATTTTTCGAAACGCCATGTTATTTCCCATAGACATTCGACAACTGGAAGTTGGGTGGATCCGGATGTTTCGGAGGCGAGACTTATTCCAGAGAGGTCTATTGCAAGCAGTTAGGGCTGGGACAACGCATCGACGTAATCGATGACGTCGACGCAAAATATGCGCTTCGATTTGACAAGCATAACGCGTTCCGCTAAATATTTTTAATTTTACACCTTCAGTGTTTCCCATTGACTAATCTGTGGCTGGGCCCCACGAGATCAAAACCGTCCGTCATACGTCCATGTTGTACTATTTAAATGAAAGATAAGATAAAATCCTTTCATTGAGCTGTGCTTTTTACACACACACGCAGCATTCCTTGCCCCGCCCGCTCTCTCTCGTAACGAGCCCGCTGCCCCTCATCTGTGTGCATTTAACAAAATATTCACGATTGTTGAAGGATTGTTGTTGCCACATAGAAGCATTGCATAGAACACTGCGGGCTAAATTGCTATTAAATCCGCTTAGCATCGTGACCATGCTGTGCAAATTTGTTCAAAACTGCTGCATTAAAGTTAACTCTGCTAAGGTCTTATCACAACATAGTAGGCTACATTGAGGAGACTAAACTAATTTAGGTTATGCAATCAAGCAGTATCTCTAAAGCTAACGTTAGAATACTGTTTGGATGTCGAGTTTAGCATGATTACTTACAGCTGCTTGTCAATTTCGTTACACAATGCAGGGCTCATTTTATTGACACTGAATGTTTGCCAAATCCCGATGTAAATGGAAAAGAGTTTTCCACGACTTAAAAGTGCTTGTCCCAAGGAGAAGTACCAACCGTTATTTGAACTAACTACGTTAAGAATTGCATCCATACATCAGCAGGCTTTTAACTGTGTTAGTGTTTAATTAAGGGTTCCCTCACGAACATCTTAAAGTGACAGGCACTACTGAACTTTATTGAATGCTACCTCTGTCTAAGAATGCATTACTTTGCACTTGTATAGTCTTTTATTTTGGAATTTTAAGAGCAATAAACATCTTGCAATGTTAAGGAATACATGTTTTTTCATTCAGATATGTAAATCAACATGTATAAATTGCTATTAGTCACCCAGGTAAAAAATAAATAAATATTAAAAGTATACTTTTTGAAAGTGTACTAAGTTTGTACTTTGTCAAATCCAAGTGTAATTAAGTGTATTGAATTATGTATTAAGTTCAACTTAATACCAACTTCACTATACTTTGAGTGTAATTAAGTGTGCTAAAATGGAACAACTTTTTTCAAACTTCAAGTGTTCTTAAGTACATTATACAAAAAGAGATTTTATGAGCATTCGGAACACAGTCGCAGTACAATTTTGTAACATCCCAAGTGTATTGGAAATGTACTTAAAAGGCATTACAGTATAACTAATAATAGTGTAGTAGTGTATTTTGAATACACTCTCATCATCCTCGTTTCTATTCATTTGGCATGCTTCTGTAATATTTTAAATTAACTTCAAATGTACTTCCTGACTAAGTGCCTTGAAAGTTTGCAGTTATGTTAGTAAAATAGTACTCTCCTACCTATTCTGTTACATGACAAATTACACTTTGATTATGAGAAAAACATTTTATTGACATGAATGAAAACAAAACATAATATTCATCCATTTACAAAAGTAAAACATTTTTCTGAAAGTTATGGATCTCTTGAGCATATCTTTTCAAGTTGGATGTGGTAACGCGATAAAACATGCATTTGGGCGTATTATATTATTTCACATGCATAGATTTTTCGAGTGGCTGTTTGGAGCGCTGGTCAGATTCCTCCTCGCTCGCAGCATTTTCTTCCATGCTTGGGGAGCAGTTTCCTCTGAGTGCGCACGCGCGCACGCATGTATACGTGTTCGAAATAATATATAATATAATACACCCGAATGCATGTTTTATCGCGCAAGTGCTTTACTTTTGTGTCGCGATACTCTACAGCCTCATTGGTAGACCATCAATTCAAAATGCAGATTTCATGAAAAACAAAAGTTGTTTACCCTCCTAGGTGAGAGAATTTGCCCTCTAAGCTTAAAATTGTTTACTGGACACCCAGCCTACAAGCCAACAACTTAACAGTCTAACATGGCTAATTTTGTAATGCATGATCATTTATTGCTTATTTGTTTGCAAAGTCTTCTGGCCCAGAAAGAAAACCATGGTGGTTACGGATCATGGCTGAGGAGGAAAGTAGAGTTGTGCAGTGAGTGAACTTCCCTCCCAACACTGAAATGTGGTGGCAAAAGCTGTGGTAGCTAGCTTCCTTACTAGCACACCATCTTCCAGTCCAAGATGCATAAAGTTTTCGGTGGCAACCCGGGGCTGCACAGCAGTCAAATGCATTGACCTTGGTATTAGAGAATTTGTCTCTGTTGTCTGTGAACAGAAAGAAGATGGACAACATTTTACAAGATATTTTACACAGAAATCCATTGGCAATGATGAGATTAATACAGATTATCTGTACCTATTTGACATTTACTTTTTATGGGTCAAATTGGTATTGACACCATCTGTTTGCCATCCTGGTATGGGTAGACCTGGCCAGGTAGTCTTTCCTTAAAGCGTTGTGCACCTTGGCACCGATATGAGTGCAACCACCCTGTTTTCTGCATTTGATTACCTTGTGATTGGTCATCCGTAAAAAAGACAGCATGACGTATGGCGTTTTTCCGCTAGAAGTTGAACATTTCTCAACTTCTGAGCTGCAGAAAAAGACGGTTGCAGTCGCGTTTTAAAAGAAGCCGACGACTTTTTTGAAAACACAGTCTACTCCATAGGGTTATAATGTAAAACAGACGCCGGCAGCTGAGAAAAAGACGCTTAGTCTGAACGTACCCTTAGGCTACAGATTAAAACTAGTTAATTACAAACACTACCATGAAATGAACTTGAATGCTCTGTCAAACACGAATAATTTAAAAAAATCTAAATCTATCGCATAAACCAAGGCATAATATCAATCATGTAGCCTAAGCTTCATAGCACTAACTTAGTAGAACACCAGGTTTAATAGGGTGTGGGCGTCATGACATATTTACTTTGCGTGGCCGCCATGTTGATTGCCTCCTTTACCGCTACTCTACTCTAGACTACTGCCTATGACTACTGCGTACTGTACTCCCTCTCAGCCGTGCTTTAATTTGATTAATTTCACCTTAACTTGATTTCAACCATGTTAAACCGTTGCTGTATTGTGGGCTGTAACAGCGCAACACATGATCGCCATGGGAAAAAGATAGAAAATGGCTTAACTTTTCACCGCTTTCCTGCCTGGAGGCGCAACCACGGAGACCAAGTGTCAGAGATAACGAAGAGTTGTCGCTCGCTTGGATCGCGGCTGTAAGACGACCGAACATAACTTTTCACAGTATCCCGATGTCGATGAGAGTGTGTTCCCTGCAGTTTCATTCTGGTACACTGGTATGCACGATTTTATTTTTATAGCCTTCATTGTTTCTTTCCTTCAACCGCGACACCACATACATACACATGAATGCGCGCCCACACAGACACAAACATAACATAACATCAGAGACGGTTGATATAGCATTTCATCCTCGTTGGTTGATATAGCATTTGATATAGCATTTCATCCTCTTCGGTAGAACACACTGCCAGTTCCTACAAGGGCAGGGACATCCCTCTCCATTTTCAAAAAACTCCTGAAGACCCAGCTCTTTAGAGAACAACATCTCTCATAGCACCACTTACAACAAGTCTTGCTGATCCTAGCACTTACCAGCCGTCTTGTAATGTAATGTAATCATATAATATAATAATATGTATATTAAGGATCTTTGATAACATTATGGTTCTATATGTTTTCAACACTTCTGCTATGGATAATAATTTTAAACTGTGTTACCAGGAAAACCAGCAAATGAAATGTACAACTCGCATCCGGATCGGGCACCCTCACTACACTAAAAGTACATTACATGCGTGAGTGGTTGTTAGCACTAACGGTTAGC
This sequence comes from Alosa alosa, assembly GCF_017589495.1. Classification (NCBI taxonomy): domain Eukaryota; kingdom Metazoa; phylum Chordata; class Actinopteri; order Clupeiformes; family Clupeidae; genus Alosa; species Alosa alosa. Next base: position 23,555,531 of record NC_063194.1, read on the forward strand.
AGCTACTAAACTAGCAGGTGCCAGAGCCCGTCGGAGCACAGCTTACCTTTGTCCGAATTACTGTGTTCCCACTGTTTGCTGGCTTTATGATCTGCAGCTCCTGAACCCATCCATTCGTGAACTGCACATGAGACTCCAAGGACTTGTAGCTTTGGAACTGTTCTGAAGTATAGGCGTTCACACCACAAACAAGGTAGCCGAAGACGTCTGATATGCAAAACTGTGGCAACAAGTCGTCGTCAGTGCTACACTCTTTGTTTGGAACTTCATATGGATCCAAATTATTAATAATGCCGATTTTGTCAACATACCGGTCCCTGGCTTCTCTATTTTATGTGTCCCGGTAAATTCCAGATCCTTTTCGGGATTTTAACATATTTTTTCTATCTATTCTTTCTCAACTCTACTTCTAGCTACATCTCTTCATTCAACAACGTTATGTCAGAGTTATGCATATGTTAATGTTCGCGTAGCCATCAACATGGCCGCCATGTCCCACAATGCAACGCGGATCCCACGCCCTATTCCCCCTCTAATATCAATGGTGGAAAAAAACGTTCTACTTCATAAAATGCATTTAATTTGTCCTGTAGACTCATTTTAAAAGATGTCTCCACGATTAAAGAAAAAAACAGCTACAATGTCATTAGCATGCCTAATGAGGCCCCGTTTACACGAAGGGAAAACGCAGATATCTCCCTCCGGTTTGGCCTCTCGTTTACACCAAAACCCCGTTTTTATCACAGAAAACGATTATTTCTAAAACCTCCGGCCAAAGTGGAGATTTCTGATAACGCCGGTTATGTGCTGCCGTGTCAACAGGGATAAACGGCGTTTTAGCTTCTTAAACGTCACATTATGGGCCAGAAAATCCTTAACGTCATGTGAGCGCCTGATGTTTACAGTTTCTTTGGCTACTCATCAGAATTATCATGGATGCTGTTAAGGTGCTACTAATTTTTACTTTTGTGCAAATGCTTCTGGCCTGTTTGGATTTGCAACAATTGCTCTACATGGAGGAGCAGAGGCGAAGGATCGCATTTTTACTGCAGCTTTCCCTTCCAAGACGCAGGTGCATTGCCTAGCAACGCCGCCCCCGCCGCCGGTTTTGGATCCGACCTGGGAGAACCGCGGTCTGGTGGAAAAACTTCGAGAAAGAAGTCGTTCTCCCGGAGGAGTGGCATTTGAACTTTCGAATGTCACGGTCGTCTCTACTGTCGCTTTCGGAGTTACTGCGTCCCACCATAGAAGGTCAGACTACCGTTATGCGCTCGCCAGTCAGTGTTGAGAAAAAAGTTGCCCTCACACTGTACTATTTGGCTGATGAGGGTAGACTTCGTAAAACAGCAAACGCATTCGGTCTGTCTAAATCGGCTGTTTCAATAATAATCAGAAAGGTTTGTAGAGCGATTACTGTCCACTTGGGTCCGAAATATATAACACTGCCGAAAGCTGAAGTGGCTGTCCGGGGCAGGGATTTGAAGCTCATCATGGCCTCCCTCAGTGCCTAGGTGCTGTGGATGGGACGCATGTAGAGATAAAGCAACCACCAGCCAATTCCACTGATTACATAAATTGGAAAGGGAGGTTTACCTTAAACATTCAAGCCACCTGCGATTATAAATATGCCTTCATTGACGTTGTTGTTAAATGGCCAGGAAGCGTGCATGACGCCCGTATTTTTGCCAACTCTACGCTTAACACATCCTTGAAAGATAGAAGCATCCCTCCCTGTCCAAGGCAAATCATTGAAGATGAAGAACCCATACCGGTTTACATACTAGGCGACCCTGCATATCCACTGCTCCCATATCTTATGAAGGAATATGTTAATGGGGGAAGCACTGCCCAGGAGCAGTACTTTGTGCCGAGCAAGGATGGTGATAGAATGTGCGTTTGAGAGACTAAAAGCCCGCTTCGGAGCCCTGAGAAGGGCCATGGACATTAATCTGGCTGATCTTCCCTGTGTAATTTATGCATGTTTCGTGCTGCACAATTACTGTGAGGCTTCCAAGGACACAGTAGACGACAACAGTGTTGCTGAGGCAATTCAATACGACAGGGAAAACCAACCAGACACACAACCAGCTATCAGAGACTGCATGACATCAGAAGGGAAGAGGGTCAGGAGAATCCTCACTCAATTCCTGGATCCATAAAAGTGACACTCTTCTCTCCATTGTGTGTGGGTTATCAGACAGTTTGACATTGTATGACATCACAAAGTTTAAAGTTATTATTGTCATAGTTTACAATATTCTGCCTATGTTCATCATAGATTTTTGGCTACATTTTAAGATGTTAAGTGTTTAAATGTTAAAGCAAATATGTGTACAGTTTTCAGTTCTTTACATGTTTACAAGTCACTTGGATGTAATGTATTGACATTGCCAAGTGTAAATGTTAGTTGTTTGGTAGAATACCATTATCCACAAAAAGAATAAGAAATTCTAAATGGTCCAGTGTGAAAGCTTTCTATAATCGGTTGATCTGGTTTGACCATATTGAATAAACACAGACACACGTCTTCATTTTTCAGACATTTTACTTCTGAAGAGATCTGACACTTGACAGACACAAAATCAAATTGCCTGTTTGCCATTGACCCAGAAAATCAGACAAGCATAGTAGTGCAAATAAGTGGCATCTGTAGTGCAAATTATCAAATAATAAATAAAGGCATATTTCAAGTAAACTTAGACTTCAAGAAGAATAGGCACTTTTCAAGGGGGAAAAAAGGCACTTTTTAAGTAAACACACTTCAAGAGACCTTAAGTTAAGGCTACCTGTATAAAACCCATTTTAAACTCTTGGTACAAAAATATTGTAACTGCTCAGGGTAACTTTTCACGCTAAAAAAACAAGTCCCCAAAATACAGTACCGATTGGCAAAAACTTTTTACAAATTACAATTGCACACATCAATTGAAACTTTTCATATCTCAATTTTGCTTATCTTCCTGAAGGGCTTGGGTATATGAAAACTGACCCTGCATGCCCTCAACAGGTGTGTGTGTCAAATCAGTTATGTTGATGGTGCTGAGTGGCACTACATTGGGAGGTCTGTTGTCAGCTGACAAGTTGGGTGGGAATGAATGGTAAATTGGTGCTGAATTTGGGAAATAGGAGTGTGTGTGTACTGGTGGAGTGTGTGCATATACTGGTCCATAAGGACCTCTTCCCTCAAATGGGATATTGTAATGTGGCGGTGGCTGCACAACTTGACGCAGGAGAGCAAACCCATCGGCAATTGATGATGTTAGCCTATCCAAGGTATTTGTTACTTTAGAGAAATTCTCAGATGCCTGCTTTTTAGAGGTCTCCATAATTTCCACAAGTTTCTTCTTGACATTTCTGTCATCCTCAATGGCAGTGGTAGTGTAGTGGTTGGGCTAGCGTGCAGTAGCCTGAAAGTTGTCGGTTCAATTCCCGGCTTCCACCGTTGTGCCCTTGAGCAAGGCACTTGTGATCCCTTGTAATATAGCTGACATATCTAAGTCACTTTGGTCAAGAAGTGTCTGCTAAATGTAATGTAATGTAATTCAACCACTGGGCCTCAGCGGGTAGCTTCCTCTTTAACTGTTCATCCTGGTGTCCCTTCAGTTTAGCCTTTACAGAGTAGACCAAAAAAAATGTATTAAAACATGCTAATTTACAGCAGCAAACTTATCCAAAAATAATCACATTTGATATTACCATGATTAATGATGGTATTTCCCTCGGCATAATCATTCTATGAACAAGTAGCCTACTTAACACTGAACGTCACGATTCACAACAGACTATAGGAACACAGAAATTAAAAAATGCTTTATTGGAAGGTTAATCTCCCCCAAATGTAGGCCTGCATCTGAGACACAGGAAATCTTTTTTACCAATGGAAGCTGTACAACACTTCCCCACTGTAGAATTCTGGGGTATTCTTACTGTATTCTGATGTGTTCATATGTTACATCTGTGTGTAGTATACAACAGGGAGAAGTCCATATTATTGTACATAACTGTGCCTTAGGCCTGTGTACTAGCAGGAAGGTCATACAGGCCGATGTTTAGGAACATCCGAGGAACATCAGTGATAACATGGGCCGAGGGAGACAGCATGTCTGCCTATTCGGGCTAGTATCTCCATCTGGCCAGGGCCGGGTTGTGTACACTGGTTGGCACCTGCCACATTGGCATGATTGACGTTTGTATGTTTTAGTATAACAGGCTTTGTCTTAGGTTTTGACACGGAGACGGATCGAGGAAGCAACCCAAGTTTTAGAACTAAAACACAACGCAACAACCAGAGAATCCAACACCGCACACAAGGTTCATATATGTTTACACACTATGGATGGAACTATTATGATAGACATTTCTTTCAGGATGACTTATTCTGATAAAGTATGTAAATTTCACAGATACATAGAAACATTCATTGAAACAAAGCCAACAGTACACACACTACAATGATATCACAATAAATACATACCTGAAGCTGGTCTCTCCTTTGCTTCATTGTGGGGTTGGTGGCCACACTGCCATCAACATCTTGAACCTCTGCTTCAGACACGATGTCCGAGACTTCCACCAAGGACGAAGATGATGTGGCGGCGGAGGAGCGAAGGAATCCTCCAGTTCGTCGGTCTCGATGCCGGAGGCGATGGTCGTAGTGGCTGGGGAACCACCCCAAACCTGCTCACACAGTTCATAGTAGAGGAGCACCACTCTTCCGTGGCCGCTCCTGCGTCCACTGAATTTCTGTATTTCCCTCTTATTGCCTTAAGTTTCGTTGTCAGATGGGCTCGCGTTATCTCCTCCTTCGCATGAGGAAAGTCCTGGTTGGTCTCGGACGGGTATTGTTCCAAGAATTGGGCCAACATGTCAACATATTTGGACTGGCAAGATTCCCAGTGGACATTGTCTTGGGCTTTACTTGCTTTGTAGTCTAACGCTACACGAAGGAGTAACTCTACTTCGCTGTCTGTCCATACAAACGAACCTCGCGCCATGTTTGCTGTTTTGAAAGGAACCGGAAGTTGCTCGTGTTAGTCGTTACTGTCGATTCTGAGGATTTTGATTGGCCAGCATGGCTTTATTCCTTTCCCTACACTGCCACCCATAGGTTTGGCATAGTTATTATGGCGCTCGACAGCGTATTTATGCGGGTTGATGTAAATGAAGTGTTAAGTGTGACTAGCCTAGCACCATCCTCCTTTCTGTGAGGTAGCCTACACCACACATAATATTAAAGAACATTGGTGAACTTTAGGCAAACGTTGCTTAATAAGGAACACACTTTCTTCCATCATAGTTTGTCTAACGTTAGTGCTAGCCAACGCTTGTCAATAATCCCACAAACACAAAGCAGGCTAATGTAGTTTTCTTCTTGATAGGGATCCTTGATAGGGATAGGGAGCGACGTGTATGACGTTAACGTTAGCTAAATTAGTACTAGCAAGGATAAAAACAAACTCTTGAAAGATTGCTAAGCCATCAATTTAACTTTTCCAAAGACTACCGAAGGTCATAAAGAGTAAGCTACATTAGAATCATTTAACAAGTAAGGGATAATGTATAGAACACAGGTCATTGTCGGGAGATAGGTCCTGTTCCGCCCTGAAGGGACCTATCTCCCGACAATGACCGGCGTTCTATACATTATCCCGCTTATTACACGGCTACTAACCAAAACGACACAATAAACTCCCCACGATATGACTCTTTAGCCTACATAGCCTAGGCTATAGCCTGTTTGTTACCGTTTCATCATGGCTTTTGCTGAGAAACAAATAGTTCGCAACAACACACGCTGAACTTGAATCAAACATTCTTTAGAACACAGCTGATCAACCGTCTGCTTTCACTTTTGAATGAAGTTCCAATCCTTGCGTAGTGATATGAAAGAATTGACTTAGAAGCACAAAGGCCATTTTCCTTGACAGCGGTCTGTTATACTTAGCAACGGTCTGTTATTAAGAATTAGCAGACCGCCGAACGTTGGGAAGGCCCATTCAAGTGAATGGAGCATTCTGCAGGACTATGAAGAGCCGTGTAATAATATGCTTTGGGACTCACCTGATAACGAATAACTTGGCACTTTAGATCCAACTGGCTTCAGCCCTTGTTATCTCATATGACGAGTCCTTCTGGCTCTGTAGGACCAACGTCTCTGGCATGACTAGAATTTATGGTATCTTTAATTTGGACAAACCTGTAACCTTATACGGACCGTAAACGTAGCCTATGCATTTTCTGGTCTCTACAGTCCATCTGTCTTGCAAATAAAGTTACAAGCATAGACTGTATAAAATAACGTTAATGTTTGCTCACACCACGTTTTGCTCGAAAGGTGCACAGATCCGCCCACTCCATTTCAAATTCAAACAGCCATGTTATTGGTCAACTGGACTGCCTATACATTTAACAAAATGCCACATTCATCCTTTCACAACCTCTACTACATCACAAACGTACAGTATAGGCTACTACCTTACTAAGACACAAAATCAACAAAAGAAAAAATATTATTTTATGACCAAAACTGATAGATCGGCTAGGTTATTGCACATTGCCATCCATGCGGCTGACATATCAGGCCTAAAGGCTACACACATTAGTATTTTATTAAAGGTGAGATGACTATGAAACTATACAAACAATGTATTAGGCCTACCAAAAAAAATATACTTTCCATAAGTACACTATATTACAACTCTAAGTATTAGCAATTTAATACACTTAAACTGAATAGACTTCTTTACCATTTAAAATACTCTAACAACAAAGTACACTTTTAAAAGTACATTACAAAAACACTTTGAATATTGCACAATAAGTATATTTAATTTTAGTACACTGAAGTTGAACTTTACTTTGAAGTATACTTTCTAAAAGTACACATTAAACATACTTTACATAAAGTACAAAAAGTGTAAGCATACTTGCTTTATACTTCATATACTTTAATCATATTTCTAACACACTAAAGTATACTACTTTTTTACCTGGGCAATTAATGGGGAGATAATCGAATCGGACTGAAAAAATTAATCGTTAGATTAATCGATGCATCGAAAAAATAATCGCTAGATTAATCGTTTAAAAATAATCGTTAATCCCGGCCCTACAAGCAGTCCATGACATCATCACCACGAGCATGTTCATGCTGTTCATGCAGCAAGCACTCCTCACATTCCTCCTCTCCCAGCTTTGTGAAGCTGATGTTTTTTTGCCGCACTGCTTTCCGATATGTTTCGTAGGACCACTTGTTGCCCTTTTCCAGCCAGTCTGCATACATCAGTTTTATACTAATGTCACTAGGGAGGTAGCGGCGATGGGGAGCATGCTCCCTCCGATAATGACTGACTGAAGGATGAAAGGACTCAATGTGATCCAACAGGGGCTGCAGGTCCAGTTTGTTGCCTGGTGTGTGTCTCCCTCTTTTATCCTTTGGGATCTCCTCATTTCCCATTTCCCTTTTCATTACCGACAGGACCAGGCTGTCATTTGTCGGATGGTACCCCAAAGTGGACAAACCGACTTGTTCCTTTTGGGACAAATAATCTTGCTGTTGGTAGCTGGGTGATAGATGTTACAGAACATAAATGTACGTTTCTCTGTGTAGGCCAGGTTCCAGTACAAGGCCCAAATCTTCCATTTCTCCTCATTAAATTTCTCGGTACATTTTCTCCGGCATTTCTGGCCACATGGTTCCCTCATCGGAGGGGCAGGGCATAGGCAGGCAGGGCATAAAAAAAAAAAAATCTTGGGTTCCGGTTTCCGACCGACCCTGTCAATTTATGTGCGACCCAAATTTATTTTATGAGCTTGGGGAAGAAATAACACTAAATAGTCTAGGCTACATTAAATAAATCCACAAATAAAAGGCGAACTATAATTACATTTATTACCCTTTGCGTTATGTATAAGGATGAGCGTATTCTCTCTTTTACAAAGTAGCCTATGCACAGCTGTTTTCGTCACTTACCAAGGCACTCGCAATTTTATCCAAACACCGCAACTTTTTCGCAAATTTGAGCAATCATCGTAGTTTCACCGTGAGATTTCACCTACCACAACAGTCCCTTGCGTAGAATATTGAGCCAGATGGCACACTTACTTCTTCACCTTCTGCATATGACACCAAAGACCGCCCTAACGTGTTCGTTCCTCTGCAGTTTTGATGACAATAAATAGAAGGCTAACGTTAATGATCTGCTTACTTGCATCTCTCAACCTGGTGTTGCTAACCTACCTAGGCTATGAAAGTAAGTTAATTAAGGCCTACTTGGTTTACTGACATTTGAGTAGGCTATGCAAACGTTACAATACAGTTTGGCCTATGGCTATACCGTGAGACTGAGACGTTTTTTGTTTGTTCGAAGTGCGTGTTTAGGGTGTGAAAGGGGAGTCGATGTGCTTTGATTCCAGCTTGGTAGTAGTAGTCTATGCGATTAAAAAACATGTGTGTGTGAAGTATCCAAAGAATGATAACGCTTTCATTATGGCTGCTTTAGCCATAGACCTTGAGCTACTGTACAGTGGGTTGGGTTCCATTTAGAAGTGTTGCTTTCCGTGGTTCACACAGCTGCGTGAAATGTATTACTACTGATATGCAAAACTATTAACTTTTCGCCAAGAGGTGGCAGCTTAAGTCCGCTTGATACCGTAAACCATTGGTTCCCAAAGGAGATTTTATTTGGGTCGCCAGCATAGCCTAGTGACAATTTATGTTGTGTAATAGGCCTAGCATAGGGCCTACCTTATATAGCTTATAGTTTGTTAACAGTCACGGTTTTGTCATAACTCCCTCTATGCCGAATAGCTCTGAAACCGGGGGCGAACACGTCGTGGGAGGGGGGCGCCAGTGCGTGGATATTTCAATTGCAAAATTAAACAATATTTCTATCTGGCGCCTACAATGGACTAGGCTGGGTGAACTCAGCCTGATCTGCCGGCGATTCCTTTTCAATTTCTTAAAAGATTGAGCTTGGTCTGGCGAAAGCCAGACTAACCATGGACCTCATAGTTGCAAAATGCAAGGGGACATGAATCAGCATATTATTTGCACAAACAATAACGGACAGTAGCTCTTCAACTTGGCCCGTTAAAATGTGTATGAACAGTCTAGCAACGCATTTCATGAAGGCCGTTTTGGACATGTCAGTTATTTGCACCACTGGGTAAAACGGCATTTTGTTTTAGACTACTGGTATTTATTTTTGTGCATTGACAATAAAGCTGAATATCATATGAACTAGATGACTAAACTTATGCATATGTAGAAGAAGAAACATTCACAAAAATCCATGACATGACCTCTCTTCTTGATAGCTGTTGAAAACTGCATGGAACTGACAGGGATTGTTTTGTTTAATAATAAATAAATAAATACATTATGCTGCTACCTTCTGCTTTTCCCAAATACAATGTAGCCTAAAGGTGTACCTTTCATCAGTCCAGTTGCAATGGATGGACTGTCATGAACTGCCCTACTTGTGGTTGTTTAGATATTTTAAAGGTTTTATAACAATGCTACAAATTTTTTGGGAAGTGTTACAAATCTATAGTGTTACAAATCTATTCACCTTTGCAGCGCCAGTAGGCTACTTTGTGTGCGGCCCGCAAACACACATTCCAAACAAGCATACACAAAAGTTTCAAGAGTGGGGGATGGAGTAGAAGATGGAGACAAATTCATTTATATGATTTATTTTCGCGGAATGGATGTACAGGACTGAGCGGTGGTCATATTTTGTACCGCTATGCGGTACATCTAGTCCTAAAAGTGGCCCACGTTGGCCTAAACAGCAACACACACACTGCAACACTGCAATAATAAAAGTCAACGCCACACTTCTCCAGTAATAAATACCACATAGAAATACACTCCACACACTACTAGGCTAGTTACTTAGAAAAACAGGCACTTTCAATACACACGTGATAAAGTCAGACGCTAAAAGGAATACACAGCTGTGGTGGCCTTAGCCGAACGATAGTGTGACGCCCCAGCTGGTCAGTGCTGGGTCTTTTCGCGCTTCTTGCTCTTTGTCTGTGTTGGCTCTGCTGCTGTTCTGTGTGTGGCCTACAGGGGGAGCTCTGCAGAATGGCGTGGGCTAATTGCGCCAAGTGATTAGGGCAGGATATAAGCGGGTTCCGGGAGCCTGCTTCAATTTCTCTCTCTCTCTCCCTCTCCGCTTCCGCTGACTGCCGGTTCCAGAGTTGCGGGGTGCTGTCGTTGCGGCCGGACGGGCTGCGCCCTGTTCGTTTCTTTTGGTTTTGCACTTCACCTCACTATGCTGACATACACTACAGTCTTGCTTTACTCTTCATTCACTGACTTTTGTACATAGTTCATTTATTTAATAAATATCTTAATTAATCTTAATTTTGAGCAGCGTGTGGTCTCCCCTGTTGTTGGACTATTGTTGTGCCTGCCCGGATCAAGGCAAACACAACAATAGTCCAACAACACACACGCGCACGTACACACACAATTATAAAGTTATTAAAAGCGGACTTCCCTGTCCGGGTTCAGTGAGACCCCGTCATCTCACTGAAAAGCGGGTCGCAAGTGTCTCTGGTCACACGCACATTCAGGGTAGCTCGCTGGCGTTTCCCTACACTGGATTCTGGCTACCTTAAATCCAAAGCCCCGCTGTCTTCCTCCGGGCCAATAAGTGGTTCCCCGGTATCTTCAGCGCCGGTGGTGCTAGCCGACCACGAACGATTCCAACCCTCAAGTCCCCAAAGTCCATGCCAACCCAGCAGCTCCCTACGGCGTGATTCCAGTCTCAACCAAAAACATTCCAGCCCCTTAAAACCTATCAGTTCATTAGGTTGAGGTGTTTGAACACAGCCATTGCTGTTAATTACCGATCACCACCACCTGTGTTGTAAGTGGTGTCAGTCAATTCCCCCGTTTCTCCACAATATAATCGAAATGTATCATGTTTTTTTCAATTAAATTCATATTTTCGGTATGTTCTTACCTTGCTGGTGTCTTCGTTTCAAGGCCATCTCCACCAACAATTTTCCACGATAGTAAACCATTGCGCTATTACAGAGTAATTAATGACAAACAAGCAACGAGCACTGGCAGTCTACACTTTATTTCGAATATATTGTGCGTATGTTATGTGCTTTGGTGACAATTAAAGAGCGGCAAACTTTGACGGTATGACAAAGCCAGGGTACAGTAACATCTCTACTGCCTGGATCTTAGATGTGCACATGAGTGACTGATTCTTTCCTCTGCGTTTTCTGAATGATCTCTGCACCTCTCTTACACACACAGACTACTGAAGATTTTAGATTAGCGGCTGCGACATGTTAGAATGTTTGGGATTTCCCCCCAAAATAGGAATCAGGCCACGTAGGGTCACACTTTCATTGGGAGGGGACTTGGGAGCTTGAAATCTCCTGGTAATATTTAATACCCCCTTTAACCCATTCCACCCCTGAACACACACACAGAAAAACACAATTTCATCTGTGTACATCTTCATTACTGTACTTAAGTATGGTTTTTCAGTATCTGTACTTTACTTGAGTATTAATATTTTTGGAAACTTGTGACTTTTACTCCACTACATTTGAAAGACAAATAATGTTAATTTGACTCATTTGAAATATGAGCATGAAGTACTAGTTATATTTAACCACATTTGATTCTTCAAATGCCATGTGATAGGCCAGGGGTTCCCAAACTTTTCCACGACAAGGCCCCCCAAATACCACTAGGTTCTGGCCAAGGACCCCCTTGATGTGTTATTATACCCATCAACAATACTACGGCAAATGTAAAAATACATTAAGCTATTCCTAATAATTATTTTAGCCACAAGCACTTCGCTATGGAGCATACAGTGTGTAAAAATTGTATTTGGGGCTTTCTGTTATATGAGAGCTATAACTCTACTATTATTCCCAGTCATTATCATGGGAAATATAATGCAATACTGTAATATAATATAATATGCCTCACATTATTATAATGGCATTGTATAACAACACTCATAGTAAAAGGTATATTTTATATTTTTCAAATGTATTTATTTGTTGCTTTTATTTTTCCTTCCAACTTGCTGAGGCTTTAACAACAGACAGACTGAGGAAGTAATTTGTCCCCAGGGCCATTGAACTGTTCAATGCTTCACTTAAGGGAAGAGGAGAGATAGACTTCTCCGCATAGTCTGTCTGCCTCTCCATGTTTGTGTACTGTCTGTCCACTAGCCACTTTTTAGCACTGTCTTACTGCTTCACTGTTTGCGTGCTATATTAGCATGCATAACCCCTCCCCCAATCCCACAGCCATATTGTGGCTACACTTACACCTACTTAATGCTTTATAATCAATACTTGTATAATGGCTGTAACCCTATTATGTAAACCCATTCTTGCACTGATATAGTTTTTCTATAGTTTTTTTTATATTACCTTGTCTACTCTCTTATATGTCCATATTTATTTTATGCTGGTCTCTAGACTTTATTCTTGCACTGTTGGACTTACTCATTTGCACCATCACCATGACACTCACTCTCACAGAGCACCTTACCTTATGCACAGAGAATCAAAGGCTCAGTCCCTGCCTCAGTCATTGCAAGCGCCTCATGCTTAATCACCCCTAAGCACACTATGTGGATACTGTTTTAGACTTGATTTAGATTTAGTGTTATTTAGTATAATTTGTATTTTAGTATAATCTTAATCTTCTACTGTTCTTATTGCTTAGTTGTGTTTTTTATATCATATACTTTTATTACTTTTTCTGCTGTTAGTGCATGTTGTGTGTGATGTCTGTATGCTACTGAGACCTTGAATTCCCCTTTAGGGATCAATAAAGTATCTATCTATCCATGTAGCCAGGGAGAAGAACCCAGATGAACCTGTTAGCAACTGAGATTTGAGAAGTGGTCTGGTGTTAACCAGGCTATCCTCCCATGATCATTGTGAAATTGGAATGAAATTAGACATTCACCACATGGCTAGATCTTTAGTCTACATCATTAAACGATAAATAATCTACTCATAATTGAGTTAGCTTGTTTTGTATATTTGCCGGTGAAAATGTTTTAGATTTGTGAACAGAGAATGAATAATGATTTAAATTATATTGTATCCATTTGAACAGTTGCAAAGTTATGAAAATAGGTCAAATGTTTTTGTTGGATGTAAGGAAGGTCTGTTACATTGCAATACATTAAAAAGGAAAAATCCTTGCACGTTTGAATAAGTATTTTTAAAAGCAAGTACTTCTGTATTCAACTTAAAGGGACACCAGGCAAGCTTGATGCTTTTTCTCTACGAAACTCCCCCTTGCTCGCTCTGAAGCTCATTTCCTTTTCTTTGCATCTTCCGTCAAAGGTTTTCGCTGCTTCTTCGCCGGCTCTGCCATTATACACACGTTTGCAAAAATCGCTAGCGTTTCGTTAGCCTGCCTCTGTGCTGTTAATGACGGATGTAAACTGATCCTGCTTCGGTCGGCAGGTACGATACACTGAACTTGCAAGCGGGTTATTCTTCCTACAGGCAGTAGGGGCGGGCGAGAGAGTCTTCATTCGCCCTGTAATGAGTCATTTAACCATATACCGACTTACGAAAATGAGTAATTAACATGAAAACGTTGCCTGGTGTCCCTTTAAGTAAAAATCTGACTTAGCAACTTTCACTTGTATTGGAGTAATATTTGACATGGTCTATACTTTCACTTAAGTTAAGGAACTGTGTACTTCGTCCATCTGTGTGTGTGTGACTGTGTGTGTGTATGTGTGTCTGCCTGGCCTGTATACTGTAGACAGCAGGGAGCTGAGGTTTGCTGGGAAAGGCCTAATTGTATTTAGTGCTGCAGCAGTGCTGGATGCATTAGAGGGAGGAGACACTGGGGAGCGGATGGTGATGTCATTAGAGGCAGGGAGGAGATGCTGGGGAGCGGATCATGATGTCATTCGAAGGTCATAGAAAGATAGTTAAGACAGCAGCTAACATGGAGAGAAACACGAAAGCACACCAAACAGGACATGCTGTAAAGTCTCCAGTAAGCGACCGTTCGGTATTTATGGAATGGACCACCGGAGGAAAATAGGGGAGGGTCATGTATTTTTATTCTTTGTTGAGGGGAGGGTCACCCAACTTTTTTTAGTCTAGGAGGGAGGGTCACCCAACTTTTGTATTCATGAAAACAGCAAAATGTGGGCTCGCGTCTGGCCCTGGCACCTGGCCAAAGATGACATAAGCGTTTATTCTTCATTAACGCCTGTTGTAGCCTTAAGCTTAACGTCCCAAAACAACGATCAAAGATCATCAAAATCATCTCTCATATTACTCCTCATTACCACCCGGCACGTCCGAATCCCAGGACATAACGCATTGGACCTCATAATAGGCTCGAGATACAATTCCAAAGGGGACAGATAGGCTGAGTGAACAAACCCTCTCGATCTTTGAAATTGCAATCAGTGACTGGCATCGGGTGAACGAAGCTTTTCGAAGTTGAATAGGCTATTAAAAACTATTTGCGCACCTCCATGTCACAAGAGAGACTAGTGGGCTCGCCCTTCTATGAATTGAAAAGACCATTATAGGCTACCTGCAAGCTGGCCTATGATTTCATTGCTGAGTTTGCGGCAAGGTAAGCAAGAAAATGTTTGTTTTTTTCTGAGTCAGGATATGGCGAGTGAATGTCATTTATTTGTCCAATGTTAGCCTCAGACCATAGTGCACATCTTATCAATAGTTTGAATGTCGTGTGTGTTTCTGCTCATTGACAAATAGCGTTCAGCACAGTGTTCGCCTTTGTTACACTATTTGGTTTCGTGATGTAGCCTAGGCCTGATAAACGGCTTATCCGGCTGCCAAATATTTGACTCAGCTAATGTTATAGGCTATACAATTTCCCCTCTTAAAGACAAGCTGGTGTAGCCTATTAGCCTACTTAAAATTCACCGACAGTAGGCTACGTGTAAAGTATGATTTTATGCATGTACGTGCACTGTAAAAAATGACACAGTAGGAATGCATGAAAAAAATGAGGCAACTTATTACACGTGAACATATTAGGGAAAAATATAACCCTATTATTTTTAAGAATATAGATTTTAACAAATCATGGAAATGTACTTAAATTATTCATGTATACAAAAACAAATTGTGTAAAATATCTCAATGCAATTAAGCATATTCAAAATAAATCAAGGAAATTTCCCTGATTTTTTTCTGGTTAATATCGCATGATAAAATCACGTGTAATATAGTTGCCTCACTTATTTTGAGCAGTTATGCATGTTTTAAATAAGTCTATTACTATACATTTTAAAGGATGTGGTGTATATACACAATTAGAGAGTCAGTATTTCATTTAACAGCATTTATTCAGTGTAAATTAAACCTGACGTTGAGGAAAAAAAAATAACAATAGCTTGGGCATTTAAAAAAAACATTTAAAAATATTCAGACGACTGACAGAGATATAACAAACATATCATCTTCATCAACATCTACACAAAATCCTCCAACTCTCCCGCAAAAAATGCAAGCCAAACTGAGTAATCCTGGGACAAAGGGGCCTTGGTCAGACAGGTAACCAAGGACCCAATGCTGACTATGAATGAGATCCAGAGTTCCTTTAAGAAGATGAGAGAAGTGTAAAGAAGGACAAACATCAGTTCAAAATTGTTTTTACACAACAATTCTACTACCAAATTTAGTTTTTTCTTGTCACGCTGCAGGCAAGTTGTGTGAGAGGCTATATGTGCACAATAATGCTTCTACTTTGTTTTTTCACATTACAAAACAAAACATACCCATGCATTTCAACAATGTGGCTGACCAGGATATGATGCCGTCTTGTGCAGTGTGTCAAGGTGCTCAATCTCTTTTACTCCTCCATTGTTTCCTCTCCTCCTGAACTCTTCTCCAGAACCTCCTGGACCATCTATCAGTAAAAGAGAAACAATAACGGTGATACACTTGTAAAGAAAACTTACCTGCACCCTCTAAAAACACAGGAAATGTATTAAAGTGTAACTCAAGAGCACAAACAACCTAGGGTATATTTATGGTAGTGTGGTAGCAAAATTGTCAAAGTCAAAGTCAAAGTCAAAGTCAGCTTTATTGTCAATTTCTTCACATGTTCCAGACATACAAAGAGATCGAAATTACGTTTCTCACTATCCCACGGTGAAGACAAGACATATTTGACCAATTTTAAGTCCACAGACAAACATAACATTCAAGTAAACAAAAAGTAAGTAAATAAGTAAATAAGAGGGCAGATATAATAATAATGAAAAAATAAGAGCAGCAAAATTTTGTTGAAATTGTGCATAGACAGTCAATAAAATACTAGTGCAAATACTGTAAAATACTATAAAATACTGTTTGACCTAAGTAATAAAGAAAGTGGCATAGTGGTGCAAGTTATGTAAGAGCAGCAGAAGTGTTGTGTTTTCAGGACAACAACACCAAGTTGTAAAGTGTACAAGTGTGCAAGTGTTCAAGTGTGCAGGTGGAGTAGTGCAGGCGGCCATTGTGGGTCCAATGTCCAGGATGTTATGTAGCTGAGGGTGGAGGGGGGAGAGGAGGGAGAGAGTTCAGCATCCTTACAGCTTGGTGTATGAAGCTGTTAGTGAGTCTGGTAGTGGGGGGCGCAGGCTTCTGTACCTCTTCCCAGAGGGCAGTAGATCAAACAGATTGTGAGCGGGGTGACTTGCATCACTCACAATTTTGGTCGCCTTGCGGGTGAGGTGGGTGGTGTAAATGTCCTTCAGGGAGGGGAGTGAAGCACCAATGATCCTTCCAGCTGTGTTCACTATGCGCTGCAGGGCTTTCCTGTTGTATTCAGTGCAGCTTCCGCCCACACAGGCGTTACAGCTGGAGAGGATGCTCTCAATGGTGCCTCGGTAGAATGTGGTCATGATGGCTGGTGGAGCACTTGCTCGCCTGAGTTTTCGCGAGGAAGTACAGGCGGCGAGCTGAGCTCTCTTCTCGCCAGTGATGCAGTGTTGGTGGTCCAGGAGAGGTCTTCACTGATGTGCACCCCAGGAATTTGGTGCTGCTCGCTCTCCACCACAGCACCGCCGATGGTCAGTGGCAGGTGTTGGGTGTGACCTCTCCCGAAGTCAACAACAATCTCTTTGGTCTTGCTGACGCTCAGCAGGAGGTTGTTGTCCCTGCACCACGTGGTCAGATGGTCGACCTCCAACCTGTATTGAGTCTCGCCGCCCTTGGTGATGAGACCCACCAGAGTTGTGTCGCCAGCAAATTTCACTATGTGATTGTTGCTGTAGGTTGCAGTGCAGTCATCGTCAGCAGGGTGAAGAGCAGCGGACTGAGCACGCAGCCTTGGGGGGCCCCTGTGCTCAGTGTGATGCTGCTTGAGGTATTGTTGCCAACACGTACTACTTGGGGCCTCTGACAGAGGAAGTCCAGTAGCCAGTTGCAGAGGTAGGTACTGAGTCCTAGTTTGTCAAGTTTGCAGATGAGTTAAATTGTGTTAATTGGTGGAGTTTTGAGCAAGACTGCAACACAGACAGCAGCATAGGCTACAGTGAAAGTTAAGGGGGCAGCAAGCATGTTGAAAAAACAAACACTATTTTAAACCACTGGCAGTGCTCAAAATATGATTACACTTGGTAGTGTGGTGAGGGTCTCTACAGACAAACTAAAGTGTTATAAACTTTTGAAAGTGTACAGGGAGATTATAACAAGACCTGTATCTGAAGGAAGAAAATTGCCTAAATTCGTGTTCCGTTAACGCCAAATGAGCGGGCGCGTTCGATCTTGCAGCACTGGATCTGCAAGCAGATCTGGCTGAATCTAAAAAACATGCCTTACGTTCAGCCAGATCTGTGTAGTGCTGCAAGATTGAACGCGTCCCGCTGATTTGACACTACCGAACACGGCCAGGCTTCCGCATTTGGAGGACAGACAAGGATTTTTCCTAGTGAGATTTTAATTTTAAATGCTCACCCATTTGGCCTTTTCTGCTGCATCCCCTATGGCAGAGGTGTTCTCTCCTGCACCAGGAGATTGATGCCCCTTGTTTGAAGAGGACCTCTCCATATCACTTCAGAAAAGTGAAGAATTTAGAGTAGAAGAACCTGCTGGCACAAATTCTGCAAAAACACAAAATTGGAATCTTAAAGGGTTGCTTTAAGAATTTAAGAAATTCAGTTTCCAATTTTAGTTAATTTAATTCAACTAAAGGGTAACAAAATCTTTTTTTACCTTACCCACTGGCCAAGTGATCTGATATCAGATGCATGCAAACATGGATTTTAAATTTATTAGCTAAGCTCACATAAAACCTTACCTTCTTTAATGAAACTTTCATAAGAAAACCAGGCTGCAGTTTGAGGTACTTTTTAGTCCACGGTACTGGACCTTGATGAGCATTTTGCCAACCCTGTTAAAACAAACAAATCCATAATTATATAAACACAAGAACCACAATTGACTATCAGCAGTATATCAACTAACTTAACTAGCAAAGGACTTCCAAAATTCATCCTGACATCATTTACCATGTAGGCTACCAAATGTTTTAACCATGAGACAAACAGAAGTGTTTGTGTTCAAATATGTTAACATAATCGCTAAATAACCCAAATAAAACCAACAGACACTTAACTAATATCAATACTATTACTGAGAATGGACAATGCACCTAACCTTAACCAACAACACTAACAGTTACCTTACACCACGCGTGTATGCTACAAATGCCTAAAAGAATGCCCTGGTGGTCTCAGCTAACGTTATTAGTCAGTCAACAGATCCCTTAGTGCCAGACAAGCATTTGACACCACACTAGATCGCTTAGAACAGTGGAGTCCTGGCTACCTAATGTTAACCAGCTACGTTAGCATGTTAGCTATTCCCTCAGTGGCTATTAAAATTCCAACCAACCATTTTCAAATTCGTTACAAAAGATTAAGACATAAAATTCGAGCTCAATAATATATTAATGTCAGTTTAGAGTGTCCCAAGTATTACAAATGATTATAAACTTGGCCATTTGAAATTGATAAGGTTATAATATAACCTACCGGTTAAGGTTAGCTTGCTGGTTAGTTTACCAACCATCTGAGTAGCAGCTAGCTTTCTACAGCTAACGTTAGCGACCTTGCTACTGTTAAGCTAACTTCACCAATATTTCCTAGTAGGTCAAACACGTTGGTATGAAAATATATACCTGTGATGTGACATTACTTAATTGTATATTTGTAGTAGGTTTCATGCTAGCTTTCACAAGTAGCAGGAACAAAATACTTTACCTTTTACTATTCCATGCTGAACTTCAATGGCGTCCGTCTTCGAGGCATTCGTTTCAAAATCTCAACTGAAGGACGTTTTTCAGATGTTCAAAATATTTGAGGAAAAGGCTGCACATTTATCAGCGAGAAATTGTGCAATTTCCCCAATTCTTTTAGGGAACATTTTCTCTGAATATATTTTCGCAAATGTAGTTGATTTATTTGGGGAAAACATAATAGTTATTTTTTTAAGGCGACTGCTTCAAGAAATTAAGTCATACTTGATTTTTTGTGTGTAATTTCCTTGGCACCAGGATTCATTTTTTACAGTGTGAAAAGGGCCTCGCACCTGTCAAGTTCGCACAGGGCCTCGCACCCCCTTGCGACGGCCCTGCAGCTCCTCCTAAGACAGCGGGTGAAAAAGTTAAAAATACGTGATAAACCCGGAAAAAGGTATGTTTAGGTCCCGGTGATTATTTGTGACAGCCTTTTCAAGACATTTGAAGGAAGTAGTGGTAGCATGCAAGCTCCCAAATT
This sequence comes from Alosa alosa, assembly GCF_017589495.1. Lineage (NCBI taxonomy): Eukaryota > Metazoa > Chordata > Actinopteri > Clupeiformes > Clupeidae > Alosa > Alosa alosa. The sequence goes on from NC_063194.1 coordinate 23,575,312, forward strand.
GACCCAGTACAGAAGGCATCAATAAATTGTTGGGGAGGGTCATGCGTTTTTTCTCAATCACTTTGGAGGGTCATATAAAAAATTCTTGCTGGCGAGGGAGGGTCACGTCTTTTTTGACTAACGCTCCCAAAATTCCTCCGGTAGCCCCTTAAATAAATAACGAACAGTCCCTAATAAACTAGTCCAATATAACAACTAAGAGACATGCACATGCCACCGTTGGATTCAACCCCCTTGAGAAAGGAAGGCTTTCTCTGGAAAGACATGGACACACAACAATGCTGGGAATGAGCAATCATGCAATCCAATGAAAATGAAATACAATCATGCATAAGGTACTGTTGTGTGATAAGTAAAACCTATACTGCTCTCCATACACTGACAAAGCATGATGACACGTCCTGTCACTTGCCCATGCACACCAGCGCTGAAATGTTTAACTGACAAGCATTCGATAAAGAATAGATTTGATTGCAATACAACTGAAATAAAAATACAACTGAATTGTAATCTACAAGGTGGTGGTGAAAGAGTTGTGCAGTGGGCATAGGGGGCAGTCGTGGCCTACTAGTTAGGGCTTCGGGCTTGTAACCAGAGTGTTGCCGGTTCGATCCCCGACCAGTAGGAACGGCTGAAGTGCTACCTAACCCCTCACTGCTCCCTGAGCGGCGTTGTAGGAAGGCAGCTCACTGCTCCGGGTTAGTGTGTGCTTCACCTCACTGTGTGTTCACTGTGTGCTCTGTGTGTTCACTTATTCACGGATGGGATAAATGCAGAGACCAAATTCCTTGTATAGGCTACGCAAGTATACTTGGCCAAGAAACCTGATAAAAAATGTTTTTAAAGTATTGGAATGGAATGGAATGTCGAAGGCGGAGTGTCGGCACCTATGTGTGAAGGTCTGAGAGAGCTGACCATGCCCAGATGCGTGGACGCTGAAAGGACATTCAAAAGTGACGTTCACCGGCTCTGACGTGACACCACCAAAGTACTCCACAGGACATGGGCCGAGCCGCAGTCAAAGGAAATGCCAATGCTGTCCTCCTTCAGCACCAGAGGGAAAGCTACAAGCTGAAGCCACTATCAGGTTTAGGCTAGGTTTAATAAGGATCAAGATGTTTTTCACTTCATATTTTTCAGATACAAACACACCAGCTCCATGTGCCTGCAATTTCCCCTCAGCCCCTCATCCCGACCTGTCTCTCTCTCACACACACACTCTGAGCACACACACTGCTGGCCTAGTGCCTGAGATTAAAGGTTCCCAAAGTCAGCTGTGCCGGCCACGTCATCCCCTAGGCACGAGAGGACACATCCGGCACAGTGACACTGTTAAGGTGCCACAGCCCTACTGTGTGCCAGCCGGGCACTATGCAGCCACTACGCTGGCCTCTTCCATGTGGGCATCTGCAAGAAAAACTTGACTCCAGAGCTATGAAGAATATAGTCTGGGATTTTCATCAAGCTCTGAAAACAAAATGGGCTGAGTTTCGTGTTTACATAAACATTGCCCTTAGGTTTCTATTATGAAATGTATATGCATTTTGATCTCCTTTAACAAATGCCACTCTGGCCCTACTCATTGAAAATACCCCTGTACACATGGCTACAGCACACATTCCACCGGACAAGAGAATATTAGTCGATGTACGGTAAGGCTCTCGCATCCTTGGTCAGCCAGATGAATTGGTGGCCACAAAACACATTAGCGAGCTGCTTGCAGTCACTGCCAAGAGAGTGCTTTCAGATCAGTCCTCTGATATGACTGAAAGGCTCATGTTGAAATGTTTTTGGTCAGAGAGATGCAGTTATACTTGAAGAGTTATACTTGTCATGGCAGACAGAGATAAGAACGATGCCGCCTTATCTCTCAAAAACGTGTAACCTCTCACCAGAGTGGGTAGTAAAATTGATTTGTGAAATTTCTGCATCTAAAAAGGAACTGACATAAAGCAAATTATTTAGCTAATTAGCTTCAAACACATTTGGTGTGAATATCTCACATTTTCACATATTCAATGTGTAGCCAGTATGATGTCCTTTTTGGTCTACATATAGTCATGCTTATAGAATATGTAAGGTTTCTTGAACAAGAATGTCTTTTTAAGTTTCTTTTTATTATTTTGAGCAAGATGTGAAGTTATTGAAATGGCATAAACAAAAACATTTTGAGTTTGTTTAAATTAATTTATTTTCCTTTTGTCATACGTACACCATTCATATCCAAAAAGACAATCCTCATTTATAAAAGTCATATATACATTTAGAAAATAGTGCATTGTCTCCAACCAACATATACACATGGCATATTAAATTAAGACATATAATACATTAAAATGTTGGGCATATTTCTTATTCATTGAGACACATATTTAAATATTCATGAGTGTTGGCACATCCTGAAGACATACTCTGACAAAAAGTCACTTAATTTCCTTCTGCTTTTTGCATTCTCCTTTCAATATTCTCAATCTTTAGAAAAGACCATTAAAACAGGCACTGACATCAGCAAGCTGACCTTGAACTGAGTCCAATAACAGCCACTTCTTCAACAACAATGAGAACAAGAAGTCCCTTTGGAAAGAAACATTTGAACAAACTCTTGCTTTGGGGTCCAGCCCTTTCCAGACAATCTTACATCAAAGAGCATGTAATCAGTCTCTCCCAAAATAACACACACACACACACACATTTTCAGACAGACACACATAAATAAATTGACCATGCATTTTTGCAAGTGGTAAACGTAGCACGTTTAAGCTTGAAATGCAATATATTTGCACTGAACTACTGGAATGCTACACCATCTGTATGCACAGAAATATTAACACCTGAATGAGCGGTGCCGTGGTTTGGTCATGGTGTTGAAATTAATCTGGCGAGCAATCAAATAAATCGCAATAAATACATGATGTAGAATACTGGCACCCCCTGCTGGTCAAAAGAAAAGAAAACTTGCAAAAGTACACATAGACCTGCTATCACCCCATAGCATATGGACATAAATAAAAGTATGTTTTGTTGTTATTTGTGATTGGATGTGCAACATGATTGATCCATTTGTCAAGAAATAAAAACAACATAATTTCAGCAAGACTTAGAGGTGACGAAACATAATGGCTAAGTCTTGCATCAGCTGAGTATTAAGATGCAAAGCTAAATCTGATTTTGTTTCAGTCCCTGGATGCCATAAAGTCTGTTTGTAACATATGGACAAGGCTTCAGTGAAAGGGAGAGGACAGAATGAAAAATGGTGTCTGGTTGGATGTCTCCTTGTTTGTTTTTACCTATTATGGAGAGACACACACACACACACACACACATGCACACACATTGTATAAATATAATTGTTTAGGATGATGTCTTGGTCAAACATTTGATCCATGGCTTTTGTTATTGTAGTTTCTCTCCTCTCCCATCGTTCACCCTCCATCCTATTCTATCCTTCCTCCTGCGGTCAGCACTCGCCGTCCTCTGCCCTCATGTGGTCCTGTTCTCATCCCCCGGGATGAAGTAGGGGTTCTCATGACCCTGGACCAGATAGGAGTAACGGGAGGGAGCCTTGCCCTTGAAGGTCCCCAGGTTTTCATTAGTGGTGACGTCATACGATCCCGTCTGTAAGGAGGAGGACAAGCATGACCACCAGTTTTATATGCTGAGTGGAACACACACGCACAGACACACTGGCCACTCCATAGATAGACATAGATGTACATACACTTCATATATATTCTGTTCTTTTCACTTTCCCTCCTCTCTCTTAACACCAGCAAACATATGATTGTGGCTATCAATTTGAGAAGAAGCTTTGTCAATAAAAGGTACCGTAAGCGATTCTAAGCGGTTTCTAACCCGTAACATTTTTTTGTCATATTCAGCAAATATCTCCTCATGATCCGCTTGCTGCCCATTCCCTAAGTGCAGCGTAAAAAATAAGGAAGAAAAAACCCTCTGTGTACACACAGTCCTGGCTCCATCAACTGGACACAACCAAAGTGGAGTAATCCTATCACAGAACACTGTGTGGAGTTTCCCAGAGAGCACTGAAGAGAGGGATGAGCTCCTTCCTTGTTTGTTTTAAATATAATGTCAGTCACTTTGGACAAAAGCATCTGCTAAGAACCATCAACATCAACAAACGTGACAGCATTGCTTACAGCCCTTTTAATGACAAGTGCTTTTACCAATTAAAGACACCAGGAACTTGATTTACAGCTGATGACTGGAGTCGTTTATTTTTTTAATGATTTTAGAATAAGCCTCTTTTTCTCTCCCTCCCTTTCTCTTCCAAACACACATAGACACCCACATATCTCTCACACACCATTTATGTACACAGTAATATTACACCAATGGTCACCAAAAGCTGCCAATCACTGACATCCCGTTCACCTTGGAGAAACTGATTGACTATCAGCCCTGATTAAAGGGCTCAGACCGCTCATACCCGCGAGAGAGGACCTGATGTCCCATCTACTCCACCTCTTTGTGAGGGCGCAGAGGCTTCGGCCGCTAAAACCCATCTGTGCCATGCAGGGTGACGGAGCAGGAGGAGGAGGAGGAAGTGAGTAGCTTTAGCAGAGGAGCAGGAGGAGCACCGGAGGAGGGGAACAGGGGAGGAGGGTGGCAGAGGGAGGGAGGGAGAGCATGGCTGTTCCTTACCTTCCGGCCCATCTTCTTTAATGGTCACAGGAGAGGCATGCAAGGTCAAGCAGGGTTAGGAAGGGAACCCCCACACACACACACACACACACACACACACACACACACACACACACACACATACAGGGGTATTTTAATAGATGCAAATGTGTGGAAACATAAGCCAACTGAGATTCTCCGATTAAGCACACGTGGTTGGGTAGAGGCTGACGTTTAGCTGACCGTTCTGTTTGTTCAGCATGCATTTGCCAATTAGCCAATCGGCTCTTGCAGGTTTGTCAAATCATTTTAATCTAAGGATTTCAGCAGATTTGCCCTACAGTCCACACATTTGACCTTTTTCAGATACAGTAGGTAAACAAGGGTTAGTCCAGGTTTACATGCTAAGTATGTTGCACGATTGTGCAACACTCAGTATGCAATCCATCAGCTATGCACGCTGTATCTAATATAACCTATATGTACACAGACAAAATTGCCATGTACCAGATATATCAAAGGAATGATATTCATCTCTGGCTGCCAGTATTATGTAACATGCAATATAAAGGGGCTTGTGAATACATATTTTAGGGGATCAAATATGGTAGCATTTTAATGTGTTCAAGTATTTAATATCATTACACTGGCATTTATGTTACCCAACCACAAGTATCTGTAAGAATTACAAACATGTCTCTGTGTGACAAATGAGGGCAATTCAGATACTAGACACCGCCTATGTGCTAGGGGCAAGTGGTTCACAATGGCTTGAATGTTACATGTGTAGAAGTGACTTCTCTAACTTCTGTGGCCAAACTAAATAGGAGTAGTGTAGTGTAGTATTAGTAGTGTAGCGTCATGCCCATGTACGTGGTCTGTACCATTTTGGATGGCCAGGGCAAAAGTAGGTCACAGCCTTTACACGGGAAAACTCAACAGTGGAGAGAGCTACATTTATCAGCAGGATCCAGATTTTAAAAAATGTCAAATAGAATAAAATAACTATGTATTACAAGTCAAAGAGTAAAATGTGCTGTTACTGTAATGGTAACAGGAGTGGGATGAGAGATGTGTCCATGTTTAGCAAGCACTGTGTGCTGTTCTTAGGTCTAGTCTATCTGAGAGAGAATTGAGTTGAAAATTATATTCAGTGGTGTCATATTCGACTGATCTGACTAGTCCTCATGGGGAACCAAGGTGTGGGCTGGTTAGTAGGGTGACAGGACTGTTAAGGGAGAGGCCAGGGGATCAGAAGCACGGAGGTTAGGACACACACACTAGTGTTATGGTCTACAGGACCCCGGCACCCCAGGAGGGCGGCTGCCAGTTCCAACTCACCATGCCGTTGGTGTTGCCCCTCTTGGAGACGAGGGAGTGGGTGCTGCCTGCCTCGGTCATCTCCAGGCTTGTCTCTAAGTTGGGGTTGGCGGTGGCGCGTGGGATTGGCGTAACGCCCTGCGTGGGCCACGAGCTGCGGAAGTCGTCTGGGGTGTACGGGCTGTTAAAGTCATTCGGCTTCTCATTTCTCCTGTACATATGTGTAGAACACACACACACACACACACACACACAATCACACACACAAACACACAAGAGTGATAGAGAGATGAGGGAAAGAGAGAGAAAGAGGGAATGAAATTCACACATGCATAGGGTAGGACATCAATACAAATACATGGAGATAGACATGTAAAAGAGATGGAGAAGTATGAGCTCACCTGCGTGTGACGCAGAAGTAGATGATGAGAGCGAGAACCAGGAGGAGCAGAATGCCCCCGAGCACACATGAGATGACCACTACTGCCAACGGAGAAGCTGCACACACAGAGACAACACGTTAGCAAAGATACACACACACACAGACTCATACATAAATTTACAAACACACACACACACAGGAGCAATATGACTATGTTTAACACCACTTACAGTCATTACAGTTGAAGCCGGTGTATAGAGGGGGGCACCTGAAAATAAAGAGAGTGCAATGAGCTCAGTGCTTAACTTTGACATTTGCTCCTTGGTTCCTCATAAATTACTTCTGCATTGCTGCTGTTTTCAAGTACAATTGAACAACAACAAACAATAACAAATATAACAACATCTCTGCAGAGTCCCACAAAGACCCCAATCAGAATGAAAGATGGCATGGCAGTACTCACGGCACACATCTGTCTCCCTCTGCTCGCTGGCCACTGGGACAAGCTACAACAGAGATAAATCCATGAGGACCAAAAGAAAGGGATGTTGAGGTTGTCGGATTATGGGAATACATGATCAGGGCTTTTTGTTCACGGAGCTGGCCTGGCCTTACACACACCTACGCATTTGTTGGGGCTGTAGGGATTGCTGACAAAGCTGCTCTGGCAGGTGCAGACAGGTCTGCCGTCCCGGGAACTACACTCGGTGGTCTCAGCCTCGCACGGCCCAGGGGACAAATCACACAAATCAGTACCTGAAGATCGAGAGAGAGAAGAAGAGAGAAAGAATGACTAGTAGTGAAAAGTAGATTATAAAAGTAAATTAAATCACAGAGATGCCCCCCTTGTGAAATAAGTCAGCAACAGGAAAAAGAAACTGAGGAGAAACATACGATCATATCCTGTAGCCAGTGAGAGGATACTTGTACAGTCTGCTGTGCAGTTCTTAATAGCTTGGTGTATGGTGTCTGTCGTGGAGTTCTCTGTGGCCACTGAGGTTGTCAGAAATATGTTCTCTACCGTGGCAATCACACTGCCCTGGCTGTGGAGATAACACAAGATGGAAAGTTAAATTAGTGAACATGTGATATATAAGATTTATAACATAGCATAGCATTGTGTGCTGTGATGACAGAGATGATATATAAGATGTATAACATGGCATAGCATTGTGTGCTGTGACAACAGATATGACAGATGTATAATAACATGGCATAGCATTGTGTGCTGTGACAACAGAGATGACAGATGTATAACATGGCATAGCATTGTGTGCTGTGACAACAGAGATGACAGATGTATAACATGGCATAGCATTGTGTGCTGTGACAACAGAGATGACAGATGTATAACATGGCATAGCATTGTGCTGTGACAATAGATATGATAGATGTATAACATGGCATAGCATTGTGTGCTGTGATAACAGATCAAAAAGGTAAGAGCCAACCAGACAATGGGAGTTACACTCTCCTTAAACTCAGAATGAATTTCACCTCATTTATTCAGCCCACAACTGAGTGATTGGTTGATTGATTGATTAATTGTCTGAATAACTGGTCTGTAATGACTGACCTGAGACGTATCACCGTGGAGTTAATATAGCCTGGCTGGTCCTTTAAGACCGTGTTCAACTGTAGAAAACAACCAGAATGAGTATTGTTCTACACACAGTCTGAAATTGACATACTATTGATCGAGACATTGATATATTAAACAATACGGGTTTTGTTTGGTTTTTTTAGCAAATGTAAGTGGGTATAGTGACAACATATACTCAGTAAATGTCATGTATTTATTTAATATCTCTTTGCTCAGACAAAATGGCTATCAGTAAAAAAAAGATCTTGACACCTACTGCATGTATGATTTCGTTAGCAGTGTTCTTGAAAATCTGACTGGATTGGTCAGCCATCTCTGGCAAGAAAGTTGAGTTTAATCGTAGACTTCCAGGGAAAACGCGGGCTATCATGGAAAACGAAAAAAGATAGATGAAGGATTGAGGGAATTTTCATTTTAAGTAATCACATCACTATAATCACAGCTATGGTTATCGCATCACTTGGCTCTTACCATCATCACAGGCTGGAGGGTTGCCAGGCTGCAGGTAGGTACCAGGCAGACACTGGCATGTGGAGTTCACACACATGCTTCCTCGTGGGCATAAGGTACAGGGGTCTGGGGGAGAATTAAGAGTAAGTGTAAATGTCAAAACAAAAGACCTCAGGCATCACTATCCCACCCAATCCCTCGTTGTAACACATACTGTGTGCAGTCTTAAAAAAACATTTCTATGAAGAAATTGTTCCTTATGTTGATTGTCTGCCATAGTGAAGTGAATGTGATATAAATTTTCAATTGATAGGGTCTATGACATACACAAATATATACCTATTATATTTGCTGTAGATGTGGACACAATTGTACTAGTCTCTGGTGTGGTCGCATTCATTGTTGACTGGGTCACTATGTTTGTAGTAGACTGGACAGCTGTTGTCATGGTTGCTGTTGATTCGACCACCGTGTTAGCGGTTTCTGTTGACTGGACAGCGGTTGTTGCACTCGGTGTACCTTCAGACAGCATGGTTGTGCTCTGAGTAGACATAACTGTGGTTGTACTGGGCATTGATTCAGCTGTGGTCATGGTGGAGGTCTCTGCAGTTGGCGGGAATATGGTGGTGCCAGGACTAGACATCTCTGTGCTAGTCTCAACCTGTGATGTGGTGGTGGATGCCGAGCTGGCAGTGGTGCTGACCACTGTAGTTGGTACTTCCGCCATTGTGCTCTCTGATTGTTCAGTGGTTTCACTAGTGGCTGATTGTCAAATTGTAAATAGGTTGAGAAAAACAAACACAGAAACTCAGTTAAGATACAAATCGATGAGAGGTACAATATATATTATGGAATAATCATAAACTACAATAATCATAAACTAAAACATGTTACGATTAACATGGATGAGGAAAGAAATCTTAGTCATTATTTTGTAAAAGCAATTTATGAGTAGGTGTACTGTGATTGATTGCACAAGTCCACTCGATTCCACAGGCAAAAAAAGCGTGCATGAGCTGAAAAGCTAGTGTGATTGTGAAGGTTCACTCATAATCGGCGATGACGCTAATACTAATAACTATTTCCATTTTGCAAGAGCACAGCAGAGGGCAGAGAGCCTGAATCACGGAGGTCCCCAAGGATTAGTGGGAGCTGGGTAAAGCTCCTACCTGCTGACGTTGTCGCCGTTGTTGGCGTTTGTGAGGGGTTAGAGGTGGTGGCCGTGCTGATGGAGGCGAGAGAGCTGGAGGTGGTCAGCTCAGTGGAAGTAACAACGGTGGTTAGGTCAGTGTTATTAATATTTTCGGAAGTAGTCCCGACATTTGGGGTAGTGGTTGGACCAGAGGTAATGGTATTAGTGGCCGTATTGGCGCTAGTAGTTGCTATAATGCTACTGTTAGTGGTGTAAGTGAAGCCTGTGTTGGTGGTGGGCATGGTTAGTGTAGTGGATTCTGAATTCTGTGTCTCTGAAGTGACGGGGCTTGTGGCTACTGGGTTGATGGTGGAGCTCAAAGGTGTGCTAATCTCTATGGAGGATGTGGGAGTGGTTGAGGAGTTGGATGTTGAAATGCTTCCTGAGGTTGGTGTTGGATTAGTCAGAGAGGTAGATGTGTTAGTTACAGGGCTTGATTCAGTCAAGTCAGTTGTGAAGCTGGATGTTGGGGTAGTGCTAGAGCTGCTGTCAGTCAAAGGGGTGGATACTGTGCTTATTCTGGAAGTGCTCTCAACAGTGGATGTTGGACTGGTTGTTACTATGATGCTACTGTTGTTGTCAGTGGTGTTGGTGGTGGGCATGTATGGTGTAGTAGATTCTGAACTGTGTGTCTCTGAAGTGACGTTGGCAGGGGGAGATGATGGGAACAAAGAGGTAAACATGGTTGAGGCTACTGGGTTGCTGGTGGATCTCAAAGGTGTGCTAATCTCTATGGAGGATGTGGGAGTGGTTGAGGAGTTGGATGTTGAAATGCTTCCTGAGGTTGGTGTTGGATTAGTCAGAGAGGTAGATGTGTTAGTTACAGGGCTTGATTCAGTCAAGTCAGTTGTGAAGCTGGATGTTGGGGTAGTGCTAGAGCTGCTGTCAGTCAAAGGGGTGGATACTGTGCTTATTCTGGAAGTGCTCTCAACAGTGGATGTTGGACTGGTTGTTACTATGATGCTACTGTTGTCAGTGGTGTTGGTGGTGGGCATGTATGGTGTAGTAGATTCTGAACTGTGTGTCTCTGAAGTGACGTTGGCAGAGGGAGATGATGGGAACAAAGAGGTAAACATGGTTGAGACGACTGGGTTAGTTACAGGGCTTGATTCAGTCAAGTCAGTTGTGAAGTTGGTTGTTGGGATAGTGGTATGGTTGCCGTCCAAAGTGGGTGTCAGATTAGTCAAAGGGGTAGATGCTATGCTGGATGTGATTTCAGATTCAGATGTCGATAGGGGCACTGAGCTGGTTTCAGAGCTAGCTGTAATGGATGTTGGGCTGTTCTCATGAGGAAATACAGAACTAGTTACAGAGGTGGATTCAGTAGTTGATGAGGAGTTACTAGTAGTGATAGACTCACTGTTTTCAGTGGGAGGTGAGGCCGATGTATATTGCTCCGATTCAGTGGAGTTGGGATTACTTGACACTTGACTTGTGTGGTCTTCCGTTACAGTGGTGTCAGGAGTGCTGGTTGAGGCTGTGTCAGTAGTTGGTTCCCCGCCCAAAACGGGTGCCTCTGTAGAACTGGAGGAGGAAGTACTGTCGGCCCAGGTTGTGCTAATTTGCTGTGTGGATGCAGTATTTTCCTCAGTGGGAGTGGCCATGGTCGTGACACTAGATGCTATGTTCGTCTCTGAGGAGGTGGGACTGGGAGTCCCGGTGGACTCGCTGATGGTCTCTGACGATGTTGTCATGGTGCTGGTGACCATGGCGTCAGTGGTGGCAACATCGGCTGTAGAAGTCTGTGTGGACCCTGTGGTGGGCTCCATGGTGGTGGCCGAAGGGTCACCTGTGGTAGGAGATGAGTTCACAGCTGTGGGTGGGGAGTCCACAGAGGGTGAAGAAGTGAAGGTAGTACTCAGGATTGGGCCTCCCGTCTCTGAGGGCGCTATGCTGCTGTCAGCTGTGAAGGTCACTAAGGAGGTCACTGTGGGGCTAGAACTAGGCGTCCCACTGGGAGGGTCTATGCTGGAGGCATCTGTCGGTGTCTGACCCACTACAGCTACTGCAAAAGTGATGAGTGCAAAAACAAAAATTAGAGACTTGTTAAGTTACAAAGAAAACTTATAAACTGACACATAACAAGAGAGATGTCTCTAAAAAAAAAAAGCTTATTTCATAAATGGCAATTATACCAAGATAGAACTTTGCCATTACTTTTATAATAACCTTATCAGTGTAATGTACTGCTTTTTTAAAACTAAAGCAGTACATTACACTGATAAGGATAATATTACCGGCATTTGTTTATGGTCATAGTCATTATGAATGATTCACTTTTGGGAACCAAAGAGGTTCATGGGGATTTCCCTTAACCTTCCTCTCCGATACTTTGGTCAGAAGTGCTATTACCTCATAGGCCAGTGGAAAATAAATGACCATAAAAGATATCTGTACTACAACAATAATAATTAGATATACAAATGGCAACAGAGCAGTTCGGGTTCAAGCCAGGAACTAATTTGCCTATTTTCCAGGACCAGTAAATGATTGGTGTTTATGTGTGTGTGTCTGTGTGTTAGCTCTCCTTACTTATGACATTTCCCTGCTCCCATTCCCCACTTAGACAACGTTGCATCCATCAACGGTTAAACATTTTAGCCAATCTAGCTAACAACAGCAAGACTGTGAACAGGTGCGCGGGGAGAGCCACACTCACACCCGGCCAGATAAGACCACAGGTTGCCATGACAAGTGAGGGGTTGTTGCTATGCTGATAAGAAGGATAGAAAAGTAAACAGTGCTGCCTTTTCTGTCTGTATAAAGTCTATGAAATGAAGCACACACACATCTTCGTCACCAAAAAGCACATTCATCTGCCATTCTGACTTGCTATAGTAATAATCCTCCAGACCTGACCACAGGGAAATAAGTCTTGCACAAGTACCTGCTCAGCAACTTTACCAAAGGGCAGCAGCAATAATCCTTCACCAGGTCCTATTTTACAAGTGGTTATAATCTTTTTTGGACACTAGGGGCACTGTTCAACCCAACCTGTTAACAACTTTGAGTACAGCAATAGACCTTGACAACACTCACAGAAGACCCACAGAACTAAAGAAAGTCACAGAAATAAAGGAATACACAGTTCCTTAAAACGAGGGATGTTATGGAGACCCCACACACCTGTGTTTACTGTAGCATGAATAAAGCACGTAAAGCATGTGCAAACCCTCTCAGAGGCCCATCATGAGAGAGCTCTGACACAATTACATTTCCCTTGTGTGTTTCTCAGTGTAACAGTCAGTTAAGAATTCAACTCTGAGCTGGAGCTTGTCATCAGTCTCTAATACTGGACTCCACACTTTTAAGTGTTATGAAACATAGAAAGATGAAAGACCAAGAAACACCATCCAAATTGCATTTTTTACTGTGAACCTTTTCATTAAGACTTTCTTTTACTAAACTAAAACTCAAAGCCGCTGCATATTAATGAATTATGTAATCTTTCTCGAACGGTTTAAACATGGTAACACTGATTTGAAATCCATATCAGATGAATAAGCAGTAGTAGAACAAAACTGAGAGGCATTGTTTTACCATCACTATAACTACAGAGATTACCCACATTTAATTTGTGACCTTGTAACTCAGAATGAATGATTATGTTTGATAACTGTATGTGTAGTATTAATGAGTTGATATGAATGAGTTGATATGAGTTCACCGGGACAGTTGACAAAAGTGCAACAGTAACAATAAGTGCAACAATTGATTTGTCCTGCTTTTTCCATTTCAGAAATCAACAACATATTTACAAAAATCTTTTGTTGGCCAAAAACTGGAACATGACACAATGCTGTAATATATTTTATGCTTTAATCTTTCAACAGACATTCAATCCAAAAAAAAAACATTTCAAGCCTGAAAGACACTTTTCATCCTGATTTGTGAAACCAAGTAACCCAGCACTACTTTGGGAGAACGGAGTTGTGCCCAGACATCTACATGCAGATCTGAATCTTTGTCCATCCCCAAAGCCACACAACTGGACCGACTGCTTAGTGCGATCACCCTTCAGTCCGCTTATCCCCACCAGACACTAGAGAGATGACCAGGTCATGGTCAAAGCCTGCGACTGATCTGAGGAACTGGACTTGAATCCTGCTTCATCACAGACTGAGCACACCTGGTCAGCATTCAAACTTTTGACTTTGTCAGAGAGAGCTGAAGGCCTAACCAGTCTGTTGTAAAACAGTGTAGACATCCACTGGCCATAAAACCTATTGACAAAGTCCAATTGACAGGTAAGACCATAAAGGAATCTATAAGAACTTTTTTATACAGGCACAAAGAATAAATAACTGGCATATTTCTTTGTGTATTGTGGCATTACATTTCTTAATATCAGTCTTTATGTGAAGGTTTTTTTTTTGCACTTTTTGCTATGTTCACTTTGTGTACACAAGTTGCTTTATTTCCCTAATACACTCCGTTGTGAAAAACAATTA
>NC_063194.1:23591850-23669771 GCF_017589495.1 Alosa alosa
AACCAATAATAAGGAAGGAATAAGGAATAAATAAGGAACCAAAGAAGAAAAAGGAGAGTTACGGTAACATTATTTCCGCCTACCTCAAGATAATACATCTTGGCGCAGTTAGTTAACTGTAGGTGATTAATAAACCTCTGAGATTGCCTTTAGGAATGGCTTTCAGTCACATTTATGTATGATCTGCCCAATCCATTGGTCATGGCATGGCCTCACTCAATAAATAAAAACTGAAGGAACGCTTACTTCCTACTAAAGGCTGATTACGATTTTAAAGCATTTAAAATGATTGTAACGATTTTAAATGTGGCCTAATATATTGCTAAAATACAAATTATTAGAATTATTAGAATTAGAAATACAAATTATCTTACACCACTGCCAACTGTGTATTTAGTGGTGCTTGATAGTCAGGTTGCTAGATTTAAACAAATCATAGTTATACCTCCGGTCCAACAAAAACCTAGAGTCTATTTTTGGAAGATAACAAATGCAAATATTTGTTTGGGACCAAAATTACATCAATCAACTTGTTTTTACTTTGACGTAGCAAAGTTTACCCCAAAAGGCTATGCTATAACATTATACTATTCAGTTGTAAATGCATATTCTGGTCTTACTCAAAAGTGTGCCAAATGACATCGTTTTGGTCCCAAACAGAATAAAATTCACTCGTTAATCGCCCCTCGGTTTCCCTTTAAGTACTAAACATTATGACAGAGATTATTTGAAATACACGTAAATGTAAATCCGAAAGAGTGAAAGACCCTTTCTGACATCAGGTGGTGAATCTTACAGTAACAGGATTTCTCTGATCCTATCCTGAATATAACAGATTAATAGCTACAAGGGGCAGCTGTGGCATACTGGTTAGGGCTTTGGACTTGTAATCGGAGGGTTGCCGGTTCGAACCCCGACCAGTAGGAACGGCTGAAGTGCCCTTGAGCAAGACACCTAACCCCTCACTGCTCCCCAAGCACTGCTGTTGTAGCAGGCAGCTCACTGCGTTGGGATTAGTGTGTGCTTCACCTCACTGTGTGTTCACTGTGTGCTGAGGGTGTTGGGATAAATGCAGAGACCAAATTTCCCTCAAGGGATCAAAAGAGTATATATACTTATACAAGTCATATGACATCACCAGTGGGGATTGAAACTAGTAGTGAAACTATGTTGAATTACCACTCTCTCTCTATTGCTCTCTCTGTCTCTCTCACCTTCATTTGGCACCCATCTCTCTCCTTCTCATGGTTAAACTAAGAAGTTAACAGATGGTTCCCAAGATCTGAGCCTGATCATAGAGTAGGTGTTCTGCACACACACACACACACTCTCTCACACACACACACACACACACACACACACACACACTTCATAATATCCTATTAAAGCCCAGCCTGAGCATGCTTTCCAATTACAGTGGCAGATTTGCAGTCCCTAAGAGCAACCCTAATCCAGCAGGATACAACAGAATGGAGGGGGCAGACAAAGAGAGAGAGAGAAATAAATAGAGAGAGAGAGACAGAGAAAGAGAGAGACAGAGAGAGATGGGTATAAGTGGGAAGAGGACAGAAAGAGAGGGAGTAGGTGATAAATGCAGTGGAAAAGATACAGCAAGAAAGGCCAGATAAGAAAAGAACGCAAAAGACAGGTCAGAGTCAACTAGCAGGAAAGTGACAAAGACTACTGCAGTATGCTCTGACCCTGCTGCTCTCCGCTCCTGATAGACTCAGACTATGAGTGGGCACTACTATTGCAGTAACATAGCACAATTACAACACACACACACACGGTTATACACTCTTGTGTGTGTGCGTGCACAAACTCATGGACAAGTAGATTAGGCTCACTAAAGCATGTCTGGCATTAGAATGCACTCTGACACAGAGACAAACAAGCCCCTTACTTCTACAGCTCTACTACAGGCTCGACTGAGCCATGAAGACACACACACCCCCAGACACGGGCAGACACACAGACAGGCTTGAGAGAACCCCTCATCTTATCTCACAACCCGTGCTCTCGTGTGTGTGTGTTGGGGGGGGGTCTGTATGGAGGGAAAGTGTGTATGTGTAAAACATGAAAAGCATGGGTGCATGTGTGTGTGTGTGTGTGTGTGTGTGAGAGAGAGAGAGTGGGAATGTACTCCCACTACCTCCAGTCTCCTGGCACAGCCACTCTGCCTGCCCTTGCAACCCCATAACTCACCCACCAACAATTCAGCAGCTCCACACAGAATGACACCACACATGAGAACTTGTGTCCACCCCCACTCTCTCTCTCTCTCTGTCTATCTCTCTCTCTCACTTATCATGGTCACCAGGCGACTGACTATACTGCAGGCGCCAGATTGTGTAGAAGAGGGCAGTGAACCTTTGGGTCATTCATTTCTCCTGCAGATCTTTGTGTCCAGCCATTAACACTCACAGCTCTGCCACTAGGACAGCTGGAGTGTCTCTTCCTCTCTCCTTCCCTTCACTCTATGTTGCTATCTCCCCTGCTGTGATAAACAACACAAACCTGCATACACTGACCAAACTTAACAAGCAGGTTCTTACTGTCGACATTTAAGACAGCTGCATATATATACATAAATCACACACACACACACTCTCTCTCTCTCTCTCTCTCTCTCTCTCTCTCTCAAATACACACAGACACACACCTATTCACACATACACACACTACTCCCATCAGTAAACAGTGAGAGAACTTTATGGGGAAGAGGCACCTCGAGGCAGAGCTCATATCGCAACATGCTTCCCCCTAACCACCCCACCTCACTCTTTTCTAACACGCTAGCAGTGCCCTTTGACCCCAGAATGCCGCAGGGGTAAGTGCTAACTACAGGGTCCTGTGGGGTAACTTCCTGGTAGCGACCCCACTTCTGAGCCAATGAGCGGCTCAGACACATACCAGGTCCCTTGCCTCTGCATAACCTCCCACAATCCTATCAACCTTTGAGACCACGTATTATGCCTGCCTGACCAGTTATGGGGAGTGCAGGTTCTTCAGGTGTCAAGGTTTATAGAGAGTTAGTTAAATAGTAAAATATAATCCACATCACCCATGAGTCATATGACTGGTCAGCGGTGCACAAGACCAAAGTGACACATTTGAGGAACTCAGACACTTTTACAACTGTATCCGTTCAGCAAAGGATTGACATGGCTAAAATGCTGGCATCTGTTCCCTAATGGTAAGCTGTTTAGCTGCAGGTGATACAATAGGCTATAAGGATAGCAATGATGGTTGTGAAATGGTGAGCAACTACTCTGGTAGTTCCCAAGAATTAAATTTAACTGCCACCCAACCCTGACTCACACACACACACACACACACACACACAGACACACACCTATTCACATACACACACTACTCCCATCAGTAAACAGTGAGAGAACTTTATGGGGAAGAGGCACCTCGAGGCAGAGCTCATATCGCAACATGCTTCCCCTAACCACCCCACCTCACTCTTTTCTAACACGCTAGCAGTGCCCTTTGACCCCAGAATGCAGCAGGGGTAAGTGCTAACTACAGGGTCCTGTGGGGTAACTTCCTGGTAGCGAACCCCACTTCTGAGCCAATGAGCGCTCCAGACACATACCAGGTCCCTTGCCTCTGCATAACCTCCCACAATCCTATCAACCTTTGAGACCACATTATTATGCCTGCCTGACCAGTTATGGGAGTGCAGGTTCTCAGGTGTCAAGGTTTATAGAGAGTTAGTTAAATAGTAAAATATAATCCACATCACCCATGAGTCATATGACTGGTCAGCGGTGCACAAGACCAAAGTGACACATTTGAGGAACTCAGACACTTTTACAACTGTATCCGTTCAGCAAAGGATTGACATGGCTAAAATGCTGGCATCTGTTCCCTAATGGTAAGCTGTTTAGCTGCAGGTGATACAATAGGCTATAAGGATAGCAATGATGGTTGTGAAATGGTGAGCAACTACTCTGGTAGTTCCCAAGAATTAAATTTAACTGCCACCCAACCCTGACTCACACACACACACACACACACACACACAGACACACACACGCCATGTTTGCATTAGTGGCCCCAAATGACTCAGTCTCCCATAAGCTGCCCATCACTCAAGGTTCCCCTCAAAGTTAAGTACCCTCTCTGTTATCGCCTTATTTAATAGGCTACTTTAATAACTATGGGCATAGTAGAAATGAGAAACCATAAGTAAAAAATAGTTGCAAAAATCCTTGGCAACTTCTGCGACAGAGCCAAGGGATCACATCGAATTGCTAGCCAGCTGGCAGCAGATTCTGATCTGAACACGGACACTAAGCTCCTTTAACATTTTACAATGGACCTCGGTCTCAGCAATATCTGGATTACCTTCATATCCACATGGACCTCTTAGGGTAAACGCAGTTCATTACCGAAACCATTCAGATACATGGCTACATAGGGGCAATTGGCCGCGCTATCATCTCTGATACGATCCGTTACAAAGTTGTTATACCAGACTAGAGCAGCATACTGTCATAAACAAGTTCTACACAAGACACAACAAAACGACTTAATTAACTGGTTTTAGTGTGAATTAACTGTGAAACTGTAACGGTCCACAATATTCCGTGAATAATAAAAAAAACGACTTTACCTGACCCAACAAGCCAGGACAAGACGAGAAGTTTATGCAGTAATGTCATGATGCTCCACTTCCAGCTTGTGGTTCCTTTAGAAAGGCTGTTTAAACTGAAAGAATATTTATGGAAAGAACTTTATCACCACGCCGAAAAGCAGTCGCCAAGATACTGTTCGCTGACTTGTCTGAAGCTACAGGTGGGAAAAATTCGCAGCGCGCAGCTGCTGGTGCATTTAATGCGCTCTGCCCCTCCTTGGTTGTAGGCGGGTATTCGCGAGCGTCCTGTGCGTTGCCAAACCAACTACAGTAGGCCTATGAGTGTCTAATTTTAGCCTTCTTTGGTGTGTATGTGCGTATGCGTTTGTATGTCTGTGTGTGTGTGTGTGCGTATGTCTGTGTGTGAGAGAGAGAGAGAGAAAGAGAGAGAGAGTGTGTGTTTGTTGTTTGCTTGCTAATCAAATTGTTGAACTTCAAACGTCTACATGAACGACATGTGACGCGAATGCGAGAACTTTTTTACGAACTTCCTCTTCCATCCATGGTTTACATTAAGAACACAATGCTTCCGCGTAATAAAGCTGTAATTGACGCTTTTATGAGGCTGTGAGCCTGAAGCCTCTGTGGATTTTAACAGCAGGGTCATTACACAGGTCAGGACCTGCATGTGGACATCATGCAGCGAAATGGAAACTAAACCCTGATAGCCATTCAGTTATGCTATAAGAAAATACCTTACACCAACTGCCATTGTAATGAAGGTTTGAACATTGTAAAGGCCTGCACTTGACCAATGAAAAATATGAGTGCTCACAATCT
This sequence comes from Alosa alosa, assembly GCF_017589495.1. NCBI lineage: Eukaryota > Metazoa > Chordata > Actinopteri > Clupeiformes > Clupeidae > Alosa > Alosa alosa. Next base: position 23,597,279 of record NC_063194.1, read on the forward strand.
GAAACAGGCTCTCACAACTGTGAAATAAATGTACTTATAGATCATGGTTAATGTTGATCACTCGTAGAGCAGTGGTTCTCAAACCTTTTCTGTCATTCCCCACTTTGGAGGTGGGGAATTTTCAAGCCCATCCTGACCCTATCAACATTTTTCCACCATTTTGCTTCCACGTTACATTTCCCGTCCCGGTCCACTGGATCAGATGTTATTTTGATTCATATGATGGTCTGTTTTATGACTCCTATGTTTGTGTGTGGCTATTTTGTTTTGAACCTGATCTTCCTTGTCATAAAAAGAAAAGGCATTGTTAAAGATCGGCACTAAAGAACACGTTTCCTCCTGTTCCTCACACCCCACCTGTCATGTCTCTATTCCCCACTAGTGGGGCTCACCCCACACCTTGAGAATTACTGCTCGTAGAGTGAAATTGGAGGATACAACATTAGTTGAGTGACTTAATTGTACGAGCAGTTTGCTGTGTCCTTCCATCATCGGTGCCCTCTGTTGACGGGCTGGAGGGGTGAGCAATCCAGCAAAGTGGTGCTGACTGGCTAGCAATGTAGCAGGGCTAGAAGAGTGAGGGGGACTAGGCTAATTACAATATCTCAGATGTGAAGAGAGATTGAGGGAATATTGTGTAACACCATGGGCTTCCACTTAGTGATGGGAATATTATCGTCAGATTGTATGCAAATGGTCAACCGCGTTTGGTCTTCTCACGGAGACCGAGATGAGGACACGCCGGAGTTCAGGAGGAAGTTTGGGTCGGTGTGCGTAGTGTGAGAGGAACTGTTTAGTTCTCTTCCTCATGGTTGAGTTACTTCGCAGGAGTCAGACAGGGACTGCTTTTCTCTACCTCTCTACCACCAACATCTGTTTGTCAGCTGGGTCTCTCTTCAGAAACATGCTGTTATATAACATCTGCTTATTTAGTGCAGTCTTGACCATAGCAACACATTGTAATCATTCGTTGTTGTTCATCTTTTCCCGCCAATTATTTGCAAGAGTCTTCTTGTCTGTTTATTCTTTTCATGGGGCCAGTCTATGGAGTTTGTTTCAGGAAGAGAATCAGTGGCCACCATAGAAACAGGATGAATCACATTGATTAAGGAAGCTTCCAGAACATTGGCTGTTCTCTGTGGAGTCCTTGTTTTGTTTCCAGTTCAGCCTCTTGTCTGTGTGGACTGATGGCCTTTCATAGAATAAATGAGGCAAAAAAAGCTCAGTGACCATGAAGAACATTGAACTTACAATAGATGCTCCAGAAACAGTCTCTGTTGTTTTGAGCACAATAGTTTATACTGGGATTGTATCATACTGAATACTGATTCTAAATCAGTTGGCAGCGATACAATGAACCTGTATCATATCTGTTATTATACCACAGTTAAGTCAATAGTCAAACACTCCTGGTGTCAGAGAGGAATTGTTACAATCAGTTTTACAGGTTTCATTGGTAACACAATCACTCACAAAGTGTGATATACATGCTAAAATTACAAATTGAGAACACATCTAAACTGAAATTCAGATTTGTCACATTCTCCATTTTTAAACATAATCACTCACATTATTTCCTAGCATTGGACTTGTCCAACTTCATATTTTATTAGTATTTTAATACCATTTTCCATGCTTTGGTATCTGTTGGGACGTAGATTTATAGCATTGTGAACTGATCTGAACTGTTCACCTTATAAAACCTTTTGGCCTATATATTCTTTCCATCTTATTAGAGACGCAGTATTCTGCTACACAATCAGCACTTGTCTTTCTGTATTGGCCTGCTATGTGTTGTGTGGATGCTGTATCAATTTTTTATTTTTATTTCCTCCTATCCAGTTCCTTATATGCTTCTTAAAAACCATCCATCTCCCTTTTCACAATGGGGGTGGGGTTGCTTTTGAACTCAACAAGCTTGCATCTGAACTTATGTAAATCTACACTGTACACAGAGGTTTTCCCAACAGGTCCAACATTTCCAGAAGGGCATCATATGCCAAATTTCCTGATTCCAAAAACATGTTTGGAAACCAAACATGCTTGTTTTCATATGACCCTAAATTACATTTGCATGGATGTAGTAAATAGTACATGTTATATTCCATAAGCTTTACATTTTTTACATTCTCAGTTACTGTGACTGATTTACAGGTTACTTACTCCCCAACCTTGATGGACAAATCAAATTTATTTAAAAGCAATACATGCTGCTAGTTGTGATAGTGCAGCTGAGCTGGCATTCCAGGCACCCGATTGAGAATGACAGTATACTCATTCACCTAAGCCAGTGGCATGAAAAGTAAGTATAAGTATAAGTGACCCGTGAGGGAAATTTGGTCTCTGCATTTATCCTGATCCGTGAATTAGTGAAACACACAGTTAGGTGAAGCACACACTAATCCCGGCGCAGTGAGCTGCCTGCAACAACAGCGGCGCTCGGGGAGCAGTGCCTTGCTCAAGGGCACTTCAGCCGTGCCTACTGGTCGGTGTTCGAACCGGCAACCCTCTGGTTAAGTCCGAAGCGCTAACCAGTAGGCCACGGCTGCCCCAAAGATTTCCTCCTTCTAGCCGAAAATGAGTTAGAGTTAAAATGAGCACCATTTTGGCATTTCATTTTACAATTATTTTTTTTTTCATTCTGTTCTTAGTTATTGTAACCACTACAATCTTCAATCTTCTTGAAACATTAATAAGTTATATCAGCCAAATTAAAATAAAGTAAGTAGACTAATCAAGGCTCACATCAAGTCATTCTGATGTAGTTATTGTCTGCCAGATCCAACATCTGCGGCATCTATGAGTTTTGTTTTTCCTGGTCACACTAGTCAAAACCATATGCAAACACCAGCCACCACCACTTAACAAGATAAAAACCTCACAAAAGATTATTGACGTAAAATTCATGACATTGTGACCCATAGAACAAATCCATCTTGCTCTGCAATCAATCATGATTTTTATACAAACCAACTGTAGGAACACAAACTCACATGTCGTCACCAAAATGGAATTGAGTCACTGAGTGCATTTCTTGGTACAGCAAACACACCCACCTGTAACATACGCTATACATTTTCACTCATTTGGCCAATCACATCACTTGTCTGCCAATCAAAAATTAATGAAGAGTAATCAACTATAAGTTTGTTTAAGTTACATTACTTTGTTGAATACAAGTTCCTGCTAGTTGGGAATGGCTGGCATACACCCTGTGCAACATGAACCTGTTTAAGTGATAATCACTTTGTTTATTATAGCTTGTTATTTCCCTAAATTTGAATTAAAATTTAACTTCCATCACACAGGCTATTGTTTAGAAACAATGAAGCAATGTTTGGTATAGAGCTATGAAACTCAAACAAAACTGAATCATCTGTTTCGCCCATTGCAACAACACAGTGCCCTCCACATTTATTGGCACAATTCCCATAAAGGAAACGTGTATTGACCTCTGAAGTCAAGAACTTGGTGACCATCTGTAAGTCAAGAAATCGGTACATTTGCCTGGTATTTGTCAGAAAATGCCCATATTTACAGATAAAACAATAATTAAGTTAAGTAAGTCCCAGTCAAATGGAACAAACAAACTTGAAAATGAATTTGAGCTTTGTCAATAATTGTCATTTTATCTTTTAGGTCTGCATGATGTACAGTTTCTTTTAGGCACATCTGGCCTGTTAACATCATCCCATTGACAACAGATGCAAAATAGCCATTTTGGCTAATTCTGGCCAAATTGTATGTTCATTAATGTGCCCTGTCCATGTCTAAATAAACCTTAAATAAATAAATAAATAACATTCAAGGTTGTATCATCCAGTAGGTCAGTTATCCAAAACATAACTCCAGATCAACGTAAAATGGCTTACTGAACACAAAATCTGGCTTCTGCCATGGTTCTCTTAGTTCTGAACCCCATCCAAAACCAGTGGGGTGAGCTTAAGAGAATGCACTGGAGAGAACCCAGAGATCTCAACTATCCGGAGATGTTCTGTGAAGAGGAATGCTCTCAAACCCCCTGCTTACTATTCTCCAACTTTATGAGATGTTATAGGAGAAGACTAAGAACTCTTTCATTTGAGAAAGGGAGGCTTTACAAAGAATAAAATACAGGAGTGCCAATAATTGTGGCCCATGTGTTTTTGTTTAAAATATTTATCTCTTTATGAGGATTTTCTTCTTCTCAGAATAGATTTGTCCCCTTCAAGATTGGAAAGGTCTGTTTGGATGCATCACTCTCAGGAGTTGTGCATTGTTAATTGGCTGATGTCTGTGGTTAGGTGGAAGCAGAGCCGTAGTGCCATCTCTATATGGCTGTGGGCGGAAGGTGTTCCTGTTGTTTGGGAGTCAGGGATATGTTGTCAGGTGTGCCCATGTCGTCACCCATCTTTATGGTTTTATGATTGTTGCATCACAGCAGGTCAAACAAAGCACACCCCAATATGTCAGATGGTATGTCTCGACTAAAATACTTTACTACATGCACGGTGTGAAAGTGCTGCTGTGCTGATTTCGTCTACAGTGGGTCCCGCTAAGTCCTTCTGTTGATTTCCACCGATATTTGTGACCTATAGTAAAGATGTCCCTGACATATCCATGGTGGATATCAGTCTAACTTCAGTTATCAAGGGATATATCACCTGTGACTAGCTTACTGTTACAATGTTCAATAGTTGTTTCGTTCTTAGAGACCCTACACATAAATATACAGGAAACTTAGACACAGAGAACAATTTTCTCAGAAAGCCGATGATGGTGTTAATATAACATGACAGGAGATACAGGTTTAAGTTTTAGGAATTCAAAAACTATAAAATAAGACCCTGGCACTGATGTATTCTGAAGAGGTGAAATGTGGCTCTGAAATCTGTGAAAGGTCAAAGGGGTCTTTCAGAGTTAAAGCTGCTGTTGATTTTGCCAAATTGTGTTACTTTTAATTGCCTGATGTTTTGACACAAAGTGGACACAACTGTGAAAACACACATTATTAGGAGAATATATCTTTCCATAACATATTTTTAAATGTTGCCTTTTATACATAACCCTGGTTATTAGTTATTATCCCTATATAGCCTAAGACACAGATCTCTCTGTGGACAGTTTTAGTGTAAAGTCAGTAGGGGTCACACATTTGGTTTGATTACTAAAATTGAGTCGTTTTGTTGAAATACATCCTATTCATAATCTTTCATACTATTTAAAAATATTGCATATGTTACACCTCTAGTTTTTCTGTCCTATTTCCCATGTTGGCCAAACAGAAGAGCCACTAGAGCTGCATCAAGTGACCATTACATTTCTCACACACACATACCAGAAGGAAGTTTGGCAATTCCTCCTTCGCAGAATAGAAGGAACTACTTGGAAAGGGCATGACTGGCCTGATTTCTTTTGTCAAAGACCTTGATCATAAGCCTAAATGGAACTGGCAGCTTTTGTCATGGATAATATGACCAAGCTTAAATTTTATCTGTGAAGTTACCCAAGATAATTTTTCTCCTTACATCCTGATCAATCTTCAGGTTAATATCACTGATAAGAGCTTGTCACAAGTGTTCACGTCCGCTGACCATTAATTCAGTGGTTCAGTGAGTGTACAGTTGCATACGCACGCATACGTGTTGTCAAAATCGACTGACGTTTGTAAGTCCCTGATAATAGTCAATACAAAAAAAAAACACTCATACATCATACATCAGCCTCAGTTCAATTCAAATCGTGTGGCTGGGGTTAGTTCAGGCTGGCATCCACGTCTCAATTCCAACAAACTGTGCCTCAGGTGTCATTCTCAAAGTTTGATATGAAAGGAGCTAGCAGAATATATTTTGTGTTTACCATAAACAGAGACACACAGCGGAAGGCTCATTTTGTTATTTCTGTTTTTTTATTTCTTTTTTCCATAATCAAGAATGAATTCAAATGGACAGGTGCAGCCCTGCAACCCAGACCACAGAGACCTGGAACATAAGATGACTGGAGAAAAGAGAGAACAGTTCTGTGTGGTGATTTAAAAAAACATGGGTCATGAAGACAGGATATCAGTACAAAAAAAAAAAAAAAAAAATCATCATGCAAGTCCATCAAGGGGTCAAAAAAAAAGAAACCTTTTAGTGTTCAATACATGTTCATGTAAACTTCATGTGCACTTAAATAAATACATGTACTATTGCAGACAGCAAGAAACCATGACAACAGGAAACTGTAGAGACCACTGGAAAAAAAGGCTTGATTGGTGGCTGGTGGACTCTTAAGATCAATTCTCTAGAACAGAGGCCTTATCCTGACAGTCCTGGTAGACTCCCTAGTCTCCAGTGACAGAGACGAATGAACCCCAAATACTGGCTACAAGACTGCTGCTACATTGAACTACATTTGAGGCAGGCTGTGCATTCAGGTACATACCTGTCCTCCCACACAGAAGTGTTTTTTTTTCCAAGAGTATGCATGTCTGTATGCGCAAGCATCATCCTCATCACCTCTGTTCTGAGAAAATCTCACACAAAATGTCCTCAGTTGGAGAAAAAAAAAAAAAAAAAAACATGTGTATCAGGGATGCTACAGCGTCAGCTACGCGCATGCACGCACGCACTCCTTTTGCCTTGCTGCCTGGCTCTTCTAAAGTACAGTGATATGAGGTATACAGAGGAAAACCTCCAGCCTCCCCAGAGGTCCTGCTCTTTGTGAATGTAGCTTGTGGTTCTTGTGGTTAGTCGCTACTCGACTCCGTGCCACTTCCCTCAGACTGGGCACGACATGCTGGCGCCCTCTCCTGGACAACTAGCGCAAGCACAGCGGTGAAAAGGAAAGGGTTGTTCGCTCAACTTGCAAAGTCAGTAAAAAAAAAAAAAAAAAGAAATTATGCTGTTGAAGACAAATGCAGTTTAGCTGCTCAATTTTAAAAATATCCTTAGCATAAATAAATGAAAGCAAGGAAAGAAAATTGACATTTTCTGGTATCCAAGGATTTTGAACGTATGGCTGAAGACAGTGCTTCTTCACCTTTCATGCTTGCATGATTCATCGCTATGTTTTTATATCTGGTCATGATACAGATGAAGTTTTCATTGGGTGACTCCATCAAGGTTTCTCTAGTGGCAGTCAAAATGACAGGGACAAGCTCAACTAACTAGGAGGCAGTACTAACCCTTCTTAATTCCCATTTCAATACTTTTCCAAGCAAATATTTCCCATTCCAAAAAAATAACCACCCACCCCGCACCCCACCCACCTCTACAGCCAGTCCTACATACCTCAAAAGCATACAGGAAAATCACAAATGAATGATAATTAAAAAATAAAATAACACATCATCCCATTCACCCCCCACCCCAGAAGACACAATCATCCCACCCTCCCCATCTGTTAGTGACCCCATTACCCCCATACAAATGAAATCATGCCACACACACAAAAAAAAAAACAATAATAATAATTATTAGAATAAACACAGGCTGGCGGGAGAGCTCCCCTCCCAATATATCTCTGTTGCAGCCTCTCCCAGTAACACAACCCTCCCCTCCCCACTCCACCCTGTACCCATTCAAAACCAGACCTCTCCAACCCCTTCCCTAACCCCAACTGACGCCATATTGTTTTAAAAAAAAAAAAGTTTCCCCTCCGTTGACTGCCATGGGAAGTTTAGTTCATGACTATGCGGCTCAAAAAAAGTGCTCATGGGCGCCCTCCTCAAGAACGAGGAGAGGCGAGGGAGAAGAGGTGTGTGCGCGAGGAAGACAGAGGGAGAGAGCGTGGGGAGAGGACATGGGGAGAGTCGGCAGGACGGAGGGTCTACCTCCCAACTTCCAACCCTGCATCACAGTGGACACCACCCTCACCCTTGTGAACATAACCCGCTAGTCGGCCCTCATTTGGCATCTTGGTCTACCATTTCAAGATGAGAGGGAGAGGAAGGGTAATGGGTGGGTTTTGGGACCCTGCGGATGCCTCTGCTCCCCATCTCCATCCTGCCCTCTCTCCTCCCTCTCTCCCCCTCACCTGACTGTCCTCAGAAGGATTACATGTCATTATACATATATATATATATATATATAGAGATATATATATACTTTTATAAATATATATGGCCCTTATTGAGAGAAAGAAATGTGAGTTATTTCACATAGATGAAAAGAAAAAGAATGACATCAACAACAAAAAAAACGTACCATAATCTCTATACAGTAACGTGGAAAAAGTGATCAGTGTTTCGGAGCAGTCGGCACTTCCTCATTCTCGAACTGTCAACGTGTATCAGAGGAGGAGTACAAAAATAAAGATCATTGCTCTTTTTTTCGACAAGGCCTGTTATTCGACGATAATAAACATCCGTCTCATCTGACGAGTGCTTGCAACGCGTCCTGGTAGAATTTGCTTTCTACGCCATTTTAGTATTTTTTTTCCTGAGTAATACTTGAATCCTTTGTAACAGACAAATATCTGACTTTTATCCATCACTGAATCTTTTTTTTTAAATCTTTTTTTTTTTCTTGTTCAGCTCTTGGCCAATCCCTGCCATCTTAAGCTCACTGTTATGTGTATAAGACTGATTGCTAAAACATCTGTGTGTGTGTGTGTGTCGGGAAACCAAGTCCTATATTTTATTGTTTTTTGCCATTTAAAAAACGCACTTCGAGTTTTTAATGGAGTAGGCCTAGAATGACACTATGAAAAGAAACCAAATAGGGCTATAACTGACTAAAATATATAATTCGTAAAAAAAAAATTGCATTTGTTGAGACACCTTGCAGGTCATCTGACATGAAATTTCATAGGAACATAAATGGCAGTGTAATAATTAAAAACAAACATCAAAATAATAATAAAATAGGAGAGCTAAATACAAAATAATTATAATAAGACAACAAAAACATTAAACTACAAAACTACAACACTGACAACAACAACAACAACAACAAAAGCAAGGGAAAAAAAGATGATCAATGAAACGTGACTCTTCTATGCCTCCCTAGCACTCTCTCAACTGTAACTTTGGCTTGTTGGGGTTTTGGAACCAGTGGTCACTGGCTCGCTGACGTCGGCTAACAGACTAGTATACCCTGAGAATTCGGAGACGGGAGTCCTGTCGCGGTGGTCGACCTCTCCGCCTGAGTCAGTGCCGTAGGCCAGAGCCACACCACGGCCGCCTCCCCCTCCGCCGCCTACTCCCACCTTGAACTGCGAGCCGAACGCCTGCGCAAAGTTCTCGATCTGGTAGGGCGAGGCCGACTTGGCCGTGTCCAGGGTGGCCAGATCCTGGGAGGGCGTCAGCGGATAGGCGGCACCGTTCTTGGCCACCGCGGAGTTGCCGCTGGAGGGTGTGTGTGGGGCGGTGAGGGGCGCAGGGGGCGAGGAGGAGGAGGCCGTGGAGGAGTGCGGCTTGTCCAGCTGCTCGGTGAGCTCCTGCGAGGGCGTGAGCTGCTGGGCCAGCACAGGCTCCAGGCCGCCCAGGTGAAAGGTGTGCTGGGGCGGCGGCGGTGGCGAGCCCGACAGCAGGCTGAAGTGGGACTTTGGCACGGACGAGGTGGAGGAGAGTGAGGGCGAAGAGGCGGCCGGCGAGACTGCCGCCGGCTGCCCGAAGCCGCCGCACTCCAGGGGCGACGAACCGTACACCACGTGCTTGTCGGACGAGTATAAGGGCCCTGGGAAGGGCCCTGTGACGGAGGGGGACGATGAGGAGGACGAGGGCGAGGGCCCGAGGGTCGAGGTTGGGAATCCCCCGCCGCGTGGTGGCCGCTGGTCCTCTCCAGCGCCTGCAGCAGGAAGCGGGAGTACTCGTGCATCATGACCGTCTTGTCGCCGCCGGGGCTTGGCGCGTCGTCGTCGGGGCCGAGGCCGTCCACCGAGGGAGGCTGCATGTCCACGTGGTGGTGGTGGTGGTGGTGGTGCGGCGAGTGGTGGTGATGGGGTTCAGCGAGGTCGAAGGTCACGTCGGACTTGTGGGTGTAGTGTTCCAGGAGGCTCTGAAGCACCTCGTCGGGGATGGCCGACTTGATGTCGTGCTTGAGGTCCACAGCCAAAGGCGAGGGGTCCAGGAGCGCAACCAGGGGCCCGTCGGCGTCCATCACCCCAGCGCCCTGCACCCCCAGGTGACCCACCCCTACGTCGTAATCCACCCCGCTCCCAGCCGCCACCCCGGATATGCTCCCCGAAACCCCGTTGGCCGGTGGCAGGTAGCGCCTCTTCTTGAGGAACTGCATAGCGTCGTCGTAATTGCTGCTGTTGCTGGTGGAGCTGGTCTTGGTGCCGGGGACCTGGAGGAGTCCGAGGCCGTCCATCCCGCCGTGCTTGGCCTCGTCTCCGCTGACCTTCTCCAGGCCTTTGCTGCGGCCGCCCTTCTTGTAGGCCATCTTGGGCGCCCGGCCATGCTCGGGGTGGTGCATGCTGGGCCCCGGATGACCGGCGGCTGCTCCGTGTTTGTCCAATGAGTAGCTGCCACCGTGCAGACCGTACGGCCCGTCCTGAGCCCCCATGCCTTGGCCCCCCACTCCGCCTGCCTGCTGCTGCGGCTTCCTGCGCTTACGCTCCCCGCCTTCGCCACCCTTGGCCTTGGCCCTCTTGCGGCCAGGCACGGGGCCATTTCCCTGAGTGAGTGAGTAGCTGCCCTGGCCGTCATCGGCCAGCCCCGCGTCCAGCAGGGCCCCGTCCACGCCCTTCTTTATGGCTTCTCCGCACGTGCGCTTGTGTTTCAGCAACCGGTCCGTACGGGAAAAATACTGCAGCAGGACAAGGACAAGTCCAGGGAGGGAGATGAAATTAGGAGGAAAAACACAGTGGGACAAACTCATTAAAATCTTAAAGTTGAATAAACCAAGATTATCAATCCAATTAGTAAACCACCATTTAAACTGCTATGATTTCAGCAGCATCCACACTTTTCACCATATGGACAAGACTTCAAAACACATTTTACAATATTGCATCTAATGTTCTATAATAAGATCCCATAAGATCATAGTATGTCAACCAACAAATCGTAATGTAGCAAGCTGCAAGCATAATAAGGCAATAGTTTTTGAAGCCTTGTTTTCAACGTTTAGAATATTGCTTTTTGAAATCAAGCAACTTTCTAGACAAGTTTTGTTGTTTGTGATTGTCTACTCTGCTTGTAGCCAGTTGCCAATGGGGCAAAGCCTTGCTAACTGTGCCAAGCGGATTTGGAGAGGTACTGCGCACACCTGCAGCTGAGAATAGGGTTGATACTGGTTTAACCTCTAATCTAATCTAGCGACCGCCCCCACCTCACCCCCCCCCCTCACCTGTTGGCAGGTGTCACACTTGTATGGCTTTTCTCCACTGTGAGTTCGCTTGTGTCTCTCCATGTGGTACTTCTGAATGAATCGCATGTTGCACTGGTCACAACTAAACGGCTTCTCTCCTGGTCAAGAGAAAACACACACACACGCACACAGATAGCTGTTGAATGGGTCAATTTATTAAATGGGCTGGTCTAATCTAAGAGTACACATTCAAGATATTAACTTAATGAGAGATAATTACATTACAACATTAGAAGATCTTCACTGCCTAACTGTGAAAATGCACCCCTCTCAACTGGAAAGAGATCCAGTAACAGAGTGTTCAAGAAGGGCATTGATGTGTCGTTATGTAGTAGTGTTCCATTGTAACTCACCGCTGTGGATCTTCTCATGCCTTTGCAGGAGGTACTTCTGGATGAAGCTCATGTTGCATTGACTGCATCTGAAAGGCCTCTCACCTAGAGGAAAGGACAGACAGGCACACTAAGTGATTGGCAAATGACTATGGTTAATCAAAAATGCTTACTGTTTCAGCAGTGAGGAATTGTTAACTGTAAATCAAAGTGTGTTTATTTTATGAAACCTTCCCTAACAATGCTGTTCTAATATCACTGCAAACCATGTACTCCTGGGGCTTCTCACTTAATTAACCTACACAGAGATCCCATTTATGTTAACTTGCTGAAGTGTGTTTGTTTTTAAAATACGCATAGGAAATACATGCAAATGTTGACTGATCTATTTATTTTGCTGAAGTAGCCAAAGCATGTGTAAATGTTACATGCCATGATTACCATGAGCATAGCATTTCCAACCAGGTCAGCATAGCTTGATATAAGCAAGTGGGGCAGTGCGGAGCAATACATGGCCCCTGGTTGCTGATCTGACAGTACCCTACATCTCCTACATTCACAATCAATTCATAATCAAGCTAGGCAACGGAATTCTAGGCATCTTCTAAGATGAGAGGGATGAAAAAATGGTGTTGATACGTGTTACCTGTGTTTTAAGGCCTTCTAAACATTGATGTGTGTTACCTGTGTATTAAGGCCTTCTAAACATTGATATGTGTTACCTGTGTATAAAGGCCTTCTAAACATTGAAAGGGTCTCCTGCCCTCATTACTGAACACTTCAAATCATTGACTTGCAGTATGAGTTTAACGCAAGTAAAGCAGCAGTCCTGGTCAAAACTAGCAGTCTAACAACCGAAAACCTTACAAAAGTGCACAACCCTTACAAACACCAAAAGCAGTAGCACTGTTGACACTGACAGAAGGCTTCCTAGCATGGCAACTCGTGTCTTTTGGTGATACCATGCAGTAGACCCCCCCATTTTTACAGAGTGGCCTGCTCCAGACCACAGAACTATAAGTAAAGCATAGCCAGGGTAGCTAGTTGGAACAGCACTTGTATTTACCCATCCTTCACATCACTATACCTCATGACAAGTCATTTGATGAGGATTCCAGAAGCCTAGAATCCAGTTGTTAAATCATGATGCAATAATGTGCCGATAAGTCTTTCTTTGGGATCAACGGAAACAGTAAAATAAATTATTCTTTCCCGTTATTTAGAGTAGCCGATAACAACATTGACATTCTACTACTCGTGCTTGCTCACTCAACCTATCAAAATCACATTTTTGTATATAAAATATTTTTGTATATGAAAACAAAAGTTTTAATTTGCAAAGTGTGTGTGTGCGCGTGTGTGTATGTTTGCACACCTGTGTGTATGAGCACGTGTCTGCGCAGGTGGTAGGAGCTGCGGAAGGCTGCGTTGCAGTGCTCACAGATGTGTGGCTTGGAGTTGGGCGACAGGCTCTCTCCATCAGGGTCCAGCATTAGAGCCTGTGGTCAACCACAACAGGTCACACTTGGTTAGCCATCAGCTCTAACACAAGCTACAGCATTAATACAGCATAGTACACTGAGAGAGGGTTCATTTTATAGATTGTTACTGAACAGTTTACTCCACCCCAGGTCTATCACTGGACATGTATGAAGAGTCGAACAAGAGTGAAGTCCATACCTTTGACTCTCCACGTTTCCGACGAGGTTTCCCTTCCGTTCCATCGCCGTTTGACTTGCGACCCTTCCTTCCTGAAGACTCCTTCCCCAGCCTCCCTGATAGCTGCTGGCCACAATGGAATAAAAGAGGGAGAGGGAGGGGTGGAAGAACAGAGAGGGACGATGGACAGAGCGGGAGAGGAATTAGCACCAGAGGGCAAGTTTAGGGCATGCTGATCCTCTCTGCCACAACTTACATCAGGTAACCTATTTCGGTAGCTTACCACAGAGGCAACTGAATTTGAACGGTTCGATTTGACATCACACACACACACACACACACACTACAGATGGAGGCCTAGATGAGATGGATATTTAACAGAAGGTGGGGCAATAAACCCAGCATTTACGACCCTTTTGAACACTCCCCTGAGAGTGAGCAACTAGGGGAGTGAAGAGGAAAAGAAAGAGGCCAAACTAGTGTGATCATGTGTCTGTGGTCAACTGACCCATATAAGATGGGGAACAGCCTAGAAATGGCAGTTGGCTAGAAACACTGAGGGTTTTCAAACCCTTTTATTTCATTGCAATTGTACAAAGCACTGACTAGAATGACAGAAGGCAGCTTTACCGAGCCTCCGCTGCTGGGGTACATTTTCATTGCCTCGCCACCCTGCATCTCTGGCATTTCAATCTCAATTAATTTGTACATCTCCTGCGTGCCCTCTGCTAACAGCCACATATGGGGCACAACACCAGAGCTTGCATAATGATGATATGGAGGGGTGGGTGGGTGGGTGGGGGGGGCCGAGAATAATGGCTGTATTAAATTAAGAGCATGGGAGACTTGGCCAAGACAAACTCATTCATTTCCTCTACTCCAATCCAAATGCTCAGGAAACAAAATGGCTGTATTACCCCAAGCCCAGTTTACAGCCTTGTGGAACCGCTCAGGTGCCCCACTGTCCCCCTGTAGGAGGATGCCATGGACACTCAGACCTGGTGAGCCTGTGCCCCATGAGTCTCAGCTGCTCTCTAAACTGGCTACCTGGTCTACCAAACCACCAGCCCTCTGGCTCTTTTTTATGTGAAAAAAGATATAAGTCTCTCCAAACCATTAACAGCAAGATAGGACAGAAAGATTAGATACTGAGAAATCTTCTGGCAGTTGTGGTTTGACTTTTTTCTGTGTGTGTGTGTGAGAGACAGAGAGAGAAAGAGACAGCAGGAGAGTAAGAGAAAAAGAGAGAAAGAAAAAAAGAAAGAATAGAGACTAGATAGAGAGCGGAACGGTGTCTGAGACGCTATTCTAAAATATTTTTATGATGGCTAAACAGATTATCTATTTCATGCGATGATAATGCAGCCAGGCAACCGCTGCATGCCAGCTCTTGTGAAATGGTAACGTCTGGCCGCGTGTGTGATCCAAGTGTGCAAGCTGTTACAGGACTGCTGCAGCTCCTGCCAAGCCCCTCGGCCTCATGAAGGAGGCAGGATTACATCAGCGCCAGCAGCACATTTACATCTGAATCAGAGAAGCAAGCCTGAGGGGGATTTATGCAGCCGCACACATCAGCATGTCTTACTTTGTCTCGTGTTACACCACTTGTTTCCAGAACGATATTCAACATTAAAATGAAACGGTTTTAACAAAGCGTGCAAGCCTATAGCATTTAAAAGGTAGGTTTTTTTCATGGATTGTTGTTTTCTTGGATTTGTCATCAGCCGTGAAGTTAGTTAGGGAAATTAAGTGCTTGTGTGTCTGCACTGTATGAAAGCTAATGCATTGTAAATATGCTATTAAACTATTCCAACATGAACAAGCAAGCACACACTAAATGTGGCTGTTGGATGTTAAATGGTAATACTTTAGACTTTCCAGTCGAACATTTCAGTAGACAATGACATCAGTGTTCAGGAATTCCTACATTTCGAGTGTGTGAAAGTTCATCACTACTTTCATTATTATTATCTAGACAAACATGTTTTAATGTTCTGTTTTAAACTTTCATAGGTGGATAGCCAGAACCGCTATCCCCATCTTCATCCCCCCACATCCCTCTCCCCTCATCTTCCTCTACTCCACTCTGCCATTCTTACATTGCTCAGGCTGAGGTCGTGCACCAGCAGGTTCTGGTGGTTCCCCAGCGACACCTCCAGCAGGTCCGAGACGCTCCTCTGGCCCATGCAACCATTGAGGCCGCCCCCTCCACCTCCTCCAGGGTAGAGCGGTAGCCGGTAGTCATGCTCCGGAAGCTTCTCCTGCTTGATGCCCATGGCGTGCACGTAGTCGCCCACTCCGCCCATGATGCTGCCCAGGCCGCCCATCCCCATGCCTCCCATGCCGCCCCCGCAGTCGGGCGAGTCTCGCTCCTTTTTCAGGCTCATCATCTCCTGCGGGGGCAGGTCGGCCATGACAGACTGGGCAGCCAGCCGTGTGAAGCTGGTGACCGGCGGCAGGTGGCTGAACATGAGCATGCTCGTGCCGAAGCCGCCGTCCATGCTGCCGTTGGGCCGCAGGAACTCGCCGCCCAGCTTGTCCTGAATGAGGCTCATGGTGGCCGGGCCGTAGCGCTGTCAGCTGGAGTGGAGTGGGGTGGGTCTGTTGGTGGCTGGTGGGAACGGTGCTGCTGGATTCACTTCAACAGGAGGCCACCACTCTCATTCTGCAGACAAGACAAGTATGAAACAAAGGGGAGGAGAGGACAGGAGAAGAGGAGGGCAGGGAAAAGAGGGACAAAGAAAACATATTTAGACATTCTCGGTTATTCTACCTATTCATCATTAAAAGTAAAGAGTGAATTCAGGGAAATATATTTACTGCTGAGAAGTTCATACAAATCATTGCTTAATACTGATGGAAAAACACATGTGGACAGCTGATCAAGTGAAGTGCACTTCCAAACAATAAAGTCACAAGCTCAACTTTCTAATTATTAGGGGTTTCAATCTCAGTTTTAAGTCGAAAATCGATCTAAATGACATCACAAACTCAAATTTAAAAAGCCTTTAAAGCAAACACATTTCTATGAAAACGCAATTATTGGAAATCAAATCCAAAACAACTGCAATTGACACAAAGATGTATGAACTTAACACATAAAGTGGGTGAAAATTCATCTAAGGGAACTTGAAGAGTTCTGATCGCAGCACTCGTTGGGGAATGGCAGGCTCATACTCTTTGATCCAGTCATTAACTGCTGAGCTGGATTAATGACAGCCCTGGTTTGTGGGTCAGTGAGACAGGAGACAGTGAGATCCTGTCACATATGGGCACATTGTGCCCCTCTGTTGCCATTCGGAAGACACTTTTTTAAGACAATCGCTCAGGAAATGCCTGTCCCTGAGGTGACCAGGCAGAACTCTGGTCTATATGATGCCACGCAGTTTGTGATCTTGAGTGTGTGACGATGCTCCTAAATTCTCTTATCAGATCATCCTTTTTAAGTGCAGACACACATATTAAGCCGTCCCACACCCAACACAGCCTAGATCTCTTGTTAAAAAAAGGTATATCAGAGGGGCAGTCTCTCTCTCTCATAATAGAGGAACGGAAGAGACAGTCAGTAGGCCAAAGTCAGCAATTGTGCAGGAAGTTGCATTTTGTTTATGTTCATATTTAAATGTATTTAATAGACGTTTTTGCCCAAAACAACATATATTATATTTTAACCAAGGACCAAACGAAACACCAGTGCAGTATCTCACCCCTCCCTTCAGTATTCCCAGAGAAATGCTTGAGCAGTTAGCGCTCGTGAGGAGAGGAGATGATTGCCGAATGTGACAAAAAATATTATGGGCTTGAAATCACGTACGATCGCTGAATGCACCTTTAAAAGGTACAGTCCATGTTCTAGGTAAAAGACTGCCAAAATCAGAACGACAGCCAACAAAAAACACATCTGCCTTCAGTGTTCCTAAAGCCACTATGTTTATTTGCTGGGACAGTAACTGCTCAGCCCACATCCCTGTGATTGTCTCCCCATTTACAGAGCCTGGACTATACACAAGTTATTTTGAGGGCAGACCCAGGCCAGTCAAGGAGATCATTCAAAATAAATTTGCTGATTATGTCTGGATGTGTACTGGATTATAATAATAAGGGCTGGACCTTTCATATTTGGACAAGGAAACAAAACATGGAAATACAAATCACAACTGCTTCATCACACACTAGCGATGGTGAACAGAGAAAATGGTTGGGGCTGGTTTAAGTTCCTTCCCTGGAGTGTTACATCAGGCAAATGTTTCCAAAATAAACAGATTCGCCTCAGCTCTGCTGCTAAGTGAAGTTCAACAGAGGGGGAATGGATTGGAACAGCACATCTAAGCCTATCCGTTGGACCTGAGCTGAACATCTTACTCTAAATCAAAAGCACAGGCTATCACTATCATAATCTTCATTAGGGTATAAAATACCATAATAAAAGGCTATCAGGGGTCCATATAAACCCTAGTCCTTTATGGGTAGTGCTAATCAATGTATGCTACTGATCTGGTGTGTGGCATCCTAGTCCCTAAACGGAAGGGATGCGTTCAGTACAACGGCAAAAACATGAACCTTTGACTGTTGGTGCATTCAAACCGGTCTTTCGTGTGCGTGTTTCATCTGGCCGGGATGCAAACTACTGGTTGGTAACATGGGTCTGGAAGTTCACAGCCAGGCCAAGGGACATCTCTCAAGTGCTCATAAGAACCGTTAACATCTGAACGTTAATTTGCAATGCAGTTTTATATCATTCAACGGGGCACACAGTAAGGCGGCTGCTAATATCTAGGTTCGGTCGGATGTATTTAAAAATCCTTTGCAGTAGGCCTACTGACATCACCGAAAGCTAACAACATGTAGTGAAACTTCACAGCAATCTTTTTACGTCATGGATCACAAAACCTTTTCTCGTATAGCAAAAGTCCTCAACTTTGATGCAGCGATAGCCTACCTATGTTGTGGTTCAGGTTAGTCTAATCTTAGTCTAATCAAGAACGGCGAATGCGTTTTAACAGCAACATGAAAGGTCCCATTCAGTCGCAATGCATCAAAAAGACAAAGATGAAATTGAAGTTGTCAGGAATCTCGCAAGTTATTAACGTAAACGTTATTTCTCCTACGCAGTCCCGAGGCCTTTGTTTGTACCACGAGACGTAGGCTGCGTTAGATGCATGCTAGTATGTAAATAGTTTCACGTACACTAACGCCAGCAGATCAATTAGGCTAAGGAGAATAAATAATTACCCTGTTCAAGAGCCGCAATATCCAAGGTGGAGATAACTCACCAGCGAATTAAATCAGAGACAGGCCAACATTCCAGCATATCCATAAAACCCGTACGTTCGACAAGTAACGTTAACCTTCCCGTTATGGTGGTGTCCATATTAATAACTGCTTGATCCTGACTCACAAAGGGCCTAGCAGACATGCTAGTTTGTTAGCAACAAAGCTAGTTAAATTGCGCTGACTTAGAAAATCAGAACACAAGAAAAACATTTAAAGCATATCCTTGATTAATTGAATGATTATAAATTAAACTGTTTAAATGATTCAATAGTTTCAAAGGGCAACAGGGAAGTTTTCCACAAACAGCTTCTCTCTAGACCACGTCGGGTGAAAACAAAAAAAGACGACAGATATTAAGTGAGCACAATGGTGTAGCTACGCAAGCGGCAACGTTAACCCCATAATAAATGGCCCATGCAACTCAACCGAACAATTGATGCTTAACTGGGCTAAGCTAACTGGCTATTGCTAACTAACGTTGGTGCGTTGCGCTTTGTTGTCTCACTTGGCACCATGCGTATTCTCGTCTGCTGAAATGAACAGAAACATCGTTCTTCAACATTTCACTCACCAGTGCATGACCACCTCTTTCTGTATCGGCGTGTATTTTTCACCTTCGGTCGTTCCTTATGGTCTTTAGAGCCCAAACATTGTTCCCCTGCAGCTGCAGCGTTCCTCCATCTTGTCTCAACGCGGGGAATTCTGGGTGCAAGCTGACGGGTCCTGCGAGGAGACAGGCGAGGAACGCTGTGATCCGGGGCACTGGAGCACGGTCCGCTAATGAACCGCAAAACAGCGGGCCCACTCTTCTCCTGACCACGAGGCTATATCCAAAATAGTCTTTCATATTTTTCAGGTCTAATTATGTGTTCCAGGGGAAATAAAAAAGGCAAATGAATAGAAGTGGGCCTTATAATAAAAATGTATGCAGTGAAAATAGCCGATTTATATTCTGGACCCATTAGTAAGCTACAAACAAATAAAAAGAGTAGGTCTAATATCTCATATCATGTCATTGTAAAACAAAAAACAAAAGTAAACATAGTCTTGGCCTATATGTAACCTAAGTTAAGCAATCAAAAAAGGGAAATGGGAGGCAGTCAAAGGCAATCAAAGGGAAATGGGAGGCAGAATATGCAGATTCAAAGATCTCCATGAAAATTATTCATAGGCTACCCCTGGCAAATAGCCTATTGACTCAATGTTGATTTTCTCTTTATCGATATGTTTGTTCTGACTGTAAATTACACTACCACATATCAAAAGGTTGTAAGACAATGTGGTAGAAACATGGAATCAAAAAAGAAGCATTTTCATCTTTTTTTAACATTTTTATGAAAAATTGTGTGTCCAAAATTATTCATAGGCCTACCCTTTTAAAATAATCAATGGAAACATGTTTATTTGCATTCACAGCTCTCAAAATGGTTCTTATAATACCTACCAAGCCTCTCCATGGCTCCACAATGATTCTAGACTGCACCTTTTTAACAGCAATCTGGGTTTTGAGTCAAGGACGATTATTTGCGATTATTTGCCATCCCTCTGGCCTTGTGCTCACTTTTTTGATGGATTGAGGTCTGGACTATGGCTGGGCCACTCTGAAATGTTGGTATTGTTCTCAGTTAACCATTTCTTGCCTTGTTTAGCTGTATGTTTTGGATCATTGAGTGGTTATTGTAAATGGTTATAAAGAGAAAGGCATATTTTGAAGAGGCGTTTGTCTGAAGTGGAGGAGCAGTTTTTTTTAAGTTGGTGCAGATGCCTGGGAAGAACTTTCTGTAGGCTGAATGAATGCCAGCTACTTTTCGAACTCAGGGAAGAAGAAAGGCCCCTCTCAGAGATCAGACCTGCACTTTCAACAATCCAATTAATTCAGTGAAGGCTGTATAATTGAAAGCCTGAAGATATAATAGCAGAAAGGTCATTAGGTTTGCCAGATAAGAGATTTTTTTTTATTATTTACCCCTAACCCCCACCTCCATTATTGACATTATCAGTTGCACAGCCACCATGATAACTAGCGGCTCTGCTGTCAACATCCTCTTTGAGATCTCTGCCATCACCCCCTCACATGTTTAAATATGCATTAGAGGACTCATCACATCTCACAGTCTGACAATGCTTGCCAGGGGAATGTGGGCTGTCATGGGGAGATATAAGATCAATGGTTTGCACAAAATGGCAAAGAAATTAGAAGATGTAAAATTTCATTTCTGCTGATGGAGGATGGTTTAGGGTTAACCACAGAGGAAAGAAAATGGTTAACTGCAGCTAATTTCATTGTGAAACTATATATCATTAATGTGGTTGGATTGGTTTGGGAAAATGGTTTATTAGATCAGCCAGTTATCCCAACGAAATCTCTCTCTCTCTCTCTGTGTCTCTCAGCTCTGTTTGTGTGACTTTGTTTTTTGGGCTTGCAGTTCAGGTCAGAGGGGGAGAATAGCAAAACAACACTATTTGACAAAGGATCAATTATTTGATTAATGCTCTACTGTAGGCTACTTTTCAAAAGTCAAGTTAGAGTAAAGCTAAACTAAAAATGTTCTCAAGGCGGCATGCAAATGCAATAGTAGCAGAACGGCAGAAAAAGGGAAACTAGTTTCCAAGGAACAGGGAGAAGGACATGAAGAAAACAAAGATGTGCTGGAGAAAGAGCTCAACCGATCTGGACATGATAAGCACTGTGGCCCTCACTAAAATTTGAGAAATGAGATGAGATTTTTGAAGAAAGAAAAATGTTCTTCTCAGCTTCCCATGTAATTGTTTCACACCTTCCTGTCATATTTCCAAAAAAAGAAGTTAGCCGACAAACTGTCCACCAGAATTGAGAAATGAGCTGCACATTAAAAACTAGGTGGTTCACGCAGACAAACACTGCATGGCTCGACCTCACAACAGCACAGATATCCCTTAAAAAGATAGGCCTATAGTCAGTAATTAGGGAAAAAAGGGATTTCATGATTTTCAAAGACATTTTTCCACCCAGATGTGTAAATGTACATCGGTGACAATGAATGGAAATACCCAACTAGTTTTTGCATGAAATCCGTCTTTTTGACCACGTATGTGTCATTTAAAATATTGCTATTTACAAATATAAACATGTATTTTATTATACTCTAATTAGACACATCTAAAAATGGCTTGCAGTATAGTTAGGACTGTATATAGATAAGTTAAATAAGAATGTGTATGTTGTAGTAGAAATCTAGACGCACCCTAGCGGCAGCAAATGTAATTTGCAGCCAGGGTAGTCTATAAACTATCCATTGGCTTGCAAGCTGGAAAAATTAAACTTATATCAGGCCAATCACCTGCACTTACACACACACATAAACATGAAAATTCATGGGAATGCCAATTGTACTGTCCTCCCCGAACACAATTTGACAGCCAGCCTAACTCCTTCAAGAAAACTCGCGAGTCAGGTTTTGCATCCAAGCTCCGGTTTTAATGAATAATGAGTAAAACTGAAAATGATACAAAACATATGCATTCAATATTTAATATTTGAAGAAATATACGATTAAACAGATGAAAAAGTATCCATCAGTAGCTGATCAGTAGACACATAGAAGGCAGCATGGTTTTATCAAATAAAGATAGATTTATCAGAAATTACCAAAAACACTAAATTTACAATCTACTTTAAGTAAGCAATTATTAAACTTACGGACGATGCTTTTCAAAGGCTTTAACATGAAGGATGTAGAAAGATGATAATTCAGCAAATAACTCAAAATGTGCTGCTGCTTATCAAGATGGTTGTCCTGGTTGCTATGGCTGTCATAAATCAAACAATACAGCATAGCTGTCATAACGACTGCACATCAGAAAGAACCACTGGATGGCACTAAACTGCCTATACTAACTAACTAAAATTGGCAGAGGCAGAACACCAATGGTAAGTTCCCAGACCCTACATCTTGATTTGGGTCTGGCTCGTCAGGCTATATGTTGTGTGCAAGTTGTGTACTTTGTGTAAAAAGTAATCCTAAAGTAATCAGATTGCGTTACATATTTTGGGTAATCCTATGGATTACGTTACTGACAAACACCCACACTTTCTTTCCCTGGGAATTATGTTTTTTTTTTTTTTAACTTGATGGTTTATAATTATCATGCTTTGTCTCCATCTCCTCATCCCCTACTCTTGCAACTCATCTGTATGTAAATGAATGTTAACATGTGTGTGCACATGTAAGTTTGCTTTTGTGTTTATGACTGCTGCTGTGAGTTTGTGTGTGTGAGGTGTGTGTTTGTGTGTGTGTGTGGGGGTAATAATTATGACCGCCGCTAGCGCAGCTAGCGAAGCGGTCATATAGGGATTGTCAAAGTATAATCCCTGAATTTTTGGTCAACGATACCCGGGACACCGAACCACCGGGGCACATGAAATTTGGTGGGTATGTAGCCCCACTAGACTTTTACGGAAAAATTTTGTTTCGTCCCCGAGGGCCACTCCACCCCCCGTGCTGGGCCCTCCGAACTGCAAAAAAAGCAGTTTTTCCTAAATAACTACCTGAACCGTGGCACTGAGGATGAAGAATCTTTTATGGTATGTTGGTCTCAAGGGCCCACATCAACTTGGCCCATAATCACTCATTTGTGATTTGCACCCCGGGTAAAAATGAAAATGCAATATTATTCTGCTTTAATCGCCCCTATCTTCAGTTAAGATGTTCAGAACTGCACCAAATTGTATGTGTATGATTGACCTGGCATTCTCTGGGGGTATGCCAAGTTTCATAGAATTTCATCCATGGGGGGGTCTAAAAAAAATTAGGTTATGTGTACATTTAGTGACTGTACACTCATTGGCCTGTAGATGGCGGTGCACACATATACACATGCACACACACATACAGGCAACCACATACTATCGGTATTAGAATGGCCGATACATAATTACAAATTCAGTAGGATTAAAAGAAAGCCAAAATAAATATTCATCATCATCATGGCTGCATTTCCAGTATTGGCGATAAGTAGTCGTTTGTCCACTAGATGGTGCATCGTTGCAGTGAGACGTAATTTTGTTGGAAGTTAAAAGTGGGTTGGAAAAACAATGGCCGCTTCCTACAAGGACTGTAGTTTACCGCAGAGAACGTCTAATAAGGATAGGACGATGTTCACATGAAATGTAATTCACATTTCTTCTTGAAGCTAAATAAATCTGAGGATGTTTATCGGACATGCTTGGTTTTACTGCAGGTAATGCGTTAATCTTATAATATCAATAAGGACCAAGGTAATGTTACCGTTAGCGTTGGTTGAGTGATGGAGGCCAATTTGATTGATTGCATTTGTAGAAAACTATAAATGCGGTTATACCAAGCAAATTGATAGCAGCACTGTAATTGTATCTTTCGACTGTCATTTGTTGCACGTGCTACAAAAATCATTCTGTGCAATGGAAGATTTACCAACGTTACACCGGTCTGATACAGTTTTGCCTATACATGCGTGAGACTGAGACCTGTTTATTTTATTTTATTCTGATGTGCTTTGATTCCAGTTTGGTAGTTGTAGTCTGTGAAATTAAAAAGCACGTGTGTGTGAAGTATCCAAACAATGACACCTTCATTTCATTATGGCTGCTTTAGCAACACACCTTAAGCCACTGTGTAGTGGGTCCCATTTAGAAGTGGCTACTTCATTCGCGTTTTTCTTGACTCATGGAGCTGCGTGAATTTTATTACAACTTTTTGCCACGATATGGCAGTTTAAGTCCGCTTGATACTGTAAGCATGTAAGCCATTGGTTTCAAAGGAGATTTTATTTGTGTCGCCAGCATAGCCTATTGACAATTTATGTTGTAAATAGGCCTACCTTATAAGCTGTAGCTTAGGGAAGCTAACAGCTTTCTATTAGGATCTAGTTTGTTAGTTACAGTTTTGTCATAACTCCCTGATGCATTTTTGCATTTAGAATAGCCAGAGTGTGACGAGGCTGAAGTTAGCACCACTTTCAGATCGCGGGGGAGTTAATTTTCCATTCCACCTTAAATATTGCAATTTTCACCACATTCTACAAGTACACTCTCTCCTCTTTCCAATGACACCCCACTTGTGAAATTCTATGGTGGAAAATGGCATATTTAGCCCCTCTGAAAATATAGTATGTATTTGGGAAATTGCAGAATTTCCGCACTTGAACAGCGAAAGATGTCCCATGAAGGATTTTGCAAGGGATCTGTCAACACATTCTATAACTACACTCTCTCCTCTTTTCAATGACACCCCACTTGTGAAATTCTATGGTGGAAAATGGCCTTTTTGGCCCTTTGGAAATATACTTTGTGAAATTGCAGATTTTCAGCACTTGAACAGCGACAGATATCCCATGAAGGATTTTGCAAGGGGTCTTTCACCACATTCTGAAACTACACTCTCTCCTCTTTCCAATGACACCCCTCTTGTGAAATTCTATGGTGGAAAATGGCCTTTTTGGCCCTTTGAAAATATAGTATGTATTTGTGAAATTGCAGAATGTCAGCACTTGAACAGCGAAAGATGTCCCATGAAGGATTTTGCAAGGGATCCGTCAACACATTCTAAAACCACACTCTCTCCTCTTTCCAATGACACCCCACTTGTGAAATTCTATGGTGGAAAATGGCCTTTTTGGCCCCTCTGAAAATATAGTATGTATTTGTGAAATTGCAGAATTTAAGCACTAAAACAGCCACAATCATCTCAAGAAGGATTTTGCAAGGGATCTGTCAACACATTCTGAAACTACACTCTCTCCTCTTTCCAATGACACCCCACTTGTGAAATTCTATGGTGGAAAATGGCCTTTTTTGCCCTTTGAATATATAGTATGTATTTGTACATAATATGTATTATACATTTTCAGCACTATATTTGGTCCCTATCACTTAAAAGTCATTTGCCACATTTCTGTCATTTTTGGGGCCATTAGTGTTTTTACCTTGTCTTATTGGGGGCCAAGCATTGAAGCTGCGTAGGGACCCCAACCTGAGGTATGTTACAAAGAGGTAAAATGGTTACATAACCAGTACGATGTATGCATGAATCATTTTAGTGTCAGAAAATTCAAATAGTCCAATGTAGGGCATGTATTGTCCATAGGGATTAGGAATTGTCATATGTCAAGTACTGGGTAGCTAGGCTGCACGGACCAGGAATCCAGACAAGGGGACTGCAATAGGCAATGGTAGGTGTTACGGCCAGCTCGTTCCCAGACCGAAACATAAAGAGGGACACGGACAACAAGGTTCAAACCAAATATATTAATTTATTAAAGTAAAGCACAAGGTTACCAATAGCAAAATGTCTAGGGGGAAATGAATGGTGGTGGTGGCGTGCGTGTATGAGTGTATGGAGTGGTGGCGTGCGTGTATGAGTGTATGGATGTGTGTATGAGTGTATGGAGTGGTGGCGTGCGTGTATGAGTGTATGGATGTGTGTATGAGTGTATGGAGTGGTGGCGTGCGTGTATGAGTGTATGGATGCGTGTATGAGTGTATGGAGTGGTGGCGTGCGTGTATGAGTGTATGGAGTGGTGGCGGTGCGTGTATGAGTGTATGGATGCGTGTATGAGTGTATGGAGTGGTGGCGTGCGTGTATGAGTGTATGGATGTGTGTATGAGTGTATGGATGTGTGTATGAGTGTATGGAGTGGTGGCGTGCGTGTATGAGTGTATGGAGTGGTGGCGGTGCGTGTATGAGTGTATGGATACGTGTATGAGTGTATGGATGCGTGTATGAGTGTATGGAGTGGTGGCGGTGCGTGTATGAGTGTATGGATGTGTGTATGAGTGTATGGGGTGGTGGCGTGCGTGTATGAGTGTATGGATGTGTGTATGAGTGTATGGAGTGGTGGCGTGCGTGTATGAGTGTATGGAGTGGTGGCGGTGCGTGTATGAGTGTATGGATGCGTGTATGAGTGTATGGAGTGGTGGCGGTGCGTGTATGAGTGTATGGATGCGTGTATGAGTGTATGGAGTGGTGGCGTGCGTGTATGAGTGTATGGATGTATGGATGCAAAGAGTCAGTATGTGAGAAGCTAGTGAAGTGGGCCTAAAGACAAAGAAAGAGAAAGAGATGTAGAGTTAGAAATGAGGGGAGAGAGCAAAGTGTGAGAAAATCAAAGTGAGTGCCTGCAAGAAGTAAAAAAAATGCCTAATCAGAAAGATAGGGAACCCCTTATATAGCCCCACCCTAACCATAGGTGTAATCAATGAGGGTATTAGCCCAACCAGGCCCAGCCCTGCCCGTGCACTGACAGGAGAAGGCCTGAAGGGGCATAGGGGTCATCACATAGGGCAGTCATAGGGATGGGACTTCAGGTGCGATGAGGGCCAAACACAAGGATGGCTGATGACTGGTAATAGTTTATCTCACAAGTGAGGTAAGAGGGAAGAAAGATAAATAGTAGGTATTACTATAAGTCATGATGGTTAGTATTAATAAGTATCTCAGTGGTATTATATAGTGTTATACTATAGAGACAAAAGGCAAGAGAGGGAGAGAAGAGGGAGTTGAATGGCAAGACAAAGACAACAGGTAAGAGGGGGAGTTAAGAGAGAGAAAGAAGCAGAGTTGTACGGCGTGACACATGAAAAGTCCATGACATCGCTATGCTACATGCTACAGCTACCTAAGGCATGGTGAAGGGTAGTCAGTTGCCACCATGACACGCATGACTAGGGCGCCAGTCACATGAGGACACAGCAGAGGTGGTCCATTCCAATAAAAACCCTGAAGTTCCACACTACACCATACCTAACTATGGGAGGCACTAAAGATGTATGTGTTAAGTCTAGACTTGGAAATAGGGAGGGTGTCTGCTAATAAAATTGATGGAGAGAGTTATTTCCAGAGGAGGGGTGCGCTGTAGCAGAAAGCTCTGCCTCTACTGTTGGGATTACAAGAAGTCTAGTATTCTGTGATCGTAGCAGTCTAGGTGGGTAATATGGTACTAAAAGATCTTTAATATAGGTGCCCAGCCATTTATGGCTTTGTATGTTAGAAGTAATATTTTTAAGTCAATGAGACTTTAAACAGGTAGCCAGTGTAAAGATGCTAGGATGGGGGAATTGTGTTCATATTTTTTGTGAGTGCTTCAGTGTTGACTGACCAGTCCAGTGTATTGTACAGATGTATCCCCAGATACTTGTAAGTGCTTACCACCTCCACATTGACCCCCTCAATGGTAACTGGGAGCAGAGCGGGATTAGACCTCCGGACATTGCACAAAGTCCTTCACCAGGCTCCTATATTCCTCCTCCTGCCCATCCCTGATACACCCCACAATTGCAGTATCGTCTGAAAATTTCTGCATGTAGCATGACTCTGTGTTGTAGCAGAAGTCAGACATGTACAGGTTGAAAAGGACGGAAGAGAGCACTGCTCCCTGTGGAGCTCCAGTGCTGTTGATCACGGTGTCGGAGAGGCAGTTCTTCAGTCTGATGAATTGTGGCCGCTCTATCAGGTAGTCTGCAATCCAGGATACCAGGTGAGCATCCACAATCATCTGCAGGAGTTTTTCACCCAGTCTGAGGGGTTGGATGTTGTTAAAAGCACTGGAGAAGTCAAGGAACATGATACTCACAGCACTCTTCCCCTTGTCCAGAGGAGGGGGGATGAGGGGTATTTGGTGGCTGTAGACTGGTGGCTTGTGAACAGCGTTAGTGTAGTCGCATTGTTCATAATCACGTTGTGGGGGAGGGGTGCATCAGCCTTTGATGGTGGAGGTGCATGTTGCACTGAGAGTGAGGGGTGAAGTGTGAACCGGCAGGCAAGCAAGCAAGAGCAGTGTCTGAATTTAGTTGACTTTGTACTCTGCACAATGACAATAAAGTTGAGTCCAATCTAATCTAATCTATCCCTAGTGACCAAACATCACCAACATTATTGTGTGGCGAATCCATGACCCAAGTCTGGTTTCGGTACGAGAAAGCATTGCCAAGATATGAGCTCATTTCCTGTAACTTTAGTACCTCCTAGTGGTCCAAGGTCACCAAATATATTGTGTGTCCTCGGGATGGGGTCCTAAGTCCATATACCAAGTTTTGTTTTCGCACGCCGAAAGCATTGCTGATATATGAGCCTACATCCTGTGATTATAGCCCCCACAGTGGTAAAAAAGACTCCACATTTATTGTGTGTTCTTAGGATGGGAAAACATATAAACACAGTGGGTGCCTTGCAGCTTCGATGCTTGGCCCCCAATAATAGGAAAATGTACAAACACAATGGGTGCCTACACTGCTTGGTCCCGAATAATAGGAAAGCGTAAATATACAATTGGGCTTTGCTACTGGCCCCCAATAAGAAAAGGTAGAAACAGTAATGATTCACTGACTTCACTGACTTCAATGACTTCACTGCTTGGCCCCCAAAATGACCGAAATGTGCCAAATGACTTGAGTGATAGGGAGAAAATGTAGTGTTAAAAGCCACAGTCAAAATAATAGCTTGAGGATTTTGAAATTAAAAAAGCCTATTTTCTTGGATGGAATTGCTCATGAAGGAAGTCATTGGAAGAGGACACACTCAACTATTCATATACGGTGGAATTGTTTGCAACAAATCAGTCTTGACCAATAGGGACCAATTTTAGTGTATAAAAACTGCAATGAGAGAAATAGGCCATGGGAGTTCTAATCGAAAACAAAGCCATTTTATGCGATGGGGGTTTCACATGGGGGTTGTCATTGGAAAGAAGAGCGAGTGTAGTTTCGGAATGTGTTGAAACAGCCGACGCAAAGGACATTATGGGATGTGTGTAGCTGTTCAAGTGCTGAAATTCTGCAATTTCACAAATACATATTATATGTTCTAAGGGGTGGAAAGGTCACATTTCCAGGATAGAATTTCACAAGTGAGGTGTCATTGGAAAGAGGAGATAGTGTAGTTTCAGAATGTGGTGAAAGATCCCTTGCAAAATCCTTCGTGGGATATCTGTCGCTGTTCAAGTGCTGAAAATCTGCAATTTCACAAACTATATTTTCAGAGGGCAAAAAGGCCATTTTCTACCATAGAATTTCACAAGTGGGGTGTCATTGGAAAGAGGAGAGAGTGTACTTATAGAATGTGGTGAAATATCCCTTGCAAAATCCTTCTTGAGATGATTGTGGCTGTTCTAATGCTGAAATTCTGCAATTTCACAAAATACATACTATATTTTCAAAGGGCAAAAAAGGCCATTTTCCACCATAGAATTTCACAAGTGGGGTGTCATTGGAAAGAGGAGAGAGTGTAGCTTCAGAATGTGTTGACAGATCCCTTGCAAAATCCTTCATGGGACATCTTTCGCTGTTCAAGTGCTGAAATTTTGCAATTTCACAAAATATATACTATATTTTCAGAGGGGCTAAATATGCCCTTTTCCACCATAGAATTTCACAAGTGGGGTGTCATTGGAAAGAAGAGCGAGTGTACTTATAGAATGTGGTGAAAGATCCCTTGCAAAATCCTTCTTAAGATGATTGTAGCTGTTCAAGTGCTGAAATTCTGCAATTTCCCAAATACATACTATATTTTCAGAGGGGCTAAATATGCCATTTTCCACCATAGAATTTCACAAGTGGGGTGTCATTGGAAAGAGGAGAGAGTGTACTTATAGAATGTGGTGAAATATCCATTGCAAAATCCTTCTTGAGATGATTGTGGCTGTTCTAGTGCTGAAATTCTGCAATTTCACAAATACATACTATATTTTCAAAGGGCTAAAAGGGCCATTTTCCACCATAGAATTTCACAAGTGGGGCGTCATTGGAAAGAGGAGAGAGTGCAGTTATAGAATGTGTTGAAAAATCCGATGCAAAATGACATATAGGCCGTAGGGAATACATTTACTGTAGAAAAACGTCAAAATCTGCTACCAACTACATAACACCCCCACCCCCCCACCCCCAACGGTAATATGTACAAAATTATTTAATAGAAAAAATAACACAACATGTATCAAAAGATCCAGCACAGAAAATAAAGAAAAAAACTACTCTAAATTACCAAATTATTTAATAGAACACAAAAGGCAACATTTATCAAAACATTCGGCAATGGAGTCAACAGAAAAAAGATACAGGCCTTTGAATGTCTGTGAACAATGCCTGTTCATCTGCAACAGGCACATGCCTGTGTTATCGCGGATTTGTGGTCAACACTGGCCCCTTGTGGTAGAAAATTGCAATATTTAAGGTGGAATCGAAACTTAACTCCCCCGCGATCTGAATGTGGTGCTAACTTCAGCCTCGTCAGATCTGAAAATTAAACAATATCGGGTGCCTATGGACTAGGCTGGGTGAACCCAGCCTGATCTGCCCGCTATTTATTTTTTGATTTCTTAAAAGATTGAGCTTGGTCTGGTGAAAGCCAGACTAGCCATGGACCTCAGTTACACAATGCAAGGGAACATGAATCAGCCTATATTTGCACGAACAATAACAGACAACAGCTCTTCAACTTTGGCACGTTAAAATGTGTATGAACAGTCTAGCGACGCATTTCATCAAGGCCCATTTGGACATGTCAGTTATTTGCACCACTGGTTAGATGTAAAACAGCATTTCGTTTCAGACTACTGTTACTTAATTTGTGCATTGACAATAAAGTATTACATGAACTAAAGATGACTAAAATCCTATGTAGAAGAAGAAACATTCACAAAAAATCCATCCATCCAAAAATGACCTTTGTTTTTGATAGCTGTTGATAAATAAATAAATAAATAAATAAATAAATAACATTATGCTGATACCTTTTGCTTTTCCCAAATACAATGTAGCCTACAGGTGTAAGTGACCTTTCATCAATCCAGTTGCAATGGATGAACTGTGATGAACTGCCCTACTTGTGATTGTTTAGAGATTTTAAAGGTTTTATAACAATGCTACATCTTCTTTGGCTATTCTACAATCTACTCACCTTTTCAGCACCAGTAGGCTACTTTCTGTGCAGCCACGATAATAACATACTCAGGCATGCCAAACAAGCATACACAAAAGTTTCAAGAGTGGGGGATGGAGTAAAATATGGAGACAAATTGAAGTGTGATTTATTTTCGCAGAATGGATGTACAGGACTGAGCAGCGGTCATATTTTGTACCGCTATGCGGTACATCTAGTTGTGTTTGTGTGTATGTGTGTGTGCATGCCTGTGTATGCATGTTTATGTGTGTGTTTGAATGCGTGTGTGGTGTGTGCGTGTGTTTATCTGTGTGTGTGTGCGTGCGTGTGGATGTATGTCTGTTTGCGTGCATGTGGGTGTATGTGTTTGTGTGTGTGCATGTGTGTGCATGCCTGTTGCCTGTGTGTGTGTTTATGTGTGTGTGTGTGTGTGTGTGTGCGTGCGGGTGTGTGTAAGTGTCAAGGATTAAAGTTCTCCGTCGTACGACGGATTTCCGTCAATTTGATTTTAGAAATATTCACGTCATATTTGAGATAGATGCAGATCCGTTGAGAAAAAAAATAGGAGGGGGGGGGATATCACCTTTTCTTTTCCTTTTTTAAGTGCAACTACAAATATTAGGTCCGATGAATTAATCTGTGTGATGGTAAATGTTTAAAGACCTAATAGTGTTCTTGAGAACTTTCTGTGTCTCAATCAGTGACCGCTCAAGAAGATAGTCAGCCATGAGTTTCGCTTTGTTTATGTTGCTACACGCTTGTCTCATTGGCCTAGGGCGTTTGCTTAAAAAAAAAAGAACACGTCTGGAGGACGGTCTAAAAGTTGGATTATAGTGACACAATCGAGACAGCTGATGAGGTTGCCCAATCCGTTTAACTTTTTTGGATATGATATTGTGAGCTCTATGTGCGAATTCGGAGAAGAAGCGTAGGCTGTGTTCTTTCCGTGCATCAATGTAGACAATTTCTTACTATCACGAACTCTTGTCAGGGGAGGTCATTCATTTTGGGTGTTACCTATGACTACTATGAACAGATAGCCTGCTATGCCACCCGATGTACTATTATTGTTACAGTTTTTAATCAATGCAACTAACATTATGTGTAAAGCGACGCAATATAAACCGTAGCCTATGCAATTTATTATCCCGTCTGTTATGACATGTACAACAATGTGCTTAGGTCTCACTTTTAACGACAGTAGGTTGTGAGTGTATGTTGACAAAAAATAACCATGCAATTAAAATAGTCAACTTAAAACTTTGCTATTATTAATTTATAGCACAAAACCATAACCAGTAGGCCTACCAGAACCTCGCATATAGCGTCATGATTTGTGTGAGTCTATTTGGCATGGCCACTAAATGTCATGGATGCGTTGTTGCTAAAGGAAGGCACAGGTGTCAAAAGTTAAAAAATAAATGGAGATGGGCGGCTGTTAGAAAACGGGGGAGAACTAACAAGCCATGGTGTAAAGGAATTAAAGTGCCAGGGGTTTGCTTTTGCGCGGTTTGCTGCAAGAAAATTGTTTATGGATGCAATAGGACGTTTTAGCACGCCAACAATCAGAAGACCGCCATAAGGTTAACGTTTGTGCACTTCAGGACATCTTCCCTACCTGGTGCAACTAGCCACCACGACAGAGGTAGGCTACGTTTATCTATGGCTGACCGTTTTTGCGCTCAGAAAGTAGGCTACGCATGTTCTTTCATAGCGCAACACGACCTGTCCCTCACCATATCGCAACCTCTTGTCAACCTTATACAATCTGTTGCTGAAGACAAAAGCGCCCTCTCCAGATTGTCGTTATCAAATGCGCAGACCTCCTGCATGAGCACACACAGTATTGCTGCTCATTGGAAAACTGAGTTGTCTGTAAAACTCAAAATTACCATGTTTTCATTAAATGCGGATGAGGCAACATATGGAAATATGAACAATATCTAGAATGTTCTGATTTGTTACTTTGATGAGGAAATAATGAAGTCTTCCAAACTTGATTTTATAGATTTTACTTGGTGTTGAATTGCATATTAACAAGAAAAATCTCCCCTTTAAACACTTTTGGCCTGAAATAATTAAATAAGAGTGTAAGTTAAAGCCTTTCTACAATATTGCTGCAGTAGAAAAAAACAGCAATGGCTAATCAGCAATGGTCAGGGATGGTACTGAAATATTGTTTTGTTCATCAGGAAAACTCAATCTCAATCAAGAACACTCTCAATTCGCCTTATTCACATGGCGGCCAACGAGGCTACAGGCTACACAAACCTACAGGGTACACAAACCATAGGATTGTTATGTTCTATGCATTCACCTGTAGGTGGCATTAATTATATAGTAACTTAAGTGTACCCTCTAGCCTCGTTTTGGTTTAAACAATGGCTGCCATGTGAATAAGGCGAATACTCCCTTTACTTTGCTGTTTGCATCTTTTTGTACATTAAAAACCAATAGGTTGCGACCGCAAAAGGGGTGCTATCTCTATAGGTAGATATGAACAACGTATGACTTATGGCCTGAAAAAGTTTAATCAAACTTTTTTTTTTCACTTTAATCCCTGGTAAGTGTGTCCATGTAGAAAGTAGAATGCACACCTTCAACATCATCCTGTAAACCGGCAACCCCTTCGCTCACCACCACCATCTACAGGCCGATGGGTGAAAAGTCACTAAATGTACACATAAATGTATTTATTGAAACTAAACCCCAGAGGCTGTCAGAGTTATTATCATGCACATGGAATTTGGTGCAGTTCAAAACATCTCAACCGAATATATATAATGGTATATATAATATTACTTTTTTACTAGGGGGGGTCATCTTTGGTGCAACGGTTCGGGTAGTTATTTACTGAAAACTTTTTGGCCTTCAGCGTACCAGTGCGGGCCAAATCTTCCATGAAAAACTAGTGGGGCTACATGCCCACAAGTTTCATTTGCCCTGGTGTTTCAGCGTACCAAAATCATTGACCAAAAATTCAGGAAGAAAAAAAAACTTTGACCACTGTACATAATCGCAACACTAACGGTGGTTATAATAAATCTATCTCCGAGCGAGACAGAGAGAGATAGGGTTTGTATGGTCATGTTTTAAAGAAGCTAATTGAAAGAGATAAGTATACAGCCATGGTGACTCTTTATATCCACTAAATAAATCTTAAATAAAGTGATATCAGTACATAATTGCCTGCAGTTAATACATTTAACCCAACCAATAACGTAATAACCCGCCAACAATGTAATAACTTACATTATTGGCAAAAAGTTAAAATTACGTTATTGGTTTAGAAATTTTACATTATTGACACAATTGGCTTTATTACATTAAAATGATAACGTTATTGGCCGTTATTACATTGTTACATCGGCATAACTGTGTGATTGTTGTGAGAAAAGTTAGTATCCCCATTCGATAAAGCTAATGATGAGATATAACAGAGACCATACACGCTGATTTTATTGAAAGGAAACGAATGCAGGGACTCGCGAGCAGTTAATTAACTACTGGGGGCATTATTTTTTATTATTCCTGAAACCCCTTTCATTCGCTCATATAGGGAGTTTTTCTTATGAACTGGAACATGCAAAAATGCTAATCGAATGCATACAAAATGACAGAAGTGACTACGATTGGATAAACCTAACCAATCAAAGCAACGAAATACGTGAATCCTGTAGGGCAGAGGTGTCCAACACGTAGCTTGCGAGCTACCAGTAGCCCCACCTGTTTCTGAGTAGCTCTCAAAAAAGGTTTAAGGAAAATGTTTGCGAATTTGATAACAAAGTCACTTGGTAAACCTGATAAAATTCTTATCAAATTCACAATCTACAAAGACAGAAGGTAAAGGAATTGAAAGGAGTGTTAAAACGCATAAACTAATTGAGCTGTTTTGGGTGGAGATCAGCTAGTGAATACATGCTAGGCTACTAATAGCCTATAACACATTAGTAGCTCTCGGCCATGTTCATTTTGTCAAAGTAGCTCTTGAAGGGAAAACGGTTGGAGAGCCGATAGGGAAAACAGCCCAAAACATCCTTCTTCATGACAAATGCCCCAATCATTTTTTCTGTTGTTATTTTTTTAAGTTACATTTAAGTCAATATTTTGCACATGACATGATAGTGAATCTAAACCAAGCTTCTCTAACGACAGGCCTTTTCAAACAATATCAACTCAAGCAAGCTAAGGAAATGAATGATTGAATGAAATAAATGACTAGCCAATAGGCATCATCTGTCCATCATTGTATAAAGCCTGCCCAGATAATTTGATTGGTGTGAACCGCTCTGGTGTGAATCCAGACTGAATTTCCCAACTTCATATTTTGTGGGTGGGGTAAATTGGGGCTGGCTTCCAGAGAATAGAGAAACAAAGAGAGAAGGGGAAAATACAGATGACAGAAAGGGTAAGGTAAAATCAATTAAAACAAAATTACTTTGCTCCAGCTATCACATTAGCAGCACTTATAAGCCAACAGACACTCTGACCTATACTCGAAAGAATTCTACCCATTCATTGCTAAGCCTGGTCTCTTTCCACCTCCTCTGCATGTCCACAGGTGTCGACATACAGACACACTGATCACAGGGATTAAATGATTATGATGCTAGAGGGTAGAAGGACTAATGCAATAGATAAATAAGGAACTGATTACTTAACATAACCAATTACAGCATTAGCAATTAGGTTGTTCATTTTCGCAACAATGTAGTCGACAGCGGTGATGACGGGTCCAAGCATTTACAGTTCCATTTATTTATTCACATACACTTAATAGCGCATGCCTGAGATGATGTCACGAAAGTGGGCGGGACACTGTGACCGCAAACTTCATGTGGAAAGACACTTACAACAGCATAGAGATGTGAAGAGTTCACTGGCTGAGCATAAAAAAGATTCTAAAATGAATAGAACTGAAGTTCCTTAATTATGATTGGTTGAATCGTGTTCTAATGAATACAAACCCACATGCTGACCGCATTTCATTCTATATTGCTGTGTTACCACAACTTGATACAAATGTTAGAGTTGCTGCGTCTCGACGTTGCTTGGCAACAATTCTGATAGAGGAAATATGTTTCTTGGCGGAAGAATGATTATCTATGAATAAATCGTTAAATGTGCCTATATTTTAAAAGTCCCCTGTGTAATGTTTTCAGTTGTTTTTTAACAACCCCATTCATGATTAATTACCACCAACTTAAGCATACCTATTGGCTTAAGGATTTCCTCATTTAGCTACATATAAATAGCTGAGAGATGACTCTTCATGTATGTGCGCTATTTTAAAATAACGGTGGGAGACATATGTGAAATACAGCTCAGTCTTTGGCGTCTGCATGTTAGCTTGGATTCATCTGCAGAATTTCCCTACATTTATCAATGTAAGTTATGAACCCATTTTCTACAAGCCACATGTCTTCCTAACATTCCGACATTTAACTTTTTTCAAGTTTTCAATGAATTGAATAAAGAGAAAAATAACTTTTTTCTACTGGCTCTAGACCCAGAGACAGATAATTAACCTAACATAATTTTGCTAGAACTAGACTACCACAAAGTTGCTGAACACTTGTTATTTCAGGTTATTTTGTAACAATATACAAGTTTAACCAAAGTCCTTAGCTGCTACCTAGCGAACATCACTAGCCGTTCCCATTCACTTTTCATTTACTGTGCTAACGTTAGCTAGCTAGCTAGCTCGGTTAACAGGTAAAATTAAACTATTTATTCCAAGTCCGAAAGAGTGTTTCATTGGCATCATGTGGTGAATTTCTGGAGACGAATGTATGGCCAGGCAGGCACCAAGGGATGATGTCATGCATGAGCCAAGACAGGAAACAGGCCTGCTGTATGTAATCTAATAGACTTGTCTGGTATTAAATAAACGGTGCACATTATTTTTATGGACAATACGGTAAACTTATCCACCAAAATGAATAATTGGGTAAACGCTGATTGGCTAAAGAGGTGTCTGCCATTTGCATATGGTCAAGGATTGGCCAAAATTACTGAGAAGATGGTGTTCTAACACCAGCTTAAGCGGGTATAAAAGTTGGCTCCCAAGGGAGTGGACTTCAGAATTTGCGCATCTTCTCACCTGAGGCCTGGTTCCTGGATTCCGCTGCAGAGGATATCCATTTACACAGGCCCGGATCTAGGCTGCTCAGATTGGAGGGGCAAATAGAAATTTGGGGTGGGCACAATGAATAGACCCCCCCCAACACACACACACAACATTTACACTATGCAACAAAACCGCTCAGTTTCACCTACAAATGCCTTACTTGTCACCTTAAAACCCTTATTTAATAGCTTTTAAGTAGCCTACAAATATTCATAACATATAGTGGTACTGTCACTGCACATATCTACATATGGTTCATACATTGTTCAAATTACATAGCCATATTTATTCTGCTAAGGTACTGCTAATAGGAACACACATATTTATATTTCATTACTCTAAGCTAGGGCTGTCAAAATTAATGCGTTAATTGCCCGATTTATTTTGAAATACATAATGTGTTAAACGATATTAACCCAATCGACACATTTACCTATTTCCTTTATGGAGGGCTGATGTCATATAACGGAAGTGCAAAACCTGAAGCCGCAAGCCTGAGAGTTTATTTTACTGTCTGGAGTTAGCTGAAGATGGAGAGGAACCGAGAAGCTTGTAGGCGAAAAGGTCCAGGGGCCGGTTCCCCGATAATGCTCTCTCTTAGCGCGCTAAGAAGACTCAAAACATATATCTTACCAAAGTTGTTTATGTATGGGGGGTTTTTCCTGCCATTAATAAAATTAAAATGAAAACAGTGAAATTAAAATGAAAAATTTGTTTTGCCATTTAATTTTCAAAGTGTCAGTGCAATTATCCTGCCAAATTTAAAAATAAAATGAAATATATACATTTGGCTTTTAATTTTCCTGATAAACACGATACATTTGTGACAAAAATAAAAATAAATTGAAAACGTCTATTTGTCATTTCATTTTCATTACCATCCTGGTATATTACTGCCAAAAATGAAAATGTTAGTTGGAAAATGAAAATGCAAACTTCACTTTGACTTTGCCTTTTCCTGACAATGCGCACAATGTATGCCAAAATGATAAATAAAATGAAAACTGACACCTGCTTTTCATTTTATTTATCATTTTGGCATACATTGTGCGCATTGTCAGGAAAAGGCAGTCAAAGTATATAAAGCCAAATGTATATATTTCATTTTATTTTTAAATTTGCCAGGATAATTGCACTGACACTTTGATGCCAAAATTAAATGGCAAAATGAAATGCCAAAATTAAATGGCAAAACGAGTTTTTCATTTTAATTTCACTGTTTTCATTTTCATTTTATTAATGGCAGGAAAAAAAACCCATAGTTTATGTTCCTAAGTGTGTTCCCCGAAGTGTCCCTTAGGAAGCTTCTTAACATGCTGCCTCTTACGTTCGACATTACAAAGGCGCTGTCCCAAGTGAAGGTGCTGAATTAGTTGACATCGATTGCTCAGGAATCGATTTTCTACTTCACGTGAAGGTGCATGACGGGGTTAAGAAACACAACACGTTCTATGCCAATGAAACATTCCTCAAATTATTCCAGTAACATTTATTTTAACATAGTTTAAGTTATCGGTATAACTATTAACTAAATTATCAAATTGTCAGTAATATGTTCACACGATATGTTGTGACTGGTAGACTAACCGGGTAGGCCTATCCCTCGCTAATCATCCACCCTCCTTATCCCGTTGTGCCACTTGTGCCGCTTCTTGACATGGGTTTAACAACTTCTTAAAATTATGTAATACATTTATATTATTACTTATATTAATGGTAAGGTACCTTACAATTATAATTGATTGGCAAGCAGCTGCAGTTACTTCTGTTTAATGCGGTATTGATAGATAGATAGATAGATACTTTATTGATCCCCAGGGGAAATTCAAGGTTCAAATAAAAAAAATGCCATTGGTTAATGTTTTCAATAAAAAGCAACCACAGACAATGAACAGAGAGAGATTTAGATAGCCTACAGTATGGTGGGGAAGCAACGTAAAAAAAGGGCACCAAGCTTCTCGTCAGAGGAACTTGAAGTTTTGCTGGACGAGGTGAGCTTGCGCAAGGTGACACTGTTTTCCAGCTTTCGGAATAACTTGTGCAACAGCAACAAAAAAGAGCTATGGAGCGACATCGACTACACGGCGTTTTTGATTCAATACAAGGACACGTTGGATCGCTGCCATAGGCCTAGTTGGTCGCTTACTGGACACCACCATGCTTACCCATTTATAGATCTTAGCCATTTAGAGGCAAATTCTTTGCCAGCTTTTAATTATCAAAAGTGATTGCCAATTTGAACGCTTTAATGACATTACTAAATAGCCTAGGCTAATTACCACCAAATTAGTTCTGATACCAAAAAAAATTAAGTTCATAAATAGGCCTGCATCCATTGCGAACATATTTTATTAGTCTTAAAATGTCCAACATTGTCAACATACTGTCGGCCAACCATAGTTTGACTTGTACTGAGCTGCGCTGATTTCTAAAGACTGCTGCACAGTGGCGGCGACTAGCGTCTTGAGAGCTCAAACAACGAAAAAGAAAGAGCTTACGAATGGTTCAGACCAACCTTACGAACGTGTGACTTACAGAAGATATACTTAGCGTACGAACGTGTCGGGAATCGTGCCATAACCTTAAGAGATAGGTTAAGGAATAGGTTAAGAACTACTTAGCGATAAGAACGTTTTGGGGAACCGGCCCCAGTTTAATAAGTTGCCTGATGTTAAAAGCACAGTGAGTGTCAAATGCTATGCTTACAGTATAACCAGGCTTGGAATTTTGTAGGGGCAGGCCACCTGGCCTTCAGTTGGGCATATTTGGTGGGGGGCACAAAGGCCACACGTCAGGGCACCAAGGCCAAAGTTAACTACATAGTAGGCTACATAAAAATTATGAATTTTTCATGAAAAATGAAATCGTTACATTTAGCCTATTCACAGCAGTAGACCTGCATCATGGTATGAAACATAGGCCTACAAAAACATGAAACATGACATATTACATAGAACTGTTAATCATATAACTGGTTTTAGTATTTACAAATATCTAGGCTATATTTAACATTTATTTTCTATGTGGCCTGTTATGAAATCATGTATTGAACAATTTAAGCACAGTTCAGCTTTAAGAAACTCAAATAGTCTACATGCATGGTTAGCATTTTGTGACCATTAATAAGGCTACTTTGACAAACTCTTAGTCAGCTGATTTTAATATTTACAGATATTTAGGCGATATTTGTAACATTTATTTTGTATTTGGCCTGTACATGAACCCATGAACCCCTCCTCCCACCCCCCATCAAATTATCATAATGATATCACAATTATTATTATTTTTATACTATATTGCTATACATGCACTTCAAAACAGTCAATGTTTAACCCATAAAGGAATGTTGAGAAATGAACGTTCTAAAGAATATCTGGGTTCATTGAATTCAACATAGAATTTTAGAACCTTCAATTGTTGCTGAACTTAGAACGTTCAAAAACCTACACCTTAGCACCAGGGTTAAAGTGCTAAGATTGCTCACAAAAGTTTGTGAAAACATGCACATCAGAGTACTGCTTTACTAATGTAAAATATAATTAGACCTACAATAGTTTCATTGTTTTTGCATTGTTGCATGATGCTTGCATGAGAAATACTTCTCAAAACAACAGCAGTTATATGGGTGCCGTTGTTTTGGGATGTTTCCCTCATGCAAGCATAATACACTGATAGAATATTTATATGCTATTTAATTACATTAAATTTGAATGCCTGAATGTAAGGATTCAGGAAACACAATACCAGATCTGGTATAAAGTTATCTGATCTGGAGATCTTTAACTATCTTTAACTAAGACTAATAAATAGCTTTTGGCTGACTTTAATACTTAATGCCAAACAGTGTTTTATATAGTCTGTGCTCTGTTTTTTATGGAAGTTGCATAAATCCACGTCGTTCTATTAAATGTCGTTTCATAATTAAATAGCCTTCCAATAGGTTGAAGCAAGCTTTGTTACCAATGTGCACACGCATGCATTGAATAAACGCTCATACCACGACTTAATTCTATGCCTCTATGTTTGATGACACCAAACAAGTATTTCCTACTAATTGCAGAAATGTTTGTTTTCTTTTTCTGTCCGCGGCTCCTTGATCAATTGCGCAGCAAATTATCAGACGATGACCCGGGAATAATTTCACTCTGCAGACCATTGTCCACATTGCGGACGGCGGCCCATAGTTTGACAAATGGTGACCTGCATGCTGCCATATTAAGGCCTTTTTACGGTGTTTTTTAGCCCGGTTTTCACGTGGAAGGCTCTGTAGAAATCTGACACCCTATTCAACGAAGTTAAACTGAAAGAGCGTGCCGTTCACAGACACCAGAATGAACGAGTTCACAGTAACGTTCATCAAGCAATAGTAATACAGTACGTTCAGCTCACGTTCGCTCAAAATATGAACGAGTTCATAAACTTTCGTTCAATGAACGCGTTCAGGCACAACACTGGGGAGGGGGGTAGCTGAAAGTTGACATCTGCCCTGACTGAATACTGACAGAGCCCGTCTACGGAGAGCCTCCCCACTCTCTATTAATCCCATACAAACTGAATTTGGCTGCAGTTCACCAGAGTTCACCTAGATGGCGATCGCGGGCAAGTCCAAAATACATGGGGTCCTATGGAGCTACATGGCTACATTTATTGTTTTCACCTATTTAACAACTGAAACCCTCAGATTTTATTTTATTTTTCGCAAAATGGATATGGATTATCAATCAAAAGTGAAATAATCCGGGAGTCATGTCCTTTCGTTTTCTTACAGGTTGGGTCGTTGTTGCCCATAACACGCTAGCATTGATGCTATGCTATGCTATGATCATGCTAATGAATGACGTCATTGACACGTTTGAAAGGCTTTTTAGAACAATTAAGTGTCTTTAAAAAATATAATACTCAACCAAGTGTATTGTCTTTGCCTCCCCTTTCGAATACAATATTCAAATTACTTGAAAAAAAATTATATCCCGAGAAAAGTGGATTTTGAGGGGTACAGCTCCATAGACCTCCATTCATTCTGGACTCGCCCGCGAGCGCCCCTAGATGCAGTACCACACCGGAAGAGTTCCGAGAGTGAAGGTTCTCCCCTTATTAGACATTCTCTGATACTGATGAATAATGAAGCCGAGGCCCACTTGCGGTGCCGCAGTGAGTTCGTGGGCTACCGTTGCATTGTGGAAAATGGAGTATTGGTGCGTGCAAAACAGCAGCTGGCGGGCCGGTTCTAATACTAATCAAATATCATCCTGGGGGCCGTAGATAATTCATTCCTTGATAATTCATTCCTTCATTCCTTGAATTCGGGCCTTGACTTTGACATGTCTAATTTAATCATTAAATAAAATACAGTACACGTCTTGGTTCAATAGGTTACGTGCAGTCATTTTAATATGTTTTAATAAACATTGAACCAATCCGGCCCTCGGCTTGTAGCAAATTTGTTTTTTTGGCCCTCTAATGTATTTGACTTTGACATCCCTGGTCTAAGACATGCTGTAAAACTCTTTAGATACGGATTTTTCCAAACGTCAATGGGACAAATGAATGGGAATCTTACATCTGGCACCTAACCGCATTTTGGCTGTGGGCGGGACTGTGTAGCTCTATTCACCTTATTCAGCCCCGCCCATTTTTTTAAATTCCACGTTGTCTTTAAACTTCCGGTCGGCTAGCTACGTCTAGTTAGCTTCATTGGGATAACACGGCAGAAGAGGATAGAGAGGCTAACTTACAGAACAGCCGCTCTAAAGTCAGTTTTTTCTTAACTTCAGATAGGAAAGCTATATAACAGAAATGTCTTAAGTCACCAAAATCCTAAATAAATGTTCCTAACTTTAGGATAATATATGATGCCAGTCATCTCGATAGAGCTCTGCTATCTCAATGTATCACTGTTAAGCATATTTGATAATATAAGTGGCAAAGCCATGTTAAAGTAGCCTACGCAGTGATGTGCATGCCTGCGTGCACTGGGATGTTATTGTGAGCATGCGCAGAATAAACGGTCTGAGTGTATGAGTTCCTAAACCAAAGAGAGGATGGTGGTCTTTTTCTTCCCGTGAATATTAGCCACTAAGTGCTAGCCACTTTGGTGACTGTGACAACGCGATAGAC
The DNA here is from genome assembly GCF_017589495.1 of Alosa alosa. Classification (NCBI taxonomy): domain Eukaryota; kingdom Metazoa; phylum Chordata; class Actinopteri; order Clupeiformes; family Clupeidae; genus Alosa; species Alosa alosa. The sequence goes on from NC_063194.1 coordinate 23,640,960, forward strand.
TGCTGCAGAAATGTCCAGCGCTACAGGTTATGGGCCCAGTCATGCAGGCCAAAGGTGGTTCAGACTGTTATTCGACGGTGATGAGAAAAATTACGAACTCTGGGAAACGAGGTTTCTCGCACACATGGAGTTGCGTGGCCTTAGAGAAGTTATCGTGGAGGACCCGCAGATAGATGAGGAAGACGAAGGAGCTCTCGCGGAAGATGAGGCAAAGAACGGAGAGGCATATGCAGAGTTAGTCCAATGCCTAGATAACAAGAGTTTGTCATTGGTAATGAGGGACGCGAAACGTGACGGAAGAAGAGCACTGGAGATTCTTCGCGAGCACTATGCCGGAAAGGACAAACCCCGCGTTGTGAGTTTGTATTGTGAACTTTCCTCACTCCAAAAGGCTAGCAATGAAACGGTCACTGACTATATTATTCGAGCAGAGACTATATTCACATCATTGAGAAGAGCAGACGAGCATATTTGTGATGGGCTTCAGATAGCCATGGTAGTAAAGGGGCTACCTGATTCATACAAGCCATTCGTCGTGCACATCACCCAGACAAATGACATTGTAACGTTCAGCGAGTTTAAAACGAAACTGCGAAGTTATGAGAGTACTGAAAAATATGGGAAGAGTGACGTAAGTGTAGAGGAAGACAATGTGATGAAGACTAGCGGAGCAACGAGGTCACGTGGAAGAGGGAGAGGAAAGAAAATGGATTTGGCTGATATCGAGTGTTACACGTGTGGTAAAAAGGGGCATATGGCCAGGACGTGCCCTGATGAATCCCAGGCAAGAAGAGATGATCGAAAGTGGGACACACCACAGCGAGGAAGGGGACGTGGTCGAGGACGAGGCCGTGACCATGTGAAGAAAGCCTATGGAGAGACAGAGGCAGAGCCTACATCTTTCTGTTTCTTCAAGATGAGTGACTGTCCTAGTCAAAGAGGAAACAGGAAAGGCCTCATGGTCGACTGTGGCGCCACATCACACATGATCAACGACGCTACAAAGTTCAAAACAGTTGACAAGAGCTTCAGGCCTGAGGATCACATGATCGAGCTTGCCGACGGAACCAAGGTGAGTGGGATGGCGAAGATGAGAGGAGATGCCGAAATCTACTTGCTGGACAGCGAGGGACGACAAGTGAAAACAAGGCTCAAGCAAGCACTGTACATCCCATCGTTTCCACAAAACATATTTTCAGTCAAATCAGCTACAGCAAACGGAGCCGAGAGGCACTTCAAGGACGGTGATAACTGGCTGGTCAACAAGGACGGTACCAAGTTCAAAATGGATGTGTATGGTAGGCTGTATTACCTTAGCACTGTAGAAGATGAAAATGTTGATGAAGTGTGTGGTTGTCATGACATTCAAACGTGGCATAGGATACTTGGTCATTGTAATTTTGATGATGTTACAAGATTAGAAAAGGTGGTTAAAGGGATGACTATAAAAGAGAAACATGACAAGTCTAATCAAAACTGTGAAATATGCACACAGGGAAAGTTTACACAAAGCAGAAATAGACAGGCAGACACTAAAGCAACAACCGTACTAGAGCTAGTACACACAGATCTATGCGGCCCTATAGAACCAGCAGATAAAGATGGATACAGGTATGCAATAGCATTTACTGATGATTACAGTGGGATGATTTTTCCATACTTTATCAAAGCAAAGAGTGACACGACAAAAGCTACAGAAAAATTCATTGCAGACGTAGCTCCATATGGAAAGATAAAGTGCATAAGGTCTGATAACGGTACAGAATTTACCGGGCAGGAGTTCCAGTCTCTACTTAGGAGTAACGGGATAAGGCACGAGACTAGTGCACCCTACTCACCTCATCAGAACGGAACTGCCGAAAGAGGTTGGAGAACCTTATTTGAGATGTCACGATGCATGCTATTGGAGAGCAACCTCCCAAAGCAATTATGGACATATGCTGTACAGACATCAGCTCAAATCCGGAACAGGTGTTACAGTAAGCGGCTAGAGCAGACACCTTACCGTGTTTTCACAGGAAAAACACCTAACCTATCCAACATGAAGATATTTGGCTCTGAATGCTATGTATATAAGCAGGATAAGAAGAAGCTGGATTCTAGATGTGAAAAGGGGATCTTCGTAGGCTATGATAAATATAGTCCAGCATATAATGTGTATTATCCTGAGACAGGAAAAGTCCTAAAACATAGGCTGGTAAAATTCATCACCAAAGGTAGCGCAGATAGCCAGACTCAGACAGATTGTGACATAGGGGACGACATTGAGAGTTATGGAGATACACCACCAAAGATAGTCAACCAGAGTCAGGGACAGCCTAAGGAAAGTAAAGAGTCCAATGTTGAGGGGACTGTTGAGGAATACCCGACCCAGACAGATAGTACTGAGAGTGAACAGGGAGAAAGAAGGTATCCTACAAGACAGAGAAAGGCTCCAGAATACTTTAAGGAGTACCAGTGTAAAGCTGAGTGTAATAATGATGAAAGTGAAAATATAGATTATTTCTACAGAGTGGCTTATGGTGTACCCAAGACATTTAAAGAGGCTATGGACTCTAAGAAGTCAAAAATGTGGACTGAAGCGATGAAAGAGGAGATGAACTCTTTGACAGAGAACGAGACTTTCACTCTGACACCACTGCCAAGAGGCAAACAAGCAGTGGGAGGTCGCTGGGTATATGCAGTGAAAGAAAGCCCAGATGGATCTGAGACTTGTAAAGCCAGATATGTTGCAAAGGGGTATGATCAAGTGGAAGGAATTGACTATAAAGAGACCTTTTCACCAACAGCCAACATGACCTCTGTCCGAGCATTGATGCAGGTGGCTGTACAGGAGGATCTTACCCTACATCAAATGGATGTAAAAACGGCTTACCTCCATGCTCCAATGGACTGTGAGGTATATATGGAGCAACCGGAAGGTTTTGAGATCAAGTCTAAAGCAGGAGAACTCTTAGTGTGTAAACTCAATAAGTCATTGTATGGTTTAAAACAGTCCGGGCGTAACTGGAACATGTTACTGCATGATCACCTTACAGAGAATGGTTTTGTACAAAATGATGCTGATCATTGTGTCTACAGCAGAGAATCTGAGAATGAGAAAGTGATTTTGTTAGTATGGGTAGATGACTTAATCATAGCGGCGAGTAACAACACCTTACTCAGTGATGTAAAAGAAATGTTGAAGAGAAGGTTTAAGATGAAAGATATGGGTCCAATTAAACACTTCCTGGGTATTGACTTTAGACAGAGTGAGTTAGAGATCAAAATGACTCAAAAGAGACACATAGAGAAGATGTTGGCGAAATTTGGAATGTCTGAATGCAAACTGAGATCCACCCCATGTGAGCAAAAGTTAAACTTTGACAATGAGGGTGAAGTTATTGACTCAACAGGATATAGAGAGATAGTAGGTAGCTTGATATACATTATGACATGTACTCGACCTGACCTGAGCTGGGTTGTTAGTAAATTATCACAACACCTAGCAGAACCAAAGCAACAGCATTGGGCTACAGCAAAACACCTACTGAGGTACTTAAAGGGTACTATAGATCAAGAGCTACACTACCGGAAATGTGAGAAAGGCCTACAGCTTGAGGGATACAGTGATGCTGATTGGGCAGCCGATAAAAATGATAGGAGGAGCACAACTGGATACTGTTTCAGCTTAACTGATAATGGTCCAGTTATACCGTGGAAGAGTAGGAAACAGCCAACGGTGGCATTATCCACCTGTGAAGCTGAGTATATGGCACTAGCAGCCACTACTCAAGAGAGTATGTACCTTGTACAACTACTTAAAGGAATAGATAGTAGTAACAAGCATGTACCAGTTAAAATATATGAGGACAACCAGGGGGCGATAGCTTTGTCTAAGAACCCAGTATGCAGACAGAGAAGTAAACACATAGATATAAAATATCACTTTGTAACGGTCTGCACACACAGAGGGGGAAAATATCAATAGAATACTGCCCTACTGCAGACATGGTAGCTGATGTCCTTACCAAGCCTGTGACAAAGGCTAAATTTGAGAACTTCAAGGGATATTTGTTTGGAGAATAATGTGAACTGGCAGATGTAAATGTTTTTGAAGGTTTTTAGAGTACTGTCAGTATGCAAAATGTTTTATTTTGGAGTTATGATGTATTGTTGGTTTTTGTTTACCACTGTAGAATGCTATAAACATGTCTTTGAGTGGGAGTGTTAAGCATATTTGATAATATAAGTGGCAAAGCCATGTTAAAGTAGCCTACGCAGTGATGTGCATGCCTGCGTGCACTGGGATGTTATTGTGAGCATGCGCAGAATAAACGGTCTGAGTGTATGAGTTCCTAGACCAAAGAGAGGATGGTGGTCTTTTTCTCCCGTGAATATTAGCCACTAAGTGCTAGCTAGTTAACCACTTTGGTAACTGTGACAACGCGATAGACTGCTGCAGAAATGTCCAGCGCTACAATCACAATGGATGTACTGCTCAATCGGAAGTTCGGAGACAATGTGGGCAAAGCTAGCGCCCCCATGTTTGCGCGCGGAATAAGGTGAATAGTGGCGCGAGGAAGATCGCCCAAAAGCTGGCGGGCCAATCAAATTGTCAGGGCGGGCTTTATACGATGATGGACAGATGCTCAACAGTAACGTAATCAACCACGTCACCAAAGAGCGCTTGGGTTGAATTCGTTTACAACAACGATGGCTGCCACTGGAGAATTGAGTTCTGTTGACATCAACTATGCGTCGCTTAACATACGTCACACACTCCGTTGCTCTGATTGGTTGTAGGTCTATCCAATTGAGTGCAGAGGCATTTTTTTTCCTGGTTCGTTTGAAACACGCCCCATAATCACAGCTCAGACTCAAATTCTGACTAGAATCAGAGAACGTCTAATATAGTAGGGGGGCCTATATGTCTAATTTGGGGGCTTGTGGGATTCGCATGTTAATCTCGCATTCGCATTATATCTTTGTTCTAGGGGTTCTTAAGAGTAGAAAAAAACATGTCTCCATTTTTTTGAAGGTTTTGAAGGACCCAAATCAAAGGTCAAATTCAGAAAAGGTGTTTTGTCCATAAACCTCACATTGCTGGTATTAGGGTTTGGTGCCAAAAAGCAAAGATATTTTACAAGGTAGTGTGCAAAAGTGGACCACATAAACAATACAACATTATAAAACATTATTAGGCTGATAATTGATCTCTTTAACAAGAAATTGTGCCTAAAATTCTCGAAATTGTCCGCTTAAAAAAATAATACTTCAATATCAATTCATGCCTATTAGTGTGCTTGAGTGTAGGCCTAGCCTGCTCTGCCAGTTCTTGTCTACACCTATTCAGAGCACAAAGTGCAGAGATCTCTGTTAAATCAAGTTTAATAGACTTTTACATAGCTAGTATCAGCTGAGATCTGTAAGGCCTTCAGTAGCCTATGTAAGTGTAAAGAAAAGAAAGGGTAAAAGGATCAGATAGACAAACAGACAGGTCAGTGTGTGTGTGTGTGTAAGAGAGAGAAAGAGAAAGAGAGACACTAGCAGTGACAGTTGGCTGTTTAGCTGGCAGTTTTAGAATTTAGAATATCGAATAACCTGAAGCACATAATGCTCTGTTCTTCATGGTTGGTGATATTAGTGACCTTCTAGCCTTCTACATTTGAGCAAGCACATTTTCATAGTTCATGGTGGCACAGTCTAGTTAGGTTATATTCTGAGGTGTGTCTTTCTGTTAGTCAGGTGATGGCACACATATTCTAAAAGAAACAGATTTTGGGCTATGTAACCAGTGGCAGATATGTGGTGAATGACCCATCACTAGAGACATATGCTTGTTTTTGTCCATGAGAGAGTATGGAGATTGGTGATCACAGATCAGCCAACGATTACAATGTTACAGTGCAGTTATTTTACAACAGGACAAAGCAGTTTGGCACAGGAACTGCTACAAATCCACCTGGAACAGTGAGCATCTGCAGCATGCTAAGATTCACTACTAGAAATCATGTGAAGGGCCCCAGCAGTGGCGCGACTGGCTGGGGCACCTGCACCGTACGCCGGGATCCCACCCCGACTCTCTCTCCCACTCACCTCCTGTCAATCTCCACTATCCTATCTAATTAAAGGCATAAAAAAAGCCCAAAGAAATCATGTGAAGCAGGCAGGACTCAGTGTCTTCAGAAAAGACGTGGTAGACCATCTTCTGAACCTGTGGCAACACCTCCAACTGCATCAAGTACATTTAGAGGGACTTTGTACATTTGTTCAGCTGCTGCCAGCATAGATACAGTAAGTGCTTCTTCCGTCAGAAGCAGACAAAAGAGCAACCAACCAAGAGATATAAGTAATATTTTGAAGTCAATGACTTTTAACAGGTAGCCAGTGTAGAGATGCTAGGATGGGGGAAATATGTTCATATTTTTTGTGTGTGTGAGCAGCTGCATTTTGTATAAGCTGTAAGCTCTTTAGACAGGTATTATTACAGCCAGCGTAATAACATTGCAATAGTCTATCCCTTCTCGGCATCTGGTAAGGATAAGGACTTTCTTATCTTTGAAATGTTCCTTAAATGGTAAAATGACGTTTTGGTGATCTGTTTTATGTGATTATTTAGTGCTAGGTCCTGGTCAATTATAACTCCTAGGTTTTTAACACTTGTGGATGAGGTCAGTGGAAGATCACTATATGTAGCCTGTGATGTGGATAGGATATCCCTCATCCTTTTAACCTAAAACCTTGACTTCTGTTTTATCTGAGTTCAAAAGCAGGAAATTATTCGTCATCCATGTCTTTATATCTTTTATACACGTGTCAAGTTTGGCTAACAGGGTTAATTCATCAGGTTTTATGGAGAGGTATAGTTGTGTATCATCTGCTAAACAACAGGGGCCCCAGTACTGAGCCTTGAGGCACTCCATATTTTACCATAATCTGGGTAGATGGTTTATTATGGACCTGTACAAATTGTTGACGGTTAGGAAGGTATGATCTAAACCAAGCGAGTGCTGAGTCTGATGCCTATCTCATTTTTAAGCCTAAGTAGTATGTCATGGTCTATGGTGTCAAAGGCAGCGCTGAGGTCCAGAAGGACCAGTATTGATACAAGGCTAGGTTTTTTGAGGGGGGGGCTTAATAACAGATGTCTTAAACGACTGCGGTACATGCCCTGATAGCATTGAATTATTTTTATACCATGGTCTAGGTTGAAAAGGGTGTCGTTTAAAAAGTGATATACTACACCTATAAAAAGACGTTCCGTTCGAATTGCCTGATGACAGTTCTAAATCACTGTGCTGGCTCAAACGCTAGTTGGTAACCAAGGCAGCATTATCAACAATCAACTTATCTACATTCCACAGCGTTGCGATAAACAGCTGAAAAAACTAACGATTTTAGCTCTAAAACTCATTTAGTATTAATAATTGATTTCATATTTATTTATTTCGTAAGTGACCATGGTATAAACGGGATAATGCCCTTCGATGCGTCCATTATCAGAAATAAATGGACTTCGCGGAAGCAACCGTCCTCCGCTTCGCGTCGGACAGTTCACGCCTCCGCGTCGGGCATTATCCCTTACATAATCTAGAGCAAAACATTATCCAGGAAGGGGAGAGCAGTCTGAAGAAGGTGTGTAGGAATAGGGTCTATCTAGTAGACTAGTTGTAGATTTTGATGAGGAAATTGTGGAGGTGAGATCTAATATGTTGTGTATATGTAAATGAATTAAATGTTGTTCGAGGTCTCATCTGTGATTCTGTTATGTTTTTGCTATCTTTCAGCAATGGAATATGTGTATTTGGTGAAACTGATTGGTTATTGATCTTATCTCTAATTGTTTGACATACAATCATACTGTTGAAAATAACTGTTTTGTGAACTTTATTCAACATAGCCAGTGATTTAGGCGAAATTTATGGTGTTAATTACAGTGAAATATACAATAAAAGAAATAGGGTTGAAACAGGTAAAAAAAATGGAGACATCATTTTTCTCCATGTTCAATGAACTCTAAAGGCAGTCCAATCAAACTCCAAAAATTAACATTTCAAACCCACAGAAACCATATAGAGTGTCCCAGTGACGCCACTTCCATTTGCCTCCATGGGACCTATCTTTCAAAAAAATTTGAACGCCAGTCTATGGCGAAAAAGAAATTATTTTCTGGTCCCGGTTGACTTGTGCCTTGAATTACCCATATGATGTTTGTCAATTTTAAAGAGAATTTTTCATGTAAAGACATTTGCAGTTTGTTTAGAACTATTGAATTACAACATTGTGAAAGATCGTGAATTCTACCGACTACAAACCCATCAGTCGCGCTTAGTGACGTTAGCTCATTCAGCCACACTAGATTGTACAAGCATACCAGCAACAGGTCTTAATTGGGCTTTCCTTGCCGATGAAAATACCATGAGTCAGAGGATTAAACACATCAGGTAAGTTGTATTCGGTCCATAGACTGTACATTAGATACTGTTAAGTGATATTGCAGGCAGCAAGATGCAACCGTTAACTAGCATAACAGCTAATCTTATCGTTAATTACGTTGGTGACGCACATCGCTCGAGAGACGAGATGTAGTCCACTGAGCAGACTTCGCACAAAACCAACATAACTTTTGAAGTCTATCGAACAACAGTACTTTCTTGACGTGAAAAATTATCTTTTAAATTCACACACATCATATGTAAAATTCGTGGCACAATTCAAACTGGACCAAAAAATAATTGTTATCTCTCCATTAACTCCCGTTCATATTTTTTTGAAAGATAGGTCCCTTGTAGCGGAAGTAAAACGGAAGTCACTGGGACACTCTATAGGCCCCCTGACTAAATAGGAAGAGAACTGGCACTGTCTGGTTACTTCCGGTTTCTGGACTGGTTGCAGTTCCTCCTCAGATTCCACTTGAGGGCGCTCGCAGGCGAGTGCAGAATGCATGGAGGTCTATGGAGCTTTACCCCTCAATATCCACTTTTCTCTGGATATTTTTTTTGAGTAGTAATTTGAATGTTGCATTCGCTACATTGTAACAAGATTCTGTGATTTTCACAGCATCACTGCTGTTTTTTGAAAAATGTGTACTGTATTTGTGAATACAGTATGTTGCTGTGGTTTCGCTATGAATTATGATCAAAAATGGTCAAACTACAGTAATAAAAATTTGCTGCAAATCATAACACAGTAATAAATCTGACTCCTCACTCACTTGTCAGCTTTTTGAAAATTTTGAAAAAACATGGCGGACAATCAGTTGGGGTTTTCTGTTTTCTTTTTGCACATAAATACAAAGTTAAGCTCCCAGATAGCAAGGTGACATTGATAGTATGTTGATTTTCCATCCAAATCATCATTTTGAAAATATATTGAAATGTCATGGATTTATGGTTTACTGGGAAATTTTGACGTGATGATTGAACCGCGCGACGGCGTTTAAACTGTCCGGCGGGAGATCATTTTTGAGCAACAGTTCAGTCAGAGTCAGACCAGAGAATGTCTAATAGGAAGAGAACTGGCACTGTCTGGTTACTTCCGGTTTCTGGACTGGTTGCAGTTCCTCCTCAGATTCCACTTGAGGGCGCTCGCAGGCGAGTGCAGAATGCATGGAGGTCTATGGAGCTTTTACCCCTCAATATCCACTTTTCTCTGGATATTTTTTGAGTAGTAATTTGAATGTTGCATAAGCTACATTGTAACAAGATTCTGTGATTTTCACAGCATCACTGCTGTTTTTGAGAAAAATGTGTACTGTATTTGTGAATACAGTATGTTGCTGTGGTTTCGCTATGAATTATGATCAAAAATGGTCAAACTACAGTAATAAAAATTTGCTGCGAATCATAACACAGTAATAAATCTGACTCCTCACTCACTTGTCAGCTTTTTGAAAATTTTGAAAAAACATGGCGGAAAATCAGTTGGGGTTTTCTGTTTTCTTTTTGCACATAAATACAAAGTTAAGCTCCCAGATAGCAAGGTGACATTGATAGTATGTAGATTTTCCATCCAAATCATCATTTTGAAAAGATATTGAAATGTCATGGATTTATGGTTTACTGGGAAATTTTGACGTGATGATTGAACGTAGCGACGGACGTTTAAACTGTCCGGCGGGAGATCATTTTTGAGCAACAGTTCAGTCAGAGTCAGACCAGAGAATGTCTAATAGGAAGAGAACTGGCACTGTCTGGTTACTTCCGGTTTCTGGACTGGTTGCAGTTCCTCCTCAGATTCCACTTGAGGGCGCTCGCAGGCGAGTGCAGAATGCATGGAGGTCTATGGAGCTTTACCCCTCAATATCCACTTTTCTCTGGATTTTTTTTGAGTAGTAATTTGAATGTTGCATTAAGCTACATTGTAACAAGATTCTGTGATTTTCACAGCATCACTGCTGTTTTTGAGAAAAATGTGTACTGTATTTGTGAATACAGTATGTTGCTGTGGTTTCGCTATGAATTATGATCAAAAATGGTCAAACTACAGTAATAAAAATTTGCTGCGAATCATAACACAGTAATAAATCTGACTCCTCACTCACTTGTCAGCTTTTTGAAAATTTTGAAAAAACATGGCGGAAAATCAGTTGGGGTTTTCTGTTTTCTTTTTGCACATAAATACAAAGTTAAGCTCCCAGATAGCAAGGTGACATTGATAGTATGTTGATTTTCCATCCAAATCATCATTTTGAAAAGATATTGAAATGTCATGGATTTATGGTTTACTGGGAAATTTTGACGTGATGATTGAACCGCGCGACGACGTTTAAACTGTCCGGCGGGAGATCATTTTTGAGCAACAGTTCAGTCAGAGTCAGACCAGAGAATGTCTAATAGGAAGAGAACTGGCACTGTCTGGTTACTTCCGGTTTCTGGACTGGTTGCAGTTCCTCCTCAGATTCCACTTGAGGGCGCTCGCAGGCGAGTGCAGAATGCATGGAGGTCTATGGAGCTTTACCCCTCAATATCCACTTTTCTCTGGATATTTTTTTTGAGTAGTAATTTGAATGTTGCATTCGCTACATTGTAACAAGATTCTGTGATTTTCACAGCATCACTGCTGTTTTTGAGAAAAATGTGTACTGTATTTGTGAATACAGTATGTTGCTGTGGTTTCGCTATGAATTATGATCAAAAATGGTCAAACTACAGTAATAAAAATTTGCTGCGAATCATAACACAGTAATAAATCTGACTCCTCACTCACTTGTCAGCTTTTTGAAAATTTTGAAAAAACATGGCGGAAAATCAGTTGGGGTTTTCTGTTTTCTTTTTGCACATAAATACAAAGTTTAGCTCCCAGATAGCAAGGTGACATTGATAGTATGTTGATTTTCCATCCAAATCATCATTTTGAAAAGATATTGAAATGTCATGGATTTATGGTTTACTGGGAAATTTTGACGTGATGATTGAACCGCGCGACGACGTTTAAACTGTCCGGCGGGAGATCATTTTTGTGCAACAGTTCAGTCAGAGTCAGACCAGAGAATGTCTAATAGGAAGAGAATTGGCACTGTCTGGTTACTTCCAGTTTCTGGACTGGTTGCAGTTCCTCCTCAGATTCCACTTGAGGGCGCTCGCAGGCGAGTGCAGAATGCATGGAGGTCTATGGAGCTTTACCCCTCAATATCCACTTTTCTCTGGATATCATTTTTTGAGTAGTAATTTGAATGTTGCATTCGCTAGGAGAGGCAAAGAAAATACACACTGTTGATTGTTATATTTTTTGAAGTCACATTAGTCTTCTAAAAAGCCTTTCAAATATGTCAATGACGTCATTCATTAGCACAATGCTAGCGTTATATGGGCAACAATGACCCAACCTGTAAGAAATGAAAAGGACATAAGTACTCGTTCATTCAACTTTAGATCTAAAATCTATATTGAACCTGCATAAACTACAATAAGGCTCTCCGTAGACGGGCTCTGCTAGAATTGAGTATGACTACGTCAGGCTACGCATTTTACACGTCACAACTTTTTCTGATTTGGGGTTGTATCAGACTCAAATTCTGACTAGAATTGAGTATGACTATGTCAGGTTACGCATTTTACACAACGTCACAACACTCTAAAAAAATGCTGGGTTGTTTTTTCAACCCAAACGCTGGGTTGAGGCTGTTGGGTCATTTTGTTTGGTTGTTTTTACTCATATTGGGTCATTTCTTTATCACTGCTGGGTTGATAGTTTAGGGCTGTGCTCCCTCCTGTCCCCCACCTGACGTGGAGTACACTACCCAGCACCAGGGTGACTTCAACACTGCATAGTTATTTGAAGGTTGAGAAAAAAAATCGTCAGGCAGGCAGGCATATTCTTTCAACCGTCAAGTCCAGCAGCTGTCAAAATGCAATGGAAATCAGGTGATTTCGGAAGGTATGTATCTGCTTTTATTTATTTATTTTTATCCAGACGGATTTTAAAAGTCCACCCAGAGACATACCCTTGTGATATCAAGGAATATTCTGCCTTCCATTTCGTTCAGCTTCAAGCAGGTTAGCAGCTAATATTAGCTATTGTTAATGTTAAATCTACTAATCTACTAAATCTACTATTAAGTACAGACTCATAAAAACATAGTTCTGTATTCACTGGGTAGGAACTGTTGAACAGAAACAAAACAAACTTTTACATAGAACTACAATTAGCATACCAGCAGCTGGTATCGGAACTCCCCCTATTACCGTCGGTCCCGTATTTCCACCGTCTTGCGTGTATGTGTCACTTAATATCAATTTCTATACAAACCAAGACAGCAGACTCCTAAAGAAACGCAACCACCCACACCATAGGTGTATCTAAATTAGCTATGTACCAAAAATGACATTTTACCGTGACTCAAAGAGCTGTAGACAGTGTTGTAAGGCTGCGTGTACACAACCGCTTGGAGCTCCAGTGGAATTTTAATTTCACAACGAGAATTCTCGGTCTAACTGCTCATGTGCCGTTGAAACGGTGTAAATAGGGCGACCCATCAGGCCAGCACTATAACTCCGAAAGCATGGTAAACAAAATCGGATATTTCAGGCAGTAAATGCTCCCCGTTAACAAACAAAACCAGATTTTGTTCAAATCTACACACCTATGGCTACTAAAAAATGTCAGGTTAATTTAGCAAATGTTATTTTGAAGTGTTAAAAAACATCGTTGTTTTAGAATTTCTGAACAAAAGTGGCGATAATTGGGGGTGTTACGATAGGTAACGTTAGCAGACTTGGAAACTTTATACTAATTAAATATGCTTCGTGGCTAACGTTTGTCAACTAGCTAACACAGTCGAAGTAGTCTCTTCACAACACGTAACTTACGATAATAATCATCCCAAACAACATCTTATTAAATCATTCAGGGTAGCCTCATATTATAGCCATGTAACCTACTGGGTGGTTCTTGGTGGTAACATTAACTTGGATTCACTAACTGTGTTATCGTAACACCCCCAATTATCACCACTTTTGTTGGAGTTACGATATGTGTTAACATTAGCTAGCTAACGTTAGCACTGCTGAACTTATTTTGTCAGCCTAATGTTAAACTAATGGTAATGTTAGTGTTATCAAGCTCATCTGACATAAACGCACGTTTTGTAGGCTATTACTGGTATTATGTTTAAAACAACTCTGTAATATTAGGTGGTCATGGTTTCCGAGTGTCCCAGACAGCAAACGGACTACGAAACGCATCCGCCGCGGAGGTACGGTGAACTCCGGAACGGATCCAGAAATTGGATCCGAAACTGTGTCCACTTGCACACCGCGGCGGTCCCATTGCGTATCCGTATATAAATGGATACATCCGCCCCGGTTTCGCTTTGGATCCGCGAATGAGCCACAGATCCGCTCCGGGTCCGTTTTGGACCCGGTCATATCCGCCGCGGAATCATTTCGGACCTGTTAATCATCCGTCCCGGATACGTTTAGGATCCGTTCATGAAGCAGTTCATTTGTTGGCCAAAAACTAGCTACTAGGCCTACTACAGAAATATATAGCTTAACCTATCTGGCCAACACCTAGACTGCACTACAAAAAATAGGTTTTAATGTAAAGTATTGTACCAACCAATATGACAAATATAATACAAATGACTTAATGCATTCAGTTTAAGACATGAAGTCAAAATCTATCATGTGAAGCACATTGTGATTTTACAGCCAAATGCCTTCATTGTGAAACAGCAAGTATGAAAATAGGGGTTTTACTAGCAGTAGGCTACATCAATTCAGCTCTGCTACACTACAATAGCCTACAAGTTATCCATCAGTTACAAACTGTAAATCCTTTATGCAATTGCTAACTGTCCAATTGTGGAAACTTGTCTCAATGCTCCTCACCGCACCTCAATGCTCAATGAAAGAGGTCATCGTAGACACTAAATACATTGAACAGGTATTAGAGGTAAAATGAAATGCAACCATAAAGTGTCAAACTTTTTTTTATTATTTAATGAATATTAAGAACATGTTCCAAAACACAGATAACCTTCATACCTGACCCCTGTTTTTCTTAGTGGGCAATAACAGTAGCCTGGTATGTAACATTACCATAATATAGCCATAATATGTAACATTACCAATCTTACACTCCATTAAAAAATTAGCTTTATATCGGGATCCAGAGAGTGGGATGCTTATCATTTTAGCTCATAGTTCCGTTGAAAATTGTCTGACCTGTGACAAGGCAATGATATTTTGACCGGTAGAAAGACCTCCGCCCACAATGAAGCATGTAAAGATGTGAAAAGCAGTTATAAGAGGCAAAACACATTAAGGAATGTGCATTTACATCAAGTCAAATACTGCCCTTTCTCGTTAAATCTTACTCCAAGAAACATTCCTCATCACTCAATGAACTCGTTGACGGCGGTATGTCCACATAAAACAAATAGCTTCGGGATTTGTGGCCTTATATTAGATAAAAGTTAGCAAAAGCCCGGTTTTGGAACCAGGAAACGTCTGCAAAAACTTTTTTATATCGAAAATCCTTAGAATCCAGTTAGCCGACTTCTCGCTAACTTTTACAAAATATAAGGGCACTAATCCTGAAGCAGTTTGTTTTAAGTATAAATATTGTCAACAAAGTTCAAAGCGTCCATTTTTGGAACCAACAAACACATCTGAGCATGCACGACTCACATCGGGCTATGACAGGGAATATCATTATAACGTTAATTAGCTTATCAGCTGCTAACGTTCAAGTTATCCAAGACAGGTAACGTTAACCAATGTGAAATCATCCCCCTACCAGAACGAAATGATGTTTATCCAAAGTAGCCTAGGTTTTCTTAAGGACAGCGCCCGAGTCCATGATCAATAAGAAAAAACGAGTTTTCCTGTTAACATTATCGTTAGCCAACAAGCTAACGCTAGCTCACGCAAGCCAACTTTTGTTGTTTGCAGGTAAACACATGAAGTTAGCTTAGCTCATTTTAAACACAATTTTGAGTTTAGTTATGAAACGTTAACAAAGCTCAAGTTAGACAGGATTTAGCCCTGTGAAAGGTGAGCTAAATTAACGTGCGCAACCTAGAAACTAGCTGGTGTGTAACTTGGCAGCTAATATGAGCTAGCACTAAAAGCTACAGCCATCAAGCTGGCCATTAACGTTACGTTATAACAAATTTCTAATTAGATTATATCAGCAAGCAAAGCTAGATAAGTAAGTAACTTGTGTTATGGAAGTACATTTTCACTGGATAGACTAGGTAACTTAAAAAATAAAGCATATAGGAGCATACTTACAGTGAGCCTTCAGACGCCGCAGTATTCCACTCCACTAGCGAGAAAACTGAGGAAAGAGCCGTTAGCAGACTTGAGAGGGCTGCTCGATATGCGATTTTAAGACGGGTCCGCCGCAGACCCACGGTTTGAGGGCGCGCTGGCGGAGTCTGATTGTGTTCTGTGCCCATAGCCAAATTGGAGGTTGACTGTCCGGCGGATCTGTCGGCTTGAGGGCGGGTCCGCCACAGACACCTTTGCTGTGTGGGGTGTTGCACTAATAATTTGTCTCCTGGTGGATTTTTATGTCTGTCAATATAATTCACTGGTAATGGTTCATGCAAGTCTTGATATCATAGACTGTATATATAGAACTAGAAGTTCGATACAGTCTATGCTTGATATAAAGTGCTGTAGGCTAACAGTGATTAAAATGCACTCTTTCTTTCTTTGATTGACAGGGCTGACCCCCAAAACGGACTTTGGAATCTGCCTGCCTTCGTGGAAGTGTCACATGCATTTTATACTAGGCTATCTATTCAAAAATAAAGAAAACTATCAAATGAATAATTGTGTCGAACCGTTTTATTTCATTGCATGGCTTTTGATGGCCATTTGATAGACTGTTTATACCATGGCTAAAGCTGTTAACAGAAGGTGTTCTTTCAAGTAAGTAAATACAAACTTTGAGTTATTAAAAGTTTGTAACAGCAGAGTATTTTAAAAATCAACCAGTAGTTTTTGGAGATTTGGTTACATAACCCAAACATTACGTAACTTTAACATATTGGTTAAATTTCAACCCAGTTGTTGGGTTAAATTTAGTAACCCAATTTGCTTGGTTAAGATAACCCAATGCTGTGTTGGACCCCATTTTACTCAGCGGCTGGGTTGAAAACAACCTAGTTTGGGTTGTTTTCAACCCAGCATTTTTTAGAGTGAACTTTTTCTGATTTGGGGTTGTAGTTTAAAGTAGGCTAGCTAACTTGCATGTCATTTAGATAATTTAGATCTCCTGCCAAGCAATAATAAACTAAGTTAGCAGTGAGTAGAAAACCAGTTTTCATTACGGCCAATACTTATGTGTACTTGTGTAGTAGTTCACAGAATATTCACAGAAAACTGTGTCTGCCCTACCCTCCTTTCGGGGGGTGCAGTCCAGCGGGGGGGGGCTACAGATCAAAACGAAAAACGATGGTTCCATGCTATCCATATGGGGTTACATGCTCACCAAGTATCGTCTACCCCCGTCTACCCCCAGAAAAAAATCTGAGTAAACCTATATGACCGCCGCTTCGCTTGTGTACTTGTGTAGTAGTTCATAGATGAGTCATGACATGTTAAGAGGGGAGTGGTAGAAAGAAGAGGTGTGGACGCCAGTGAGGAATTTACCTGAGTGAAAGGAGGCTATGGGGGGATTAAATGAGGCAGGGTGTGGCTGGCTGGAAAGCATTAAAGATGCAGCTCATCCCTCCCAGTTTCACAACTTCTGCTCAACATTCACCACGACTCTCTTCATCCAGACCAGGTTCACAGCACATCAGTCGGTGAGTTCAACTTGGGGGCTTTTTATCATTTCTGTCTTGCTGGGTTTATATCTGCATATTCCCCCTCACCATTAAGCTTTGATTGGAATACGTGATCAGTGCTGGTTCGTCCATTGCAAATTAATCAATTTTTGTGATAAGAATCAGCTGAAGGTTACATTTAACAGTGAGTACACTGCACCTTTTCAAAGTGGTTAACTTGGAGATCTCCGACATACAGTTCCAGAATGTAATGTATTTCTATTTGCCACAATGCTTCATCACTGCTTCTTTTGAAAGCACTCTTAAAGGGAAAAGCTATGAAATCTAAAAAAAGAGCCTCTAAAACATAATTTTCATTCAAATGTATAGTAGACCCAAATGTCAATTTGTGAAAGCAGTCTTCCTCTGTTTCTTACAGCTGTGATACAAATTCATTCAATAACACCATAACCTTCAGCCACTGTTTCTCAAGCAGGTATGGGATTAAAAAATTAAAAAATCAATTGGAATTGATCTTTAATTAATTTGATATTTATTAATGAAATCCCAATTTTAATGTTCTGTAGCCCTATGCCTTTTCCTGTGGAAACTTGAATCGAAAGTACATTAATGTAACCTCTTTGGTTTAATTCTATGTCTTTAACAATGCACCATTTTAGAGGGCTGCTAATACAATGGAAAGCATTACTTCTCTGAGAATCTATTTCATATCCAAGCAAAATGTAACTGAACTATCCCTAGTTCAAGTTTTCCAGATAAATATAATTCATATGAAACTGGGGGGTGGTTCCACCATTGTGCCCTTGAGTAAGGCACTTAACCCCAAGTTGCTCTGAGGAGACTGGCCCTTGTAATACAGTTGACATTTGTAAGTCTCTGCTAAATGTAATGTAATGTAGTGAATAAATGTAATATAAATGCATCAACTCCAGGAATCGAGGATCTGACATTACTTAACTTAAGTGATGTCTGTAACCATAGAGCCAAGAATGTTTTTTTAGTTTCTGAAAGTGATGCCAGTTTTTGGGTGTGGCACCATTGGTCAACTATGTTAAACTGGTCAAGTAAGCTGCTAGCAACATAAAGACAAAGGTCACAGGGAGGATAGGCTCAATCACCAGTCCACACACACACCCACATACACAAATACACATGGGTGTGTGTGTGTGTATAATACATGTGATAGAATAAACAATATAGGTGCAGTGTCAAGATTGGATCAGATCACATACAGAAAGCTGAAACCTGTTTTATTGTGCAAACTAAACACTGGAGGTAGACGTCCCTTTTACGCCCATTTGAGGCGTATTTCGCAACATAAAAACATGGCATGGTATGTACTGGCCGCACAAAAATACTCAGGCTGCCTGTCGCAGGTGCTGAGAAGGTGCTTTTCCGTGTCATGCATATGCAGGGAAAGTGGGAGTTTTGTGTAAAAAAAATGGGACAATTGTAAAATGTGTGTAATCAGGTATTCCTCTGTACTGTATATGAAAACTGCCTATGAAAACACATGTCTGTTTTGCGGTGAAATATGTCTGCACCAGTTTTGCTTCTTTGTACATTGAGTCACAGCGCTTTCTGCGGATTGGCCATGGCACTGATAACGCTGCGTTCGCAAATGTACGTAAATCTGCCCCTCACTGTGCTGTCTCTCTTTCACAGTCACCATGAATCTGCAGACAGCTATGATGACAATCATTGGAGTCTTCCGTAAAAATGCTGGCCAGGACAAAACCCTAAACAAGGCTGAGCTAAAGACTCTTCTGGAGGCTGAATTCCAAGGTCTCCTTGGGGTAAGACTTGACATTCTACCTATAAATTTTAAGGGGCTTAAAAATATTACAGATTAACCATCATTAACTCATTGAGTGCCATGCGTTGAGTGCCAAAAACGTAATATTACGTTTTTAGCTTTTTTTTTTTTTTAATTACGAAACTAGACACTCTAACACACCTTATATGTGATTTTGGGAACTCTGTGATGAATGGAAATTAAATATATGACGATCGAAAACTCATGAAAACGCACAATCTGGACATTTTATCTGGACATTTAATCTTAAAACTCTGCTTTTGATGGTTGCCGCTTTAGGTTGAATCAATGACACATGCACGTCAGGTCAAAACCAGGCCATTTTCGTGGGTTTATCACTAGGTGGCAGTCTCGCCAGGTCTCGCTAGGTCACTTCCCGGAAACTTTACAGGCAACACTTCATATTTCATCAAAGACGCTACATCTCCATTTCTAGAAATAAAACAGCGATTTTGATGAAAACTAGCCACTGTTTAGCTTGGGATATCTTAGGAACAGAGGCATGTAGAAATAAACGGTTTGTACCCACTGAGAGCTTAAAGTCTCACCTTTCAAACAAGCCATAGTATGTGTCCATAGCTATAACATAGAATACGCTGTGGCTCTACAAAAATCGTCAACAATGATCAAGATTGCTGGCACTCTGGGCCAAAGCTTCCGAAAACAGCGTGGCATTCAATGAGTTAACAGACATTAGTCACTAGACATTTGCCTATAAGTTTCAGTGTCCACAAAACGATTAAATTAACTAGCGTTACAAATAAGAAGAAATAACTTCAATCTCGCAGCAACTCTGTTTGGTAGGCTACTTTGAGATATAGTTACCACAATGCTGACAGCCATACTCTCTCTTCCAGAATGCAAAGGACAAGAATGTTATAGACGAGCTGTTTAAAGAACTGGACCAAGATGGCAATGGATCAGTCGACTTCACTGAGTTTGTCACTATGGTGGCTGCCCTATCAGTAGCAATCAATGGCATGGGTTGATTTCATCACTACTACCACTAGATGGTCTATCTGTTCTTAATAAATATTAAATATATATATTAAGTGTTTGCTGTGGTTGCATTACTCTCTCTCTCTCTCTCTGTCACGTATATACACACACACACACACACATGCATGCATACACGCACACATACACAGTCAGCGAAATTAGAGGATGTCACTGTATTAAAAAAGAGTGTTATGTGCAGATTGCTGCACCGCAAGGGCCTAAGCTTGAGGATCAACCGAGGTATAGTGGAAACTCCTTCACAGCAATGCTACTTCTGCAGGAAATGTAATCATATTTGCACACATATTTGCATTCTGCACACCCATTACTCTTGGTGAAATATCTCACAAACTCTTCACTTAACACATGGCAAACCCATCACAATAAACAGCAGACCTTACCGAATGAGGATAAAAAGCATGACTCTGTACAGTAAACGGTTCTCGAGTAATCTGGTTTTGAAATTGCAACAAATTTCCAGATGGTCTCCAACTTTGGGCCAAAATTATAATGTATTCTAATGTAAACTATGTATGTCAGTTACATAACTTATCCCGAGTATCCCACCATCATCTCATATTGCCAGATTCCAGACAATCCCACTTACACAGCTATGAATATATGTCTAATGGCATGCGTCCTAGTGACATTAATTCAGACATATGAGGGGGATGCGAGTCATGCAAATATTATCACATCATACTTTCCCAAATATGGGTAGCCCAGACTGTCATGGAAAAGAAAGATATAGCATGTTTAGATGACCATTACATCACAATTAGATTAGATGACCAACACAGGTGATTATGCACACACGCACACACACACACATAACTATTATATTTGTGATGTAATAATTGTAGTTTCTATGTTCCTTAATTGTGTCCTCCTAACTGGGGCTGCTCAGAGCCATATAAAGGTAGAGTTGCAACAATGGGTGTTCAAAATTCGTTAAGGGCACGTGGTTCATGTAAACTTCAAAACGTTCCCGGAAGTGATTGACAATGGATTAGAATGCATTAAATAAGCTACTGTTCAATGAGACACAGAGCCACAATTTTGGGTAATTGACAGACAATAAATGCATTGATATACAATATTTATAACACAGTGTAATTATTGTGTAAACTGTGTAGTTATCCTACCATTACAACAATAGGCTATTAAATTAAATTCCAGACCGTAGCCTGCTAAATATCGGAAGCTTTTTTTCTCCCTTTTACGTATGTGTCACTTAATATTAATTTCTGTACAAAACCAAGACGGGAGATTCTTTAGAAAACGCAATAGCACCAACCCCATAAGTGTAGCCTAAGCCTATCTAAATTATCGTTATAAAAAAAATGACCTAGTACGTGACTCAAGAGCTGTAAACAGTGTTTTTAAAACTGCGTGTAGCCTACAAAAGCGCATGGAGATTTTAATTTTGCAATGAGAAACTGTAACACAGCTAGTCTAAGTCTAACATTAATTTGTTGCTCAAATCTATATAGGTTCTCATTTTATATTAGGCTATATATTAGGCTAGCTTTTGCCAATGAAAATGAATGCAACATAAAAAAAAAACAGTAGGCTAGTGCTAACTGAAGAAACGTTTACGTTACTGTAAGGAAATTTTTATCATTGTATAACCATTTGTGTAAGCTGTAAGCAAAAATATTGTTGTGCTGAGTTCTAAGAACAGAGAGTTCAAGTTAAATGTTGTTGTGCTGAGTTCTAAGAACAGAGAGTTCAAGTTAAATGTTGTTGTGCTGAGTTCTAAGAACAGAGAGTACAAGTTAAGTGTGCACCCAGACAGACAGGAACTGCACCCTGTCTGTGTGTGTGGGTGGGTGAGATAAGAGTATGTCACAATAAAGTCGCTATGTCTTGCTTCCTATTTCCTGTGTGCATCTGTACAATAAAAGACAGCTTTTGGGCTGCAGAGTCAGAGACTGATGGTGTGAGGAATTCTTCCTTACATTAGCAGGCTCTCCTCTTGGTACCAGAGTTTGTGGGCAAAGCCATACTACGTGTTGTGGTTCTTGTATCTATATGTTGGGGTTAAATTCCCTGACAGTTACCAACAATGTTAACAGCTTCACTGCTGCAAACAAAGTTGGCTATATGCTTCGCCATGAACCAGCTAGCCTTGTGATTACAAAATCTTTACCTTTTGTTTAGTCCACTGAAAGTTATCCACATATCAAACGATTAAATACACAGTTATGGAGGAATTGTTTTGGGGAAGCAGTTGCACTATATCCCACTTTTGCTGCCTTTAAGCCACTTCAATCCATAGCCTAGATGAGCATTGGCGATAATGCTACAACTTGACGTGATGGTGAAGCTAAATGCCCAAGAAACGTCACGTCATAAAAGTTGTAGGCCTACTAAACGCAAAAACTTAATGACTGCTTGTTCGTGGTGGTGTAGTGCTGCCTATAATTGCAATGGGCAGTCCCGGCGTCAATGGGGGGGCTTTGGGGGGCCGGGCCAGTCCTGGAAGTCATCTGTGCCCGCCCTGGACGAGCTTGGCTGCACCAACCAACCCCACTTCCCTATTCCCATGGATTGATTTTGAGCCCTAATTAAATGTAGCCTCCAGGAATCGAGGATCTGACATTACTTAACTTGAGTGATGTCTGTAACCATAGAGCCAAAAATGTTGTCTTAGTTTCTGAAAGTGATGCCAGTTTTTGGGTGTGGCACCATTGGTCAACTATGTTGTCAAACTGGTCAAGTAAGCTGCTAGCAACATAAAGATAAAGGTCACAGGGAGGATAGGCTCAATCACCAGTCCACACACACACCCACATACACAGATACACATGGGTGTGTGTGTGTATAATACATGTGATAGAATAAACAATATAGTTTGTTTGTTTGTTTATTTAGATCCCCATTAGCTTTTGCAAAGCAGCAGCTATTCTTCCTGGGGTCTATCATCAATGTGACAAATAATATTGAAATACACAGACGACAATGGACATGACATACATTACATGGATACATAACATAAGAGAACACCCAGACAATACATTACATTTTACATGAAACATGGTTAACATCACTAGACAGATACAAAACAAAAACAAAAAAGGACAAAAAACACAAACAGACATAACAGCAGCATCAATTAAAGGTAACATTTAAATAATGACTTTTAAGTTGTTTTTTAAAGTTATGAATATTTAATTGAGTAATAGGATAAGGGAGTGAGTTCCACTGTTGCATTGCTCTATATATAACTGCACGTTGAATCATTGACTTAGATCTTGGTAAGGTGAAACAACCTCCAACTGCATGCCTTGTTGAATAATTATGTGCCACTGAACTGAAGGACAGATTTCTATAAATAATAAAAAGGAGATTTTGTTATTATGACATTTTTAATAAAAACCATCAATAAAGACAAAAATCTACTTTTTACATCTAACCAACCTAAAGAGTCATGCATCTTAGTAACATTAGTTCTTCTTCCACAAGAAAGAGCTAATCTTGCTGCTTTATTCTGGGCCAATTGCAATTTACTTATATTGCTCAATGAAGTAGAGGACCAAACTATAGAGCAGTAGTCTAAATTAGACAACACCAAAGCCTGTATAACTTGCTTCACAAGTTGGTGTGTTAAATATTTAGCACATCTTTTAATTATTGATATGGCGTTTCCCATTTTAGTCACAACCTTTTGTATATGTTTATCCCATGATAATTTATTGTCAATGATGACTCCCAAAAGTTTTACTTCTTCCAGTTGCTTTATGACTGTTTTATTTATTGTGAGACTAAGCTTAGGTTTTGAACTTAAAGAATGATTTGTACCAATTATTATACAGTTTGTTTTAGACACATTCAAAATCAGTTTATTGTTATTGATCCAATCTACCCCTTAGTCATCTCACTGGCTAAATTTGCATTTAAATCTACTGTTGCTGATGCTAAATATATAGTGGAGTCATTGGCATACATTGAGATATGAGCTTTGTTTTATACTAGTGGAAAGTCATTAGTAAATATGGAATAGAGGAGTGGCCCCAGGCCACTACCCTGAGGCACACCATGCTTCACATTTATGATGTCAGAATAGCTTCCATTGAAGTACACCATTTGCTTTATATTACTTAAATAGCTATTGATCCAGAACAAAGCAGACTGAGTGAAACCATAACATTTCAATTTTTCTAAAATAAGTTCATGATTAAGAATGTCAAACGCTGCTGAGAAATCTAACAGGACCGCACCTATAATGTGTTTCTGTTCCATTTCCCGAAACCAATCATCAACCATTTGTGTTAAAGCCGTAGCAGTTGAATGTTTACTTCTATATGCATGCTGAAAATTGGTCATTAAATTATTTGGGGCAAAGTAAGCCTGAATCTGTTAATGCACAATTTTCTCCATTATTTTACTTAGAATCGTCAGTAGACTAATAGGTCGACTGTTGGTTTCAGAAAATGGTAGTCTATTATTTTTTGATATAGGCACTACTTTGGATATCTTCTATGATTGTGGACACTTGTTTTCTTTGAAACATTGATTGATAATGTGTGCAACCATAGGTGCAATTAGTACAGTGATAGGTTTGAGGAGTTTTCCGTCTAAATCATCAGCTCCTGGAGGTTTATCCTTGCATGTCATTAACATCAGTTCAATTTTAGCAACACTAACTTGATTGAATTCAAAACTACACTCTTTGCCTTCCATAATCTCGGCTATCAACCGAAGAGATAAGTCTACATTATTGGAGCGTAAGCTGCCACTACTTTCCAATTTATCTATTTTTGTCATGAAGTAGCTGTTTAAATGATTTGCTATGTCTACTGGCTTTGTGAGAAAACCTTTCTCAGTGCCTAGGTAAGATGGTGTAGGCTTAGTGAGAGTTATAATAAGTATTTCTCAATAAGTTATTCAAAATTTTCCATAAGTGTTTGCTATCATGTTTGATTTTATTAATTCTATCTTCATAATACAATTTCTTTTTCTTCTTGTTTGATTTAGTTACAAAATTTCTTAGTTTACAATAAACTTGCCAGTCAGATTTGAGACCTGATGAAATTGCTGACAATTTTGCTTGATCCCTTTCCTTCATATGTCCTTTTAGTTCTTCATCCAGCCATGGGGTGTTAACATTTCTAACTGTAAACTTTCTTACTGGTGCATGATGGTTCACCACTGCCATAAGAATTCTATTGAAAGCTAAAAGTGCTTCCTCTGGGTCTTGCATTGAGAACACCTCTGACCATTCAGCGTTCTTAATATCTTCCTTATATTTTTCTAGATTGAAATGATTAAAAGATCTTTTCTTTAATATCTTAACACCAGGCTTGGGAACTTTTGTTTTCCTCACAACAGCTACAAGGTTATGGTCACTACAACCTATTGGGACAGATATGGAGGCAGAACAGACCTCAGGCAGATTTACATATATGTGATCAATACAAGTAGCAACTCTGGTGCCGTCACCCTTTAAACTTATTCTGGTGGGTTTCTTTACAACCTGTGAGAAACTACAGGCAGCACATGTATCCATAAGTTTCATTTTCATTGGACAACAAGAGGAGTTCCAGTCTACATTCATATCACCCAAAAAGTACAATTCATGATTAATGCTACTCACATGATCTAGTATATCACAAATTGTGTCTAAATAGCAGCTCTTAGCATTAGGGGGCCTGTAACAGCATCCCAGTAGTATTGGTTTGAGATGTGTCAGATGAATTTGTAACCAGAGTACTTCAATATTAGATGTCATCAGGTCATCCCTAACTAGAGTAGGTATATGACTTTGGATATAACAAGCAACCCCTCCACCATATGCATTTCTGTCTTTTCAAAAAATATTATATCCATTTATCATCAATGATGAATCCTCAAATGTACCATCTAAATGAGTTTCTGACACTGCCAATATGTGTAAAGCATTTACCAACAATACATCAGCAACTTCAGTTACTTTATTTCTGATACTGCATATGTTAAGGTGGGCAATTCTAAGCCCTTTCTTAGGCAGCTTATCAAACATTACCAATTAACATTCTCAATTAGTAAACCCATCATCATAGGAAAATTGCCAACTAAAATTACATTTTGCTGCTGTAACCTACACACACATACACATATATATATAACAAACACATATAACAACACATAAACACACACACACGTTTGATTTGTCACTGAACATTTTGCGGAAGCCTAGGTAGCTGTGTTGAAAAATTGAAATTATAATTAGGCTTACCCCTTTACTTCACTTCATAGTGTACTGAACTAATTCTAATATAGGTGCAGTGTCAAGATTTAATCAGATCACATACAGAAAGCTGAAACCTGTTTTATTGTGCAAACTAAACACTGGAGGTGTTTACGCCCATTTGAGGCGTGTTTCGCAACATAAAAACATGGCATGGTATGTACTGGCCGGTGCTGAGAATGGCAATTTTGCGCTTTTCCGTGTCATGCATATGCAGGAAAAGTGGGAGTTTTGTGTAAAAAAAATGGGAGAATTGTAAAATGTGTGTAATCAGGTATTCCTCTGTACTGTATATGAAAACTGCCTATGAAAACACATGTCTGTTTTGCGGTGAAATATGTCTGCACCAGTTTTGCTTCTTTGTACTTTGTCAGAAGCATCCTTAACTTTCGCTGGCCTTTCTAACTTGTCTAACTTTCATGTTATCAACTATTTGATTATTTCACGACCGCTAAACTTTTGATTCCTTTTAATGTTGCCATCAGTTAACTCCGTTCAACTGACCTTGTGATTGAATGCCGTTCAGTTGTGAGCAGTACAAATTGAGGTAGGGGGTGGAAAAAGGCGCTGATTACTCAATGAGCTACAGGTATGATAAATAGCACGTAAAATGAAGTTAGTTCATTGAGTCACAGCGCTTTCTGCGAATTGGCCATGGCACTGATAATGCTGCGTTCGCAAATCTACGTAAATCTGCCCCTCACTGTGCTGTCTCTCTTTCACAGTCACCATGAATCTGCAGACAGCTATGATGACAATCATTGGAGTCTTCCGTAAAAATGCTGGCCAGGACAAAACCCTAAACAAGACTGAGCTAAAGACTCTTCTGGAGGCTGAATTCCAAGGTCTCCTTGGGGTAAGACTTGACATTCTACCTAAAATAAATTTTAAGGGGCTTAAAAATATTACAGATTAACCATCATTAACTCATTGAGTGCCAAAATGCGTTGAGTGCCAAAAACGTAATATTACAACACAACACTTAATATTTCATCAAAGACGCTACATCTCCATTTCTAGAAATAAAACAGCGATTTTGATGAAAACTAGCCACTGTTTAGCTTGGGATTTCTTAGGAACAGAGGCATGTAGAAATAAACGGTTTGTACCCACTGAGAGCTTAAAGTCTCACCTTTCAAACAAGCCATAGTATGTGTCCATAGCTATAACATAGAATACGCTGTGGCTCTACAAAAATCGTCAACAATGATCAAGATTGCTGGCACTCTGGGCCAAAGCTTCCGAAAACAGCGTGGCATTCAATGAGTTAACTGTCATTAGTCACTAGACATTTGCCTATAAGTTTCAGTGTCCACAAAACGATTAAATTAACTAGCGTTACAAATAAGAAGAAATAACTTCAATCTCGCAGCAACTCTGTTTGGTAGGCTACTTTGAGATATAGTTACCACAATGCTGACGGCCATACTCTCTCTTCCAGAATGCAAAGGACAAGAATGTTATAGACTAGCTGTTTAAAGGATTGGACCAAGATGGCAATGGATCAGTCGACTTCACTGAGTTTGTCACTATGGTGGCTGCCCTATCAGTAGCAATCAATGGCATGGTTTGATTTCATCACTACTACCACTAGATGGTCTATCTGTTCTTAATAAATATTAAATATATATATTAAGTGTTTGCTGTGGTTGCATTACTCTCTCTCTCTCTCTCTGTCACGTATACACACACACACACACACACACACACACACACATGCATGCATACACGCACACATACACAGTCAGCGAAATTAGAGGATGTCACTGTATTAAAAAAGAGTGTTATGTGCAGATTGCTGCACCGCAAGTGCCTAAGCTTGAGGATCAACCGAGGTATAGTGGAAACTCCTTCACAGCAATGCTACTTCTGCAGGAAATTTAATCATATTTGCATTCTGCACACAACTCTGCACACCCATTACTCTTGGTGAAATATCTCACAAACTCTTCACTCAACACATGGCAAACCCATCACAATAAACAGCAGACCTTACCGAATGAGGATATAAAGCATGCCTCTGTACAGTAAGCGGTTCTCGAGTAATCTGGTTTTGAAATTGCAACAAATTTCCAGATGGTCTCCAACTTTGGGCCAATGTAAACTATGTATGTCAGTTACATAACTTATCCCGAGTATCCCACCATCATCTCATATTGCCAGATTCCAGACAATCCCACTTACACAGCTATGAATATATGTCTAATGGCATGCGTCCTAGTGACATTAATTCAGACATATGAGGGGGAATAATGAGGTGCAAATATTTTTTTTATATAAAGCCTATCATAAGACATGCAAATATTATCACATCATACTTTCCCAGATATGGGTAGCCCAGACTGTCATGGAAAAGAAAGATATAGCATGTTTAGATGACCATTACATCACAATTAGATTAGATGACCAACACAGGTGATTATGCACACACACACACACACATATAACTATTATATTTGTGATGTAATAATTTTAGTTTCTATGTTCCTTAATTGTGTCCTCCTATCTGGGGCTGCTCAGAGCCATATAAAGGTAGAG
>NC_063194.1:23670271-23787771 GCF_017589495.1 Alosa alosa
AAGTGGGGACGAGTCGTCGACATCGTTTTCAATTTACTTAACGTTAGGCTAGCTTCTAGTCCTTGAAGTTAGCTGGTAATAACAACAGACAATACTTTTCAACGACAAGTCGATATTTTTAACTGTAAACTTACAAGTTAAGGGAGAGGCATAAAGAGGACTAAATGATTATAAATTATCTCGATGAGGACTAGATGATTAATTTAAACAAATAGGCTATGCCTACCTTGTTTATTAAAAAGCTAGCTATGCTTAGCTGCTAAGCCAGAACAATACTTTGCTATCGACACCAGCTTTGATACCAGCAAACAAGCTATGCTCGTCTTTTTACTAAACAAAATCTACACAATGCTGGGGTAAAACTACTTAATGAATCTGAAAACCAAACTCACCAAATGTCAATGACTTGCGGCTCATTCCACTATGGGTCATGTCTTCAGAAGAGGAGTAAAGTCGTCGGTTGGAAGAACTTTGTTCTCGATATTACAACAAGGTGGCAGCAAAGTTACGGTATGAGGGAAAATGTACTGTAATATATTCCGCGTCAATAATATTACACAGAATGCAACATTAACTACAACACTGTGCTGTAAAGACATGATATTGTATCATACTGTAGAAATTTAGCTGTACTGTACTGCAAAACCTACAGCCACATTTAACAGTGTACACATACACGATCATGCACTTAGTTTCAATTTCAACCGTTTTGTCATAGACTAAAACCTGGCAACCCAAAACCCAAATAAGGAAGCAGGTAACTGCGCAGCCTGAGTCTCGTCGTAAGCAAGCGGGCTAGTTGAATGTCCAGAACTAGCTGTTGTGAAATTGCTGGGAATTTAATTGATTAACACATCACATAAACTGTTATTGAGTGTTGTTGATACACTGAACTTGTGCCCTCGGAACCAAATCTGACAGCAAGCAGCTTTGGAGTTTTGGTAGTAGGCTGCAGGCAGCTGGTGGTTACATAACTGGCATGTGTAAGTAATGGTAAGGTAAAATCAACGACCAAAATGCAGTGTTGAAACACGTGTATGAAACGTATTAAATATGCAAACACAGATCCGGTATAAACACTACCCCCGAAAAAAATCTCCCGTTTTTGGAAAGCTAAATGTTGACAGGTATGGTTATTTCAGCGGTGCTGATGTTGCGCAGGGAGGACAGCTCTCTCAGGTGTCGGAAGTAGCGGAACGTGCAGGTGGAAATGTCATCTGAGAATAGGCTACTGCCAGCTTACCGACAAAAGCCGTCCATGTCTCATACATGTCCAAAACAGTTTGTCCTGCACCTTGCAGTCTGAGATTGAGCACGTTCAGATGTCCCGTAATGTCCGCCAGAAACATAAGCTTCACAATCCACTTCTCGTCCTCCAGTTCTGGATATATTTGGCCCTTTTCATTCAGAAAGGCCTTGATAGCATCAAAGCAGCTGACAAATCGCTCCAGAACTTTTCCGCAACTCCGCCATCTCACTGCTGAGTGGAGAGGCAAATCTCTATATTCCCTGTCCAGCTCCTCGAGCAGGGACTGAAACTGCCGGTGCGTCAGTGCAGATCGCTTCACTATGAAGTTAATAATCTTTGTCACCAAGGCCATAACTTCATTGAGATCCGAATTTGACATTTTTGCGCACAGATTTTCCTGATGTATTATGCCGTGGAGTTTCATGATGGGGTGGCCGACTTTTTCTTCAATCAGTTTGACAGCTCCCTTGTGTCTCCCAACCATAGCGGGGGCGCCGTCTGTGGTCACTGCAAACACTTTTCTGATGTTAATCCCTCGTTCTTCAAAATGTTCAATAAATGCCTTGGCCACTTCTTCACCTTTTGTAGTGTCAGGCATTGGCTTCACGCAGCATAGTTCCTCTCTGACAGTTGA
The DNA here is from genome assembly GCF_017589495.1 of Alosa alosa. Classification (NCBI taxonomy): domain Eukaryota; kingdom Metazoa; phylum Chordata; class Actinopteri; order Clupeiformes; family Clupeidae; genus Alosa; species Alosa alosa. The sequence goes on from NC_063194.1 coordinate 23,672,155, forward strand.
ATCACAGTACCTTGCCATGACTGCCAAACGCGGGATGTCATTCACATCCACGCTTTCATCAAGTGCAATGCTAAATACCGCAGCATCTTTTAATCCAGCTGTTTGCTCTGCTCTGACATTCTCAGCCATTTCATCAATACGTCGCTGAACACTTCTAGCTGACGTGGGAATGTCCTTTATTCGTGACTTGATGGTTTCTTTATTTGGCAAGCTTTCAAAAAGAGCATCTGAGCAACTGAGAAAAGCCTCCTTAATAAATTCGCCATCCGTAAACGGCTTCCCATGCTTTGCAATGCAATGCGCAATGTGATAGCTTGCTTCTGTCCCGTGATTTTTAGCAGTGGTAAAAACCTTGAAGGAGCTAGCTTGTTTTCCATATCTGGAGACAGCACGTTTTAATTGACTCTACTTTGTCTGCTTGATCTTTGAAGGTCTTCTCGTGCTTCGTCTCAAAATGGCGCTTAACACTTGAAGTTCTGCACACAACATTCTCACAGCATAAAGTGCACACAGCACGGTCCTTCACAAATACAAAACCAAACTCTTGTGTCCAGCAGGACTGGAATGGCCTAGTTTTAGCCTTTTCAGCAGCCGGCGTTGCCATTGTTCACAATGTCATGCTCTGTCATTCAGTCAGCAGGAAGACAGCGGACAGGGCCCTTAGGTCACGTCACACACTTTGATCTGAAATTCACGCGCCTGCAACTTAACGCAAATCCACGCAGTGGTGTCCTCCGGGTCCTAGTGCCGGCAGTCAAACGCTCACAGACAAAGAGGCAGATGCTTTTATTTTTAAAACGGGACAGATAAAGTGAGTATCGTAATAATACTGAGGTGCCAGCGTGTCAGTGTTTATTCCGCGGCGTGCCACAGGTTGCCGACCCCTGATGTAGGCTATTGTATTATTTCACAACAGCTAAACTTTTGATTCCTTTTAATGTTGTCATCAGTTAACTCTGTTCAACTGTGCTTGTGATTGAATCAGGCATTCAGCTGAGAGTAGTGCAAATTGTGGCACGGGACAGAGAAAGGCGCTGATTACCTGGGGAGCTGCAGATGTACAGTATAGCATGTAAAATGAAAAGTCACAGCGAGCGCTTTCTGCGGATTGGCCATGGCACTGATAGCGCTGCGTTCACAAATGTACGTAAATCTGCCCCTCACTGTGCTGTCTCTCTTTCACAGTCACCATGAGTCAACTGCAGGCTGCTATGATGGCAATCATTGGAGTCTTCCGTAAAAATGCTGGCCAGGACAAAACCCTAAACAAGACTGAGCTAAAGACTCTTCTGGAGACTGAATTCGGCGATCTCCTTGTGGTAAGACTTGACATTCTACCTAAAATAAACTTTAAGGGGCTTGAAAATATTACAGATTAATCATCATTAACTGTCATTAGTCACTATAGACATTTGCCTAAGTTTTAGCGTCCACAAAACGAATAATTATCTAGCGTTATAAATAAGAAGAAATAACTTCAATCTCACAGCAGCAACTGTGTTTGGTAGGCTACTGTGAGATATAGTTACCATAATGCTGACGGCCATACTCTCTCTTCCCATCAGAATTCAAAGGACAAGAATGCTATAGACAAGGTGTTTAAAGGACTGGACCGGGATGGTAATGGATCAGTCGACTTCTCTGAGTTTGTCATCATGGTGGCTGCCCTATCAGTAGCAATCAATGACATACGTTGATTTCATCACTACTACCACTAGATGGTGCTATCTGTTCTTAATAAATATTAAATATATTACAGTTTTTGCCTGTTGATTACACACTTTTTGCAGAATGTGGCTTATGTCAAAACTCTACACACAGCCAAATAAGGGATCCTGCCTTCTGTTCAGATCTAGCTACAAGTCCTTGTCCACATCGCAGGCGATGGCCTCTTGGGCTAGACAACGGGAAAAATTTTGTATCACCTTGTGTGCCATATCCACCCCTGAACTGACCCCACCTCAATGTCTCTGCATGCCCCTTCCATTGCTTGCAAAAGAGGCTGCAGGCATGATGGTCATATACTTTTCATATAGGCACACTGAAAATGATTCTTCGAAAGGTTTTAGAAATGAAGGGGTAAAAGAGGTACATAGAAAAATGAAAAGAACCCCATGAATAGAATACTGAATACTGAAAAGAACCCCATGCCCAATGAGAATTGTAGTGGAAAGTCTGTGATATTTTGGGGCACTGTAAATGGCAGCATTAAATTATACAGCTGTGACAGGTGACTGCAGTGACTAAAACAGTGTTCTGATCTGTTCTGTTTGTTATATATACAGTATACACACACAGTATAATGTAGATGTGAGGAGAGTGTGGGCAAGCGTCTACATATTTGGGCTTTTATGCTTTTAAGTTGATAAGACAGTGAGAAAGTGAAAAGAAGCAAGTGGGAGAGATTTGGGGTGGTGTCGGGAAATTACCTGGGTGGGTCAGACACAAACTCGGCTCCCCGTGGACCTAAATGGTATGAAGTCTATAGCCAGCTGTGCCACAGCGTCCCCATACAATTCAACAGCAAAATAAAAATAGCCTGTTTCTTTTGACTATTAAAATAAATTTGATTGATTTATGGTAAAATATGTTAGTTGTGTCTGTTTTCTACCCTTTTCACCTATAAAATACTTGTCATCCCCATAGACTGTATATACACATATCTTCGAAATGAGAAGAGATGCTTCTCTTAAAATGATCCATTGTCAGGAAAGTTTGAGCTTAACCGCTCCACTAATAGAGAATATCACACACCAGAAATTCCTAATTAAAAAGTTCTTCCAAAAACAGTCAAACTTATTATGAGTGTGGGTGAGCAAGTAACTGAGATTGAGTAATTCTGTGGGTGTGGTGTGTGGGAGTGAGAGAGGAAGAGTTAGCGAAAACCGGCCTCGTTTGTACTTCCAGGTCTATCTAGTTCAGACCAGACTGACCTACTGTCCAAATAACGTGGTCATTTATTTTTCTTTATTGCATTTTGCATTTCACATTATCCATTCATTAAGTCAACACTGTCTTTGTACTCCCTGGAATATGGGTAATACGGTAAAAAATTAAATCATCTAAAAATATAATTTTTGGGGTTTTACACATTCAAAATATGTCTGTTGAAGGATAAAAAAGTTGTTTCAAGGCATAGGCGCATGGATAACTTTAGGAAAAACACTCAAGAAGGGGTGATATTGGGAAAAACGTGTAAAAAATCTAAGTATTAGATTGTCTACATAAATGATGTTTTCTAAACAAAGTTCGGGTGGAGCCTTCGGGATGATTGACAGCAATTAACTCACCCACTGCCGCCGCAGGGTAGGCCTATTTAAGCCGACCTCCTTTTCCATACGTCACACGCTCCGACGTTAGCGAAATCATCCCCCCTCCTCCCCCTACTCCTCCATTTCACCAATTGCCCTGTTACTCATCCTCCTTACACAGGGGGGTGCAAGCGGTCATCGCTCTATCGCGATGTCCGCTCCAGGCACTCCAGGACCACGGACAGCTACCTTGCCAAACACGCACTTCTCCCATACATTCTAGTCTAGCTGAAGCAATCATATAGAAGGGCGAACTAGTGAAGTAAATATTAAGTGAGGAGGCGCGCACATCCAAAAACTGGCAGGTGCTGAATTCCAAAAGTTTAGAACATAAAAGAACAAAAGACAACGACTTTCAGCCACCCGTGCACAGGGAAGTCATTTGACATTAAAGGGACCATCACATGGAACACACCCAATGTGATTTATATGCTCAAATGCCCCTGTAGCCAAGCGTACATAGGCAAGACCATGAGACCATTAAAGACAAGAATTTCTGAACATTGATCCAACATTATAAATCATGACCCAAAAAGCCCTGTCGCTGTTCATTTCACTCAAAGTTCACATAACCTGTATTCCCTCCGTTACTGTGGAATTGAAGTGGTAAAAACACCTCCCAGGGGGGCGGGGGGGCATCAATTCCCTACTTTTGAAACGATAAGCTGGATTTACACCTTTGATACTCTAACTCCCAAAGGAATGAATGAGGACTTTGACCTGCGACCATTCCTTTGACTTTTTTACATGACCCAATATGTCTGTGCACCACTCTTGATCTGCATGTGTTGATTGTTGAAAAAATACTAAAAAAAGACCAAGTTTGTAAACAAATATAAATGTCTAACCTGCTTCTCATGTCAGATGGTGTGTTTTTCTGTTTTTAAGATGGGTACCCATCTTAAAAACAGAAAAATATACAGACATATACAAATATATACACGTAGCAGCTTGGAGAGACTGACAGCTCCAGCTGTTAAATGTCAGGGCCCTCGGAAGTCTCCCAATGAAGTGTGGAGATACATTGAGCCTCGTAAATGGGTGTAAAACAGTGATTTATTTGCATGGCTAGCCCGATGCCGAAGCACCACTATTGAAAAAGCTGTTGGTAGCATTGGCTAACTAGCGCCAGATTTTGGAGTGCAGGGGACAAGCCGAGATGGGCTATGAGACATACGTTCACACTTGGTATCATGTTTCAATACACTTTAGGTCAATATCACACCGGAATTCTCCTTTAAGTAATTAGAATCCTATGGCAGGTGTTCAGGCCACCTGCAGCCTCAGGCTTTAAGCATACAATCTGGGTCAATTAAGACTACACATCCTATTCAACTGTTTCCTCTACCCAAAACTGTTTCAAAATAAAAGTCCTCACTACAATAATCGACTGTTAAACAATGTAACCCATTAAACTACTGAACTTTTTACATTCAACTTTTAAACGGTCTACTTTTAAACTATCATTAAACTATCTATCTATTAAACTAGCTGTCTATCAACAACGTTTAAACTATCTACATTCAACTTTTAAACTTTTAAACTATATACATTCAACTTTTAAACAGTCTACTTTTAAACTATGGTTTAACTATCTATTAAACTAGCTGTCTATCAACAACTTTTAACTTGTCATCAACTATGTCAACACTTGTCATCAACTATGACTCCTAACCACTGTAGCTAGTTAGCATGTTAGCATTTTAACAAAACTGCTAAAAATGATTAGCTAGGTTAGCTAAGTCACATGGTTAGCATAGTTAGCATGTTAGCATTGGCAGCATGCTAGTTAGCATAGTTAGCATAACTACTAAAAATGATTAGCTAGGTTAGCTAAGTCACATGGGTAGCATAGTTGGCACTGTTAGCATGCTAGTTAGCATAGTTAGCATAACTGCTAAAAATGATTAGCTAGGTTAGCTAAGTCACATGGTTAGCATAGTTAGCATGTTAGCATGATAGTTAGCATAGTTAGCATAACTACTAAAAATGATAAGCTAGGTTAGCTAAGTCACATGGTTAACATAGTTAGCATGTTAGCATTGCTAGCATTGTTAGCATGTTTATCAAAACTGCTAGAAAACATTAGCTAAGTAGCATGGTTAGCATGTTAGCATTTCTAGCACTGCTATAAAACATTAGCTAAGTAGCATGGTTAGCATAGTTAAAATCTTAGCATAACTGCTAGCAAACATCAGAGCCATTCCAACTTTCAGTTATCGTCAAATATCTACCTATACACAGCCATTAAACTATTTGAATATCAACATTCATTAAACTTCCAGTCTGTCAACAACTTTTAAACTATTTACCTTCAACTTTTAAACTATCATTAAACTATCTATAAAACTAGCTGTCTATCAACAACTTTTAAACTATCTACTGTCTATCAACAACTTTTAAACTATCTACATTCAGCTTTTAAACAGTCTACTTTTAAACTATCAACTTTTATTAAGCTATGCAATCACCATGTCTATCCTAGCATCACCGTAGTAACCATCTCTGTATTATCTGTTTTACATGATTACTATACATGATATTTTACATCACAACTTAAGCATTTTCATGCACTGGTAATTCCTTGGAATTGCATTTCTAGTTATAGTACTGTTCTTCCAAGGCTTCTTCTTATTCTTCTTCTTCTTCTAACGCGTTTAATGCAGCTTCAACCGTTTAACGTAGAAACTTCATTCAAACATTGTCACGTAGGTCTTACTTAGGACAAGAGTGTTATGTATTTTTCAGCTTTGTAACTTTTATACTTTTTAAACTATTAATTAAAACTATCAAAATTTCCCATTGACTTAACATTGCCCTTTATGACATCACAGCAATTAGGAATCTATGGCGGGTGTTCAGGCCACCTGGCCCAACTGCCAGTCTCAGGCTTTAAGCATACAAACTGGCCCTATTAAGACTACACATCCTTTTCAACTGCTTCCTCTGCCAAAAACTGTTTCAAAATAAAAGTCCTCACTACAATATTTCACTGTTAAACAATTTAACCCTTTAAACTACTAAACTTTTTAACTGTTCAGCCATTGTAACTGTTACTTGTCATCGACTATGACTCCTACCCACTGTAGCTAGTTAGCATCTTAGCATTGCTAACATTGTTAGCATTTTTAGCAAAACTGCTCAAAATGATTAGCTAAGTTAGCTAAGTAACATGGTTAGCATAGTTAGCATGTTAGCATGCTAGTTAGAATAGCTACTAAAAATGATTAGCTAGGTCACATGTTAGCATGCTAGTTAGCATAACTTCTAAAAATGAAAACATTAGCTAAGTTAACTAAGTTAAGTAACTTGGTTAACATTATTATCTTTGTTAACATAGTTAGCATAACTGCTAGCAAACATTAGAGCCATTCCAACTGTCAGTTATCGTCAACTATCTACCTAAATAATTTAACCATTTAAAGTATCCACCTATTTAACTGTTCAGTCATTCCAACTATATTAAACCTCATCTACTTAGCAACCAATATAGTTTGTTTTTACTCTGTATGATATTTTACATCATATTTTTGCATTTTCATGCACTGTATTTCCTTCAGGAAATGCTTTTCTAGTTTTAATCAACTGTGCTTCACCCTCTGCAGTAAGAAAGTGGTAAATAGAATCAAATGGGTTTCAGATTCATTAAGTGAGCCTTTACATTGACTAAAAACCCTGAAAGTGTCATCTTCAACTCATGGATTGATCAAAACCAAAATCACCTGTGAATTCCATGACAAAACCCCATGGTCAAAGCAGACTAAAGAAAAGAAATCCCTCCAAATATGAACAAATGACTAAAAGGGACAGAGATAAGGTGGCATCAACGTAAGGGTCTTATGATATGAAAACATGACTGTTTATTCTAATCTTTTGAGGGGTATATAGCTTGCCTGCATGGTAAGCCAAACTCATTCATGAGTGAATAGTCTGGTCACTCACGATTGGGAATCCTTTACAATGCATTGTGACGGGCGTAGAAATATCATAACATTTGAAATCATTGGTCTTTCACACTGATCAGAGTCACCTAAACTTTACAAACTATAAACAGAATAGGCAGTCAGGAAACAATGTATGTGAGCTTACTTTTGGTGTAAATACATTTCTGCATTTTTCCATCTACAATTTTTGATGTTTGCAGTTTTGCAGGCATTGCTTCTACCATCTACCATAGTCAGTTTTGATTTTGTCATCCCCCTCGTTGTTGATTGGCCTGACATTTTTTGTTTGTTTGATGGAAACTGAACTATGGTGTTCCAGACTAGTATCTCCCTGAAAGGAGAAAAGTGGGCGTGGTCAGGCTAGTATATAGCACCACCTGGTAAAATATGCTTATTAACTGCATGATAGCATTACACAAGATAACTTCATTCTGAAAATGTATGGTTTACCATAATCCTAAACACTATACTTGAAATGTGTTGGAGCGGACATCAGAAAAAAATAATGTATTTCCATTTATGAGGCTAAATATTGATGCAAACTCTTTGTATGGTTCATCATTGTTCCTTATGATATCACCATCTATGCAATGTCAGAAAAAGAACATTTGGCAGCATATGTTGAATTTGTATTGCATATTCTCATGTGCTGGAGTGGACAGCATTTGATGGAAAACGTTGGTGGTGAAGTTTAGGGTGATTTCCCAGAAGCATACATGCTTCTGATGTTCAGATTGGTTCTGGGCATGTTGTTGGGGGAGGTTGTTGCTTGGTATGAGCAAAGGTATACCCTCTCTGCCAAATGGGGTCAGTCTGTTCAGCTCTTTCAAAGACTAATGTCAAATTTCTGTTGGACGGATTTTTTACCTTTTTTACCTTTTTACCTTACCTTGGTTTAGATTTAAAATGAAACACCAATTTGTGCATAAAAATGACTGAAAGGTGCATTTTGTGCCAAGAAATTGTATTTTTACCGTTCTTTTTTCAAGTTGTCAAGGTGCACTATAGTCATTAATAATAACATATAATGTTGTTGGAATATTATGACATATTTAGGGGTACACAGGCCTGTGTCTGAAAAATACATAATTTTCATTTAGCAATTGACTACAGAACTTCAAAAAGTCACATAACACTTGTTTTTCCATTTTCAATTTCACTTCCAAAATACACAAATAAATGAACACAAAAGCACACAGACAGGATTTACCTGGCAATTGCATTTTGCAGTTTTCTACCGAAGGATGGCACCATTTCATAGCCTTCACCTCATATCTTCTGTTATGCTTCATTTACACACACGCACGCACGCTCTCTCCCACACACACACAGATTGTGTGTGTGTGTGTGTGTGAGAGAGAGAGAGAGAGAGAGAGAGAGAGAATTCTTGATTCATGAAAAACTCTATGTGACAGTTCGTATGCATTGACCATAAAGCAAGCCTTCGTGAAGTTTATTATTACTTATTATACACACTAATCTACCAATCTCTCTCTCTCACGCACACACACAAACACACAAACACACACACACACACACACACACACACATACTGTACACGCTCGCACCAATCCGGTCTAGTCATTGACAGCGCATTTGATGAACGAGGAAACGCACTGTTCGTTCTTCAGCCCCCGCCCCCTCCTCATTTTGTTTCTCTCGCTACTCGGCGTCTGCATGTGTCTTTAGAAGAAAGAACCTTTCAGAGCGTCTCTGTAGCTTTCTCCTCTGTGCGCTCTCCGACCTGGAACGCGAGGAGCGCGCTTGGAGCAGAGAGAGAGAAGATTTCGTTAGGGAAAAGTTAACGTCAACTTAATCATTCTGGGATACTGACATCTTGGTGAAAGTCGTTGTCACTCTATTAACCAATTCCAACGAATCCCAAGTGATCATGATATGTTACCTTTTTAGACCATAACTAGATCTGACCAATGCGCGGATCCGCTGCGCAAATGGTGCGCTTGGATAGTTAAGTCTGCTGTCAACAAAAGGCCGAATAACTGAATTTCTCGGATCACACCAAGTGTCCAACACCACTGATGTCATGGCAGCATTGAGGAGGAAATTCGGGGAGGACTATCAGGTCGTGAACACGAGTCGGGGAACCACTTTCTCTGCTCCGGTCAAGAAGAAGCGCCAGCGTTTTGTTGAGAAGAACGGCCGTTGTAACGTCCAGCACGGAAATCTCGGTGGAGAAACTAGCAGGTACCTATCAGATCTATTCACAACACTAGTGGACTTGAAATGGCGATGGAACCTGCTCATTTTCATCTTAACTTACACAATAGCTTGGTTAGTTATGGCATCTATGTGGTGGATCATTGCCTATATCAGAGGGGACATAGGCAATGGCCACGACCAATCATATACTCCATGTGTCGCCAATGTGTACAACTTCCCCTCAGCTTTTCTCTTTTTTATCGAGACGGAGGCGACCATCGGTTATGGCTATCGCTACATTACAGAAAAGTGCCCTGAGGGCATCATCCTCTTCCTCTTCCAGTCACTTCTGGGCTCCATCGTGGACGCGTTCCTCATCGGCTGCATGTTCATCAAGATGTCCCAGCCGAAGAAGCGAGCTGAGACGCTGATGTTCAGCCAGGACGCGGTGATCTCGCAGCGCGACGGGAAACTCTGCCTCATGTTCCGGGTGGGAAATCTCCGTAATAGCCATATGGTGTCTGCTCAGATCAGGTGTAAACTCATTAAGGTAAGCGAGAGAGAGAGAGAGAATTTTGCAATGGTGTTCAATGCAAAACGTATCAAAGGAGAAAGTCACCAACTCAAAAATCTTGGTTGTGCTTTAGGGAAAGTCATATTTTGTTTATTCTTAGACAATGATACATTATATTCAATTCCACCTGTTCCAAAATAACACAGGCGTGTTGCCTGAAAAATGTTAACAAACCGACAGAGAACAGTCTGGTGTATATTATAGTGATGTATCAAACTGTTGCACAATTTTTCTCTTTTACAATTTAAAACATGTTAATAGCCAGTGAAACAATTTAAAGCATTTGTGTTGTTGTTTTAATAGACTCTTAACTTTGTTTCTTGTAATAGAAGTACTTTTTGTGTTTGTGTGTGAGATGGTGATGTGTACGTGTGTTTCCAGTTTGTCTGCATTCATTACAGTACATTGAGCAGACTATGGGTCCAGTTAATGATGCATAACATTCCTGGGAGACAGGGAGACACATACACATGCATGCACTCACAAGCACACACACACACACACAGAGAGAGAAACAAAAACAGAAAGAATGACACTCACACACAGGGCCCTAATTTAAACAGCGGTCAAAATACAAAATCTATCAACAAGCAAATTTTAATGCATGAACCATAGATATTGTGTGGCAGGATGGATGAAGGTGGCATGGTGCACTGAGACAGAGATTCTGTGTGTGTGTGTGTGTGTGTGCGTGTATGTGTATGTGTATGTAACAGGGTGGTACATAGGAAGGGCCAAGGGGCCAATCACAGTAGCCTGACTACACCACCCTGAGGCCTAGTGCATCAGGGAATCTTTAAGAGATTGTACCGCTTTCAGGTTCGAACTACACAGTGGACATGAATTACAGGAAAACAATATTTATTAAGACAAAGGTAGGGAAGTGGAGATCTGAGAGTGGCAACAATGGAAATTCAGACCAATACCATGCAAGCATAAAGAAAGGTTCACCTGTTACACAGCAAAGGTACACAGTAAAGCTACAAGGAATACACCAAAAACATCACACATGTGCTTAAACTAGACCCCCCTCAGAGCCACCTCCCTACTAAATAAAGATGAAAGTTACAAACAGAAGGACAAGACAGGCAACACAAAAACCAAACATAAAATAACCAAAGCAAAACCAAGACAAGACAAGACAGCAGCACGACCCATGTTCCCCATCAGCATGACTGTGCTGCCTAAAAGAAGAGAACACAGAAGATTAAACAAAGAACACACCACAATATACATAACATAAAACCACAAATGTCTATGGGGAGACAGCATACCTGACGGTAGCACAGACAGGGGCTACACCAGTGGAGTCTACATTGCTACTGGCTGCTGCCCCTCTTAAGTAGTACTCCACTGGTGCCAGATTGATCAAATGCCTATGCCCCGCCCCCTTCATTAGCACTTCCAGGTGCTATGGGGGGAAAATAGCAGGCAGAGAAGGTCTACCTGCTACATGTAGAAGGGGGATAGGGTCCGGGTGACAGACAGAAGCGACTGGTGCTCACCTGATTCTGGTGATTCTGCCATTACCAGAAGCCTTGTGTAGACAGAGGAGAGTTAAGAGCTACCTACCTACCTAGCACAGGGTGACAGAGAGGTATGTTAGCCATGGATAATATCAGTAAACCTTAACCTTAGTCTTTTTGGTTGAACCACCAAAGTGGAGGCTGTGTGCTCTGCCATAACTCAGCTTCAAGCACTGACTCTTACACCAGTGCTGGTGTGTGGAAGTGGACAGAGCGCTGGTCAGAAATGCAAATATCACCGTGCGTTCACAGTAGTGGCCCCACACAGACCCACTCAAGCGATCAGCGCACCGCACCGACCTGCACCTAGAGACCGAGTCATTCAGAACTGGTTTATTACAACATGTCAGGACACACATTAACAGCAGTCTGCCAGCGGGGGCTGATATAATGAGAACGGGTTAGTACGTGGGGCATGCCAGGCTCAGGAGGAGCCACCTTTGAATTCTCAGAAGATGACTGAATAAGGGGTGAGAACGAAGCTGTGAGTGCAGCATGGAGGAATAGAATAAGTGTGATGGGCATAAATGTCTTAGAAGTCGGGAGGAAAAGAAACGACCACTGCAGGAACCTTTTCATAGGTAATCCTTTAGTCTTTTATATTCTTTTATTGTAATCTCTCTTTCTTTCTCTCTCTCTCACTCTCCTCAATCCAATCTGTGATCTCCCACTGGTATTGTTGCGTTGCTCAAGGGCTTTGTTCCTCTTATCCTCTTAAGATCCCTTCGCTGACACAATAAATGTGTAAACGGATCAGAAATGCAAAAATAACTTTGACCGCCCCTAAAAAAATAAAGGGCTCACTACCAGGCTGAATGACTCACATGCAGATTACGTAAACCAACAATACCAAACGAGAGATAGGCATCCATGAGGGGAGGTGTTTTTGTTCTTCCCAAGGTGAAACAAAACAAGACAGCAATAGAACAAATGCACCAAGCCTTTCATGACAGACAGTATGGCGAACCGTTGTTGCAGAAGTGTGTGGTAATTGACTTGATAAGCTCTCAGTGGATGCCTGCTGTGCATTTTTGTAAAGGCAGAACAACCATTTGAATAGCTGTGTGTTTGCAGTGATGGTAAGCTGATGCACACAAGTATATACATGATAATTCATTTACACACGCAAAGTGAAACACTGTCTCTCTTCCTCTCTCTCCATATTTTTCCATCTCCGTTCAATGTATACATTACACACACACACATACACACATACAGAGAGAGAAAACACATGTGAGTGTGAGAGTCTGTACACACAGTCAAGGCCCAGACTCACCTAATTGTGCCTTTACACAGAACAAACAGGGGCACTGTTGTGGCGTTCCCCCTTAGTCAACTTCCTCCACTTCGCTCCATTTCTGCTCTCATCACCTGTTAGCCACAGGCTCCGATTAGCGCGCTCTCATGTTCTCCGCTCTGGTATGTCCCATTTCACACAGAGTCATGGCAGGGAAGGCCCATGTAAGGCACTGCAGAGGTAGCTCTGCTGTGTAGGAGTTTCCACTATACCTCGGTTGATCCTCAAACTCAGGCACTTCCAGTGCAGCAATCTGCACATAGTGTGTGTGTGTGTGTGTGTGTGTGTGTGTGTGTGTGTGTGTGTGTGTGTGTGTGTGTGTGTGTGTGTGTGTGTGTGTAAGAAAAAGGAGGAAAAAAAGAAAGACTGAGCTTTTTCTCTCTGTTTCAGTTTGCCTTCTCCCTGTCTATACTGCAGTATCTAGCACAGATCTTCTAACACAGATCTGTTCTTCTTGCTCAAGTCTACTTAATCACTTCTCTTTTGTACACAGTTTCTGAACATTATAGGGTCAAATAGGATGTGTGTAGGCAGGACAGATTTATGGACATTGCGTACACACAGTGTATTTTTGATAATGTTTGCATTTGGATTTGTGTGCATTTATAGATGTGTCTGTGTGCATGTGCAAGTGTGAGTTTTGCATGAGTGTGCCTGTGTCTGTGTATTCATGAGATCATTTATTAATTTGACAGATTACATTTATTTATATGTGCTCATTTGTGCCTTTATCAATTGTACATATGGATGCCGAGTGTTTAGACAGCTGCTTACTCAGCCGTACAAGCGACTGGATCGGCCGGCACGCTTCCCCTGTTTCTATTAATTACACCCAAATCAGCTGCTGTCCTCGTGCCCGCCTCTGCTGTGCCATCTTATCATCATCGTTGTGTTGTCCTGTCATTGCCCATGTGTTAAACTGGCAAGGCTGAGTGTCAGAACGCTTAGATTGTTATGAGAGAGTTTGTAGGAAGAGGGCAGGGTATTCCGAGGGTGAATGAGGCACCAGGTGGAGTGATGGTGGTAATTGAAAGCTGTGAAGGAATGAGATGGGATGCTTTAAGAGCAGGCTGACATATGGTGGAGAGACATGGGAGTGTTGTGCCTGTGCAGGTACAAAAACACATAAACATCCGGAAGTATGCACATACACGTAAATACAAAAAGGAGTAAACACACACACACACACACACACACACACACACACACAGCCTTAGGAACAAACAGACACAGGGAATCAAATAAATATGGTTGCAAAGCAACACAAGTGAAAACAAAAGGAAAACTTTCTTTTATTTTTAATGGAGCAAATAGAAGATAGTTTTCTATAAGAACATTGAAGCAGAATTGTTTGCACGTGTGTGTGTGTGTGCAGAGGGTTGCATTTGCCGCGAGCACCAGGCCATTGATTTCCACTGGTCTTCTAATAAAGATAGCAATGCAATTGAAAGAGGGGGTTGCAGCCTGGGGAGTGTGAGGGAGGCAATGGAAAGCTTCTTGAGGACTTAGAGTTGGCCTTGCTAACATTGATCCAGAAACTTCTGATGAGGCACTGGATGTCTGGAGTGCTAATGCCTTCAACCATACAATCAGCTACATAGGAGATAGCATACACACATACGTGCACACATACACACACACACACACATACACGTACACACACGTACATGGGGATTTCAATCCAGGGACGCAGAATATGTGAACTTTGTGATGAGCATCCAACTGAAACATTGAACTGTAGAGATGCTTATTTGCTATTGGAAGAAGGCTTCCAGCCCTGCAGAAGAAGCAGAGATGGCCCCTCCTGCTCCCGCCTCTGAGGAAAAGAGGTGGAGATCTAGTGTGGACTGAAGCACAGCCCAGACACAGCAGCATGACTGACGATGGGGGCTCATACTGCCTTGTCCTGTTTCACGGGCCTGGGTGTACTGTAGTGTACCGCGTGCCTGTGTCTTATGCGTTTGTTTACAGTGGACATTAATAGGCCTGATGATGACGGACATTAATTGGGTGATGATGACGGGCGAGCCCCCGATTTATTCAGACGACTGAGAGCTGTGTTGTGTGTGTGTATGAGAGAGAGAGAGAGAGAGAGGGGTAGGGGGTTGGGGAGGAAGTACACATGCATAAATTCAATTTATATGCACATACACAAGTGAAAAGAGAAAAGACAGGGATTAAGGGTTCTCTTTTTCCCCATCTGTATTCTTTCCCTGGCTCTTTCTCTTAGCTCTTAAACTCAAAACCGAATGGAGGGATAGAAAGAGGAGAGAGAGAGAGACAGACAGATTAACAGACAGAGTAAAAGAGTCAGGGACACAGAAAGAGAGAGTCTGATGTCTGTTTAGAGTGGAGCTCTTTATTTTTGTTATTATCAGAAGCATGCATTAACACGAGCTAACCTGGATTCTAAAGCACTTGGGATGTGGAGACGCTCAGGAACAGGAGTGCATCCCTCTGGCAAGAACAGCTCTCCCAGCACAGAGGCCCAGCCCAGCCTGCCCAACACAGCAGAGCAAGCACAGCTCTCCCAGCACAGAGGCCCAGCCCAGCCTGCCCAACACAGCAGAGCAAGCACAGCTCTCCCAGAACAGAGGCCCAGCCCAGCCTGCCCAACACAGCACAGCACAGCTTATGGACACATTTATGTAGCTGTGTATTGCATAACCCTTGGGAGGGTAGCTCCAGAGCAGATGTGAAAAGCCAGTGTTTCAGTGATGGCTGTGAAGGAGGGCTGTATGTTGCTGTTAGCTAGCGTTGACAAAAGGGCTTTTATTAGGATGGCTGAAGGAGAGATATTGGGAGAGTGGATGTGGTCATCTCACTGGTCAGGGTTTTTTTTGCCTTAGAGAGGTACAATCTCTCTTCTGCTCAAGTGGCCCTAGTCCCTGAATTTAATCGTGATGCGATCGTTCTATCTTCATCCATGTGCTTGGGTATAGCTTTGCTTAGGTCGTTATCGCTCTCTCTTTTTCTATCTCTGTATCTTTCTTTCTCCCTTTCTTGCTGTCTTGCTCTTTTCTGTCTTTCTCTGTATCTCCCTCACTTTTCTCTCTGTGCTGATCGATGCAGTCCTCTCAAATCAGCTTCTGCAAGTAAAACTGACTCGGATGATCAAGAGGCTCTTTAGCCAGCGATCAATTTCGTTTAGCGCTAGTCATTGCCGCCGCTTCTCGCAACCTGGATCCCACACTGCAAGGTATAGGATAGGAGACACACACACACTCTCTCTCTCTCTCTCTCTGACTCACACATGCTGTAGACTTGGCCATGTGTGTGCTTTCTAGACGTTTCGTGACCAGTTTGAGGTTTTATGTCATCAAGTATCACTTGAGGTCCTGTTTCAATTCAATTAGCCTGACCAAAAGCCTGGGCAGGGGAATATCATTTGTGCCATTCCTGCAGCCCCACTGAAGGTGTCAGTCTGAACTCAAAGGCCAGTCAGTCATCAGAGAGGAGGAGGGCAGTGGGGTGGGGTGGGGGCGCAGGATCAAAGGATCCACTGTGAAAATACGACAGGCATTCACATTATTGTCCTCAAGAAGCCAGAAAGAACTCACATCTGCACAGGTTCATCTGCTGTTTAAAGCAAGTGTTGATGGGCAACATTTACACATCTTTGCGAGATAATAATACACCTCTAGTCAGACAAATAATTCATTCATTCATTTATTCATTCAAGTGTAATCAGGTCAAGTTTATTTATATGGCACAGAGGCACAGAATACACAGAGGTCATTCAATGTGCTTTGCATAAACAAAATCAAACAGTAACAGCAAAAGCATAGAAGGGCAATAGTCAAAGGTCATAATAAAAACAGAAAACAAAACAAACAAGGTAAAATCATTTTAAAAGACTAAATAAAAGACACAAGGTAGAATAATTTAAAGAATGGGTAACTCAGTGCAGGTATCTGAGAACAGTTTGGTCTTAAGTCTAGATTTAAAACTGGCTACAGTTGGGGCTTTTTTGATGTTATATGAAAGTTGGTTTCAGAGCTGAACCACATAGCAGCTTAAAGCTGCTTCATCATGTTTAGTTCTAACAGCAGGTTTTACTATACTAACAGGTTTTTCTCCTGAGACCTGAGAGGTCGAGAAGGTGTGTACTGCTGAAGCATTTCTGATAGGTATTTATTTAGGTCCTGCTCCATTTACTGATTAATAAACAAGCAATAGTGCTTTAAAGTCAATTCTGTGACTTACTGGAAGCCAGTGCAGGGACTTAAAAATTGGAGTAATGTGGTTCTTTTAGTTTTTGTGAGAACCCTAGCTGCTGCATTTTGTATCACCTGAAGCTGTTTGATAGTCTTTTTAGAAAGGCCTGTGAAAAGCCCATTGCAGTAATCAACCCTGTTGAAGATAAAGGTATGAATGAGTTTTTCTAAATCATGTTTTGACATCAGCCCTCTAAGTCTGGCAATGATTTTGAGGTGGTAAAAAGCTGATTTAGTTATTGCTTTCATGTGGCTGTTGAAATTTAGATCACTGTCAATTAATGCACCAAGATTTTTAACAGTATCCTTTGCTTTGAACCTGTTTGTGCCTAGGAGAGTGGCAACCCTAAGTCTTTCCTCCTTTTTACCAAATATAATGACTTCAGTTTTTTCTTTGTTCAACTGAAGAAAAGGTATCCAGTTGTTGATTTGGTCAGTACACTGACAAAGAGATTCGAGGGGACCATGGTGATTTGGTGACAGAGCTAAGTAAATTTAAGTGTCATCTGCATAGCTATGATATGAAATCAAATTATTTTTGAAGATTTGTCCAAGTGGTATAGAGCCCCAAGATTGACCCCTGGGGAACCTCACAGGTCAAGGATGTTGGTGTTGAGGTGCAGTTGCCGATGGCAACAAAGCAGCTCCTTTCTTGTAAATATGATTTGAGCCAGTTGATAACTATACCTGTAAATCCAACCCAGCGTTCTACTCTGATGTTGTGATCAACAGTGTCAAATGCTGCACTAAGGTCCTTAGCAATAGGACCAATGTTTTGTCTGCATTGAGGCGTACAGTATGTCATTTCAAACCTTAACCCTTTGAGGTCCCGGGCCTGTCAGACACTTTAAGGCTGTCTGCTACACCTTGATATTTTCATCTTCATAAGTATTTCATCTTACTAAAAAACATCGGTAACGCTTTAGAATAACATGTGCTTATTAGGTATTAACAGTGCATAATAAGCAGTTAACAATTCATTACTGGGCAGTTCCAGCGTAATGGATGTGACAATTGGACTCATATTGGTAAACAAAATGCATTAGAGTGGGGGCAAAATTAGAATCAGTGAATTCATTTGCATAACTTTTAATGTAACCTCTGTCCTCTGAATACTGAGAAATCCTCAAATTTCATATAATCAATTTCATCCTAAGAATACAAGGCATTTTATCAGCGTTATGGATGTGACATGAAATGGACACACTTTTGTGAGAGATTACAGGTTTTCTACAAACTCTGTGAATTTTGAAGGAAACTGCCGAAACTATGATATATGTAGCATGGAGGAGACTTGAATGACCACAAAAAGTGTGTTTTTGAAACTGAGAGGCGGTCATATTTTGTACCGCTATGCGGTACATCTAGTTTATTGCTGTCCTTACTCCTGTTACTCTGTGGGTATTAGCTACAGAGGACCTGACACTTCAAATGCTGGCATATCGCGTCACATTTAAAATTAAACTGTGTTAAGCAGACGTGAACGGCAGGCTGAACAGATCTGCAACAGAAGGGGGTTACTATGTTAACTCCAGCTGCAAAGTCAGCCATCTTCACCAGCTAACACGATAATCCAGTTACTGTACAACAACAGTATGACAGTTACAGGAAGATAATCGCTCAGATTTTCGTTATTAGGCCACTTGAAAATAGGCTATGGCTAGGCTAATCACTGGAGGTATTTTAATATTATGTTTGTTTTGCTAATGGTTAGGCAAGGCCTCCCTATGGTTTTGATCAACCTAATAATCTTTGAAATGTCAATTGTAAACACTAAGGTGAAATGCGTTGAAACTGACATGCCACCAGAGCAGACATTTTATCGTCTTTGAGGTATAATAAAGACCCCAGTCTTGTAAATTCACATTATGTAACATCCATAACGCACCATTAAAGGTTTTAAAAGTAAGAAAGGGGCACAATTTGGTCATCACACTTTACATTGATATAAATCAGCTTTGCACAAACACTATGGACATTGTCGCATCAACACTGTATGTGTAGCATAAACTTTTCCTATAAAACGTTATGGATGTGACATGGCCATGGAACTTGTTGACTTAAAAACAAAAGCCTTACAAATGTAAGGAGTTGTGCTCTTAAAGGCAAGCTGAGCATAGACATTGCTCTACCATTCCCTTGTCAATCTGGAATTTGTCAAATGACACAATTTGTTTGAACCTTGGGTCCATTTATCCACTTTTTAAATATGTATAATATTACCATGTGAAAAATGTTGTTTCTGTATGGTTGCACAGCATATTTATGATATAAAAAGAGTGTCATTCTCCATCAAATTCAATCAGATCAGTTACAAACAATAAAATATAGACATAAATGAAGATTTTAACAACAGTTCTATTTGGGTATGCACAACTTTTTTTTTCCATGGTAAGGATGACCTTTGCATGGAATTGCCCTACTAACAGTTAGTTAACTGTTGTTATCATTTAATAACATTAACTAACTGTTAACATGCAGCTTGTAAGTGTTAATAAGCAGCCTTTTAAGTTACTTACAAGCATATTTGTTAACAGTTGTAAGTGTTAACAAGCAGCTTGTTAATGCTTGTTAATGGTGTATAAGACAAAGAGGTGGATAACTAATACGCTTATAAGACCTTTCTTACCTATTTGTTGTAAATTTTAAGTTTAAGTTTAAGTTTAAGTTTAAGTACAGTTTAAGTACTTTGTAAGTAACTTAAAAGGCTGCTTATTTACACTTACAAGCTGCATGTTATTAAAGGATAACAACAGTTAACTAACTGTTAGTAATGAATTGTTAACTGCTTATAATGCACTGTTAATACCTAATAAGCACATGTTATTCTAAAGCGTTACCAAAACATCTATGCAAAAGTGACACATATGGTTATATTCTGGAAAACCTCAAACAAAAACAATAATAATGTGAATGTAATGAAATTAGTTTTTATTAAAAATTCAGTGTAAACATAACTTGACAAAAAACTATTTTCAGAAGTCTTCAAACCGTGTAAAAAACATTATAAATATATCTTGGCAAGACTTTTGAAGTCTGAACCTTGTAAACGTTGGCTACATAAAAGTAGGATGCACATTCAGAAATGTTA
Source organism: Alosa alosa (assembly GCF_017589495.1). Classification (NCBI taxonomy): domain Eukaryota; kingdom Metazoa; phylum Chordata; class Actinopteri; order Clupeiformes; family Clupeidae; genus Alosa; species Alosa alosa. Next base: position 23,692,275 of record NC_063194.1, read on the forward strand.
TGTAGTTTCAATACAAATTAAACACTTCAGACTAACTATGTTGGCTCTTTCAAATGAATAATGATTAGATTGGTGTGTCACACCTGTAACTTCCCCCTCCCCCTGTCAATGTCCATGTGTCAATAGCTCTGCCAGGGCACTGTAGTTACCTTCCCCCAAAGCTTTGCAATATGGTAATGCTATGGTAAAGCTCTCTGCTCCCATTTACAGTCTGTCACAGGCAACCCATCCAAAAGTAGGATGTTCTTCACATCATTGTTTCTAGCATCACCTGGCGTGAATTTGAGTATCATTTACATGTACACCTAATCTGTTTGCATCAGGATACAACAGTATTCTGATGCAATTTCTTTGGTTTCTCTTTGGTTACTTCACCTGTAGCCTAAATGCCTGCATTTTACAATTTTATGTACAGACTTATGCACGGACCATAATAAAGTTACTTTAGCAAAAAACTAAGAACTGTTTCAGTGCTGTGATTTGCAACCTGGAAAACCAGAATGAAAGTAATCATCATACCCATTTGATGTTAGGAAGGTGGTTAGTTGATTAAAGACTACTTTTTCAAGAATTTTGCCAATAAAAGGTGGATTGGAGATGGGCCTGTAATTGTTTAGCATGGATGCATCCAGGTTATTCTTCTTGAGAAGGGGCTTTACAGCAGTTGTTTTCAGGGAGCAGACAGCAATGATACATTTACAATGTGAAGGACATCTGCCGCTATAAGGTGAAAATCAGTTTCAAGAAATTGGTAGGCAGTGTCTAAGACACACGTAGAAGAGCTGAGATTCTGTACCATTTTTTCATTTTTTTAAGCTGAACTCTGACATTAAGTTAAGTTTTCCTCCCTTTGTAGCTGGAAGTTCTGGATGTTGAGTTGAGAAGATATGTTGAGTCTGATTTTGTCAATTTTACCTTTGAAAAAAGATGTAAACTCATTGCATACAGTATTACTTGAGAGAAGTTCAGGTGCTAATTGTGAGGGGGGGATTTGTTAACTTCTCAACGGTTGAAAATAGTACACGAGTGTTATTTGTACTTCTACTGATGATGTTAGAGAAGAAAGACTGTCATGCTTTGCATATTGTTACAGAGTTTTATGTGCAGAGCATTCATAGTGGATCTGAACTTTGTATTTTTCTTTTGGTCTTCCTACACTCTCTTTTTAGGATGTTAACCGCAGGATTTTATTACCCTGTTTTCAGGATTATCCACATTCAAGTTTAGATCCCCTGATATAATAAGACAGTCAAACTCTATGCAAATGGCTGACAGCAGTTCACCTAGATCTTCAAGAAATACTTTAGCTGAATGTTTTGGAGGCCTGTAAATAGTCAGTAATAAAATCTGAGGAGAAAACGTAATATGCCGACTGAGAATATAAAGAGGTTATTGCTGCTTAATAGGCATGCATTGATTTGTTTATTCATTCATTCACTGTACATCTAGCATTGTGAAATATCAGGTTCTCAAGAGGCCCCACACATTGTTATTTTCCTGACTGTCTCTCTAGACGGACAAATTGGTGTTATTACAAATATTGCAGTGAAATAGCTCTATATGGAATTGAATCATTGATTAAAGGTTTGACAGAGGGCAGGAGAAGAAACAGAAAACCAAACAAGGGGCCAAAACAAATCTTCTGATGACTCAACTTCTCTCTGATGCTGGAAAACAAGATAGATACGTATATAACATTTCACTTCATGACTTATTAACAACATTCCCTCTTTTTCTCCTCAGGGCATATTTCCCTCTGATACCTTTCTACTGATAGATTTTCATTAATTATTCAAATATAATCAATCAAGAAAATACCATAACCATAAAACTGGAACTTATGAGCTTTCTTTTTGCTCCTCCTCCTCTAATGAACACACTTGTCATTGTCTCTCCATGGCCCTTTCTGATACCAGTCCGTACCCACTCCCCCTCGGTTACGTGCACTTGGGTGGGAGTCATCCTCACAGCTAAATCGAGTTCCCTTTATTAGCCCTTTATAATACCAAACTCGGCTTTGGGATAAAGTTCACTCTTCCTAGTGGAAACAGACTCTAATGTAACCTTGGATTTGTGGACAGGTGTACTCATTGTCCTCCATAACATGCTGCATTAATTGACACACACCTTCGACAAGTCACCATCAGTGTTAACTCGCATTGGAGGGTTTATAACACACTGTTTCGGATGGCCCTTAATATGGCGCACCCTAGTGGCTAGTGGCCAGGGAGAGGGCGCCGTAACTAGTTTCGGAAAGGCCCCATATCTTTATAATATGTCAGTGTAATCAGGCAGCTATTAGTGTTGCCAAAAGTTTTCACATGTCTTTGTTAATGTTAGTTATGCTTAGAGATGGTTAGTTATGCTTGGAGCTGGGTTGTATGTAAAGCTTTAGATGAGCCATGTTGTGCCATGAGTGTGTTAGGTATTGAGCATGCACAAGATATCAGTGTTTTTCCATGTGACATGATGTAAATGCATCTGAATACTGTGGCAGAATTTATTCAGAATGTTTCATCACAAGAAGCTGAGATTTTGCAATGACTCTATTAGCATTGACACGTCAGTATTCATTGCAACATCTGAATACATATTCTCAGTAGGTGCCTCAGCTTGTATAACACAATGACATAGAAGTAACATGTTTAATTCATGTGAACTATTTCATTGGAATTAATTGCTCAAATTGGGGCATCACAGCATGAATCAATTTTGTAAACAGAAACAAAATACTGCATTAATTTTACACATTTCATTTGTGCAACCGATGTCCACATTACAATTATGTAAATCCAAAACGGACATCCTGGCCATTATCACCAAACAACCAGATTTGGTAGTATGGCAGCCAAATGGTCAAATTGCCCAAATGATTCAAGTGCACAGCTGTATTCCACTCTTACCCTTACGGTACTTGATTTGACAACATGAAACCACGCTTGATTGTTTTGGTATCACCCAAAACAATGCACTGGTGTCACACCTTGCAGTATCACTGCTGCTGAACTACCCATTTCAGACCACAAAGTTGTGCTATTTGACACCTATGGTGCCTGCCTGTCATGAAATCCCCATGAAGTTCATGTCATACCATCTCACAGCATTAAAAAGGTCAAGCCAGAGGAACCTGCTTGTCTAATTAACTAGAGGGTCATGGCAACTCCTGCTTGTCTGCAGAGCATAATGTTCTCATATACTCTTCAAGTTCACATCTGAATTCAGATCAAGTCAAGATCAATGGCGATTTTAAATGAAAGTTCGGGAGGAGCTTGACAAAATATGCCACGCCTACAGTGTCCCTCTTAGCAGGTCATTTATTCCCAGCCCGCCTGTTCTGGTTTGATCACTGGCTTTCAACCCACCACCTCCCCATGGCCTCCCATCTTCCTAGGTTAAGAATAGCATTGGTGTGTACACATGGATCTTGCAGCAGTAGATTCCTGCACGATCCCTGCAAAGCACTCCATGACCCTGGCTAGAGATCTCGCCAAACACGCTTTTCGCTTGCTCCTCTTTTTGCAAATTTGTAACGTGAACTTAATTCTTCCACCTGTCCGTTGGATCCTGTCCCAAAAATCTTGATTAAGATGTGCCTGCCTTCTGCTGCCCCTCTGATAACCTCTGTACTTAACACGATTGCCTTCATCAGAAACTACCATTGTCAGACAGACGCTGAAAAAGCTTTTATATAAAATGTAGGTTAAAGATGGGTCAATAATGAAGTCATCAGGACCCAGCTGACTGTAAAAGATTTTTCAGGCTGACATATTCATTGTTGTGATGGTGTTGTTTACTATATCCTTCACTTTTTAACTACACTGTAACTGAATGTTTTATGAATATTCGTATTTATGGTGTTTGTGAAGGACACAGATGGGCCTGTTCTGGATGATCATTGTACTGTACACATAGGCTCCCTGCCCTTGGTCCCACACTATCATCCCACTTCTCACACCAAGTACTGTAAGGGAAGTGAGCAGTCCCTTTGCCTTAACTACAATCTAACTACATTTCCCAAAAGCCATACTGGGTAGAATTTTGAACATAGTGCATACTGCATCTGTAGAATGTTGGACATAGTGCATACTGCATCTGTAGAATGTTGGATATTGTACATACTGCATCTGTAGAATGTTGGATATAGTGCATACTGCATCTGTAGAAAGTTGAATATACTGTAGTGCATACTGCATCTGTATAATGTTGGATATAGTACATAATTGCATCTGTAGAATGTTGGATATAGTACATATTACATCTGTAGAATGTTGGACATAGTGCTTACTGCATCTGTAGAATGTTGGACACAGTGCTTACTGCATCTGTAGAATGTTGGATATAGTGCATACTGCATCTGTACAATGTTGGACATAGTGCTTACTGCATCTGTAGAATGTTGGATATAGTGCATACTGCATCTGTAGCAACGGCTCTTTTTATAACCAAACACATGGGGGAGACAGCCTGGAGCTGAGCGACTGTATCTCGCTAGCTCAGTTTGGCAGTGAAACTAGTGGGATGGTGATGCCAGGCTACAGAAGATGTGACCTGTATTCTCCCAAGGTTTCTTTCTTCTCATTTCAAGAAAGCCAGCCAAACATCACAGGCTGGTTCGGCATGCTTAAGACAAAGCCATTTGGGTCAACAGAGCCCTGGTGCACTTCTTCTACTAGAGAGACAAGTGTTGCTGCAGGCACCTCTGTGAAGATGCTTTGTATGTCAGCATTTGAGATACTGCAATCTGTCTTTTTAATGCTGAGCAAAGACGACAGTGAAGTGCAGTGAAGCGGTGACATCCCCTGGTGGTACCAATAGATCACACGACACACATACACTGAAAACACACACACACACACACACACACACGTCTCAAAGAGCCTCACACAGCAGACAATAATAGTGTACACACAGAGGCACTTTTCTTGACAATAATCATGCAGCCCAAGGGATTGCTCCTCAGTCAGGCGGCAGTTTTTGTCATGGCACAACAGTTACAACAGTTACAAACGTATATGTTCAGCAGTTTGAGCAAAGCTCTTCTCATTTCGCTGTAGCAGCTGAGAGGTGACACTACTCCTCTTATATTGTGTGTGTGTGTGTGTGTGTGAGAGTTTCTGTGTATGTGTGCGTGTGTGTGTGTGTGTCTGTGGGTGTGAGAGAGAGAGAGAGAAAGAGAGAGAGAGAGTTTCTGTATCTGTGTGTGTGTGTGAGCTGAAGAAATATGCAGGCATTTACCTCTTCGGCATGCTGCTGACCCTATGACTTTCCCCACTCAAAGCACATCATGTTTACATGAGCTGATGTCAGCACTCTAATACCTGTAGTTCACTTCATCATAGAGCTGCAAACACATCTTCCTGAAATATGTGGAAGAGGGTGAATGCGAGAGAGGCGGAAAAAATGGGAAATGTGTTTGGTGGTTTCTCTGCAGAGACAGCTAGTGTGCCTCTGTGTGGGAGAGGGTTGTGCAGGACTGAAGTTTTGAGGTGAGAGGTGTTCATGAATGTTTGTATGTGTGTGTGTGTGTGTGTGTGTGTGTGTGAGAGAGAGAGAGATGATAATATATAAGCAGATGTTAGTGTTAATATATAACACTTCATGAAAAATAGCCTTGGTTTTAAAAAGCTCAGTGTCTGTGGCAGTGTGAAGTTTGTTTGATATGCCTTCACTGTAGTATGGAAATGTGCACTTATGAGTGTGCATTATAAGCCAGCGTTAAGAAGGCTGTCATAAAAATCTGAACTGCAGTGAGCAGCGATCATTTATGCAGTCCATATAATCTAATGGGAGATACGGTAAGCTGGTGTACAGCCACAACACTGTACATCCATACTGACAGATCCTAGAGGAAGTGCTGTTTGATCAAATACGTGTGTGTGTGTGTGTGTGTGTGTGTGTGTGTGAGAGAGAGAGAGTGTGTGTGTGTGTGTGTGTGTGTGTGTGTGTAGGGGTGGTGGTGGTGGTGGTGTGCGCATGTGCATGAACAGTGTGATACTATGTGTGTGAAAAGTATTTGTGTGCATAGAGTGTGTATTATATGAGCACACTTCTGAAGCCACAAGAAGGATATGCTTGGAAATGTCACCCACCCAATAAATATGCCTTAGAATGTCCTAGTGGCTTTGAACTAGTGTTTTTTTTATTTTGTGTAGAGCACACACCCTGAGATGAGAAAGGGTGCAGGATCAAAGCCCAGTGAGCTTGTGAGTGCACCAAAGGGAGATAATGGGCAGTGTGTGTGGGGCCAGTGAGTTACAGAGCGCCACTCACCAGCTCCTTCTCAGCTAGCCATTAAATGTTTCCACCTCAGTGTTCCGCCAGTGTGGCAGGTCCTGTCTAAACAATGGCCATTTCACACTCTCTCTCTCTCTCTCTCTCTCTGCATACATACACATACGGACACACAACACACACACACGTACACACACACACACACACACACACACACACAGACACATACACACACAGACACACACTCTCTCTCACACACACACACACATAAAGACTAGACAGTGACCTAAGGCCAGTGTTCAGCACACTGGCCCTTGGGAACTTATGTATATTCAGTGGGGTTATATTTATCCAGAGGAGGTAGCTATGGTTATTCAGTTATGACCTGCAGTTATGTGTCTTCCATGCTGGTGTCTTCTGCTCGACTACACTGAACCTGGCTCTGTGACCACTGTGCACTCATAACAGATCACGGTGATATGACCTGATTGCAGATCAGTCCACCCAAAGCAGTAAATAAATAACCAGTGCTAGACTCTCAGGCAATTTGTACCCATGTATGTGTATCTGTGTAATTGTGCAGTGCAATATTTTCCCTCTTTCTCTACTTTTCTCTCTTTTTCTCTTTCGCGCTGTCTCTCTGTCTCTCTCTATTTACGTAGTCTCGTCAGACACCTGAAGGGGAGTTCCTGCCGCTGGACCAGTGTGAGCTGGACGTCGGCTTCGGGACGGGTGCTGACCAGCTCTTCCTGGTCTCACCGCTCACCATCTGCCACGAGATCAACTCCAAGAGCCCGTTCTTCGACCTGTCGCAGCGCTCGCTCAAGAGCGAGCAGTTCGAGATCGTGGTTATCCTGGAGGGCATCGTGGAGACGACAGGTATGGCTGGTTGACAGCTGCGCCCACACACACACACACACAGACACACACATACACACACACAGACACACACAGACACACACTCACACACACACACACACAGACACACACACCTCCCCTGTCTTGCTCCTCACCTTACTGTATCTCTCTCCAGCCTCCAGGCATGCAGCTGGGGTCCAGCAGCCTGTGTACATTCAGCCCAGTATTCTCACACGTGATGCTTTCCCACTCACCCCCCACCACTCACACTCTTCCTACCTCTCATTCCTTTCATTCATCTCTATTGCTCTATGTGTATGTGTGCGTGTGTGTGTGTGTGTTGCTCCCGTGTGTGTGTGTGTGTGTGTGTGTTGCTCCCGTGGACTTTGAAGCACTCACTCTGAGATGGCGTCTCTCCCTTTCCTTTTCACACTGTCACACAACCATTCCCTTCATTTACCCAGCAGAAACCAAGAGAGATGGATCTGCTCTCTTTTGCGAAGCCCTCTCTAGTTCTCTCTGTTCCCATTGGTCCCTTCAGCGTTCTGCCTCTCGGGTGGAGGGGAGAGGAGTGGAGGCAGATGGAGGAGTCGGAGGAGGTGCAGTGGGGTGGGGTGTGTGGTGAGCAGGGAGGGGGGATCCGACCACTGATTGAATTATGAGGACTTCTTTATTACTGTGCAGGCGCTATGCGTTAGCCCGGCACTACGCATAATAAGAGCCCCGTGGTCACACTCGCGTCACTTTGATGTACGAGCGCCAGACTCGCCGTGCAGGTCTCATGTACCGTCGATGCCGATACACTCTTTCTCTCGTCTTTCTCTCTCATTCTATCCTTTTTCTCTCCCTTTTTTCCACAGTTGAGGAGATGAAATGATTGCAAGCGTGAAACGTGACGGACAGACATGGACATGAGAAATGGCCCCCAGGCACTTTGTGTTATCTTTTCACATTTCCCTTTTATTTATGCCTGTTGAAATGGTTATATGGCACCTTTCCAATAAACTAACAAACAGACAGACACACACACACACACACACACACAATACTGTGAAATACAGAGTAAAAAAGGGGTGTATTTGGTATTCCACTATCTTACTTCCCTCTAATCTCTTTAATTGAACCCCTTTTTTCAGTTCATTCTGTACCGATAGCTTACTCTCTTGTTTGCTGGCATATCAGCATTGCTTCTGACTCCCTTCCTGTGATTCTTAAATTGTTCTCATATCGTTCTGGTATGTGTAGTTTTTTGTTGCTTTTCTTTATGGGTCAGGACTAGTGATCGAAAGCTGTAGCAGTACACAAGCAGCAAACTCTGCCATCTGTGTGATACCTCAAGTGGTTTACGCCTCTCTGATATATCTACAGTATATGCTTTGTTTTTTCTCCCTTAACCTACAGGTGCTGTTTTGTGTAGCACTGCCCTGCAGTCGGCTGCTCCACTCCTCTGTGCTGTGCTGTGCTGTGCTGTGCTATGCTGTGTGGGTGTGTGGGTGCTGGTGATAAGGTCATTAAACTAGGCTGCTGGCTTTAGCCCCCTTCCTATTAATTTGCCAGCCTCTGCATCATATCCACAGAGAGCAGAAAGAACATTTTCAATTTATTCTCAGTGTGTATCACACTGTGTAGACACACACACACACACACACACACACACACACACACACACACACCGTAACAGAGTTGCCCCGAGAGGTCTGCTCACTGAGCGCAGAGTGCTTATTGACTGACAGTAAGGGACTCCTTTGGGCTCTCTGTTTTTACCATGACTGGTAAAAACAGCCATGTCAAGCAACGAGGGTCAGCAATGATGATCGATTCCCACCATGCAGAGGCATTATTGGGTCAGCCTTCTCTAACTGAGTATCATGTCTGGCCATCACGCTGAGTGGGCATCATCATCTCTACAGGGGCTGTCTGATATCCACATGAGAGACATACCAAAACTCATACTGAGAAGAGGAGTCATGTACTACATCATGTCAGAATTGCATAGTTTGTTTTTAATATTGTAATTAATCACATTTATCACTTGTCATATTTGTGCATCAGAAAATGTATGTAATGTAAGGAAGTAACATTCAATCATTCAGCACCATTTCATAATGTTGTAGCACTTTTTGTAGTTTTTATGATCATGTCTCTTTGCATTCTGCCGGTAGGGATGTTCATTGTTATTTATATTGTGAGTAAAACTGTTGTTAAGTGAACCAATAGTCAACTCATCTGTCTCCTCCTGTCAGGTGGAGCTCCATGAGAGCCCCATGTCACTGCATACATTGAATGATTCAATCAGCAGTGATGCATGGCCCAGGGTCAATAGTGTGGATTTCTGCAGTGATCTGAAGAATTAGACACCTAATTAGGTGAAGAAATGGGCTTTCCCAACCAGACAATGAAACTTATGATGCTCTTGACTCGGCCCGTTACACTGGCATCCCAACGGCTCCCTGACCGGTGCTTCATCGGATGTGTGCGTGGACAGTTAATTGAGCTCTCCTCATGGATGGTGTGGAACGCACAAAAACCTAATGGTTATTGATCCTGGCTTGGCACATCTGCTGGCTTTTTTTTACAGTGAATACAGTATATACATGTCGTTCCCACTGATTTTCAAAGAAATTCCAAAAAGGTCAGGCTTTTGACTACTGTCCTCTGGAGAGCCCCTTGTTTTGTGCTCGCATTGAGCTCATTATCAGACCTGAAGGGGGACATGCTTCTGAAGTGACAATGGGCTAATTGGATGAGTTGTGCTCAGTGTAAATGTGCAAGAGAGACATTGTCGGTCCCTTTATGGTCCGTGGACAAATCCCGATCTCATTTGCTGAGAGTATCATTGTGCCGGGGTCTGCTTTTCTTCTATTCAGAGCACATTTTCAGCACTCACCATTCCCCCAAAAGCCCACTCCCGCAAACTCTCTCTCTCTCTCTCTCTTACTTCAGTCTCTCCTATAGTAGCTGACTGATGATGTTGGCTTTTCTGCTTTCATGAGCTGTTCTATGTCTCCTGGTCTGAATTATGGCAAGAGGAGTGTTTAAATCTCTTCTGTGGGGTGCTCACCACATGCCAACCTCAGTGCTTGTAAATTTCCTCAGAGAAGGAGAGCAAGAGAAAGAGAGAGAGAATGATCAATAAAAGACGCCATGAATGAGCAAAAGAGAACCAAGGAGAGAGAGAAAATGAGTGCAAAAAAAGGCTTGCATGTGTTTATGTCTGTAAATTATGTTGTGAACACATGTTTGAAAAGGACATTATACATGCAGACAGTCTCTTTGAACTCAACCATTATGGCTTAGAGACAAACTGATACTGTTTTTTTTTAGTGCAAGCTCTCTGTTTTGGCTGTTACTCCTTTTTCTTTCTTTCTTTATTTCTAGTTTACCTGTTTTTTTTTCAGTCTCACCATAATTTTGTTGTTTTTCCTGTGGCATTTCTGTCTGAATTGCCTCCTCTTTTACCTGTCGCCAATGTCATCCCAGCTGCATCACTCATATGCATCATATGACGTGACCATCACTCATATGCATCAGATGAAATCAACTGTCTCTCTTTACCCTTCTCTCACTCTCCCTCTCTCAGGTATGACTTGCCAGGCTCGGACGTCCTACACAGAAGACGAGGTCCTGTGGGGTCACCGCTTCCTGCCTGTCATGTCCCTAGAGGATGGCTTCTTCCGCGTGGACTACTCCCAGTTCCACAGCAACTTCGAGGTGCCCACTCCCGCCTACAGTGTCAAGGAGTACGAGGAGAAGTCCTCGTTACCGTCGCCAGCGGCGACGCCACACCGCGACCGCGTCTTCTCCGTGGACTGCCTGGAGGCGGTGGAGGAGCGTGGCGGTCGGGGAGGGTCGGTGTCCAGCAGGCTGCCGAGCAAGCTGCAGCGCATGAGCTCCTCGGGCAAGGAGGATCTCCAGCGGAAGGTGCTGCGGCTGAGCTCACAGCCCGCCGAGCGGGCGTGCAGCACGGGCGACCTGCCACTCAAGCTCCAGCGCATGGGCTCGTCGCCGTGCCAGGACGAGATCGCGGGCGGCGGTGGCGGTGGTGGTGGCGTGAGCGGCTGCGTTGGGGAAGACCAGGGGTTGCAGCTCAAGTCGCTCAAGGTGGGCTTTGAGGTCCACGGGGTGACGCGGTCCACGGGTGACCTCCACCGGCGCAGCCTGCTCCACACGCAGATGCACGCTCCCCTCCACACGCCCCTCAGCACGCCCACACCCAAACGCCCAGAGGACAACTTGCCCGCAAAGCTGCGCCGCATGAATGCCGACCGCTAGCCTTTGCCCAGAGAGCCCAAAGGAAACGGTCTCAGAATTGAACTGCTAACTCCCAAAACAGATTTTGAAAGGATGTATAGATATATAATATTTAATATGGACAATATGAATTGAATGGCGCAGGAGGCATGACTTGGATTTGGGTGGATCGTTACCAATTTAGCTGTTTTTGTTTGAGTCCGTCTTAATTTTGACAACAATAGGAAAGATGGAGAACAGCTCTTAACTGGATTTACTGTGATTTCATTTCAATCTTGTCTGGTAGTGACAGAGTAGACACTGGCACTTCTCTGTGTTGCACATATGCACACACACATTTTGTCATCTATGCTCGTATACATATTATTCTGACCACACACACACACTCAAACAGTTCCTTGTTGTATTTCTTAGTTTGGAATGAATAAATTCTATTTAAGATGACAGCAAATTCTGTGGTATAGTTTCCCTTCTTCTTTCTATTCCTCTCTATGGAACCTTTCAAGAGAGTTCCATTATCAGCATCATAGTTGGCCCCACAAGACTTCCGTTTTAACATTCCATATGTTATCTTAATGCAGAGGAAGTAGATTGGGGCCCAAATAGAACGTTCAAACATTGTTTTTGTTTACCTTGTTGAAAGGGTCCATATTACAGATGAAAAGAACACACATGATGTGTTCACACAGAATGTATAAGTGTCACCTGTATACAAATGTTTGTTGTACAGACAGTTTAGCTCCAGCCTTAGGAAGCAAAGTGAATAGTCCATATACATTTATGTATTATGTGCATATATGCACAAGATGTCAGTCAAGCTTATAGGGATGGAAAGAGTGCTTTCTCTTCACACAGACTGAATGACTTGCATTCAGTTGACTAAGGGGACTGTAATCATTTCCCATTTACACACTGTGTTGCTTTGTCAATTTCTGCCAGTGAATGGCCTTCAATTTTGACCTGGGTCCATTCGCTATCATTAAGTGAACCGGTCAGGACCCTTTCATTACCTTCAGAGATGAGGCACGGTTCTTGATCGCCCTGGCGAACAAATGAGCGATTAATGTGCATGGAATGGGGCCGTGTGCTGTGATTGGCCCAAAGGTTACCAGTTGTCATGGCTGCGTGTGAGCAGGAGCAAACTAGACGGGAGCGGGGGGGTGTAGGCCTGTGATTATCGCAGTTGGAGGGACTGTTAGGTCAAAAAAGGGTACAAAGCGTGAACATAAAGAAAAGGACGTGACCTTGTGTTTTAACAAAACCACTACATCTACATCCCTGACCTAACTTGACTGTGGCCTGTGAACCTCTTTCTTATACAAGGTAGTATTTATTGTACTTTTGATTGTTCTCTGTTTTTTCATTTCATTCAAGTCACTTCATTTCAAGTCACTTCATTTTGGACCAAAGCGTCAGCTAGATGAATAAATGTGAATGTATGCTGATGTAATCTAATTACACAACAGAGACAGGAAGGGTTACAAAGTACACATCTATTTGTGATCAATTACTCAGCAGTAATTGCTTTAGCCCCGACAGTTATAGATTTGAACGGCCAGGGCAACACCCTCCACCTATCTACTAATCATGAAGTCAGTAGTGTTTCGGCATCCAGATCCGGTTGCCAGCTCTGCCAGTCAGGGGGGAGGGGATACACCACTCTACAGTAATTTGAAAGTGATTGCAGTACCAGTTTTGGCCACAATCTTACATCCGGTTCCTTTAAAGGTAAACCACATCACACTCACTCACATAGACACAGAATATGAAAAATTAAACATTTACCAGTGCAGTTTAACATTCAGCTCATAAGGGTCATCACGCCCAAATGTATCCAATACTCATGTACCTGTTCACCCCCAACACTCCCAAATGATTGGTCTAAATCCAACTTTAAAGAAAATACTCACTCACCTAACACTGCAGGTGTGAGCACTGCTTGTGGACTTCTGCATATAAGAAGAAACTTTTCCTCATACATCAAACCAAAAATACTGCAGTGGCATTATTACTTAACAGACTTCACTCATGACATTTTTGCAATGTCTCAAGACTTATAATAATGAGATTGATATCAGTGCCAGTCTTTTTGGGTAAAAATACCTGCGCTATGAATGTTTAATAGACAGATGACAGGAGTAGAGGTACAGATGATGATTTAAGAGAAGCTAAAGGCAGTGCTAATGCTAGTACTTACCCATCCTTATAATAGTGTAACAAGACAGGACAGAAGTAGTGCTAATGCTATTACCTACCCATCCCAGACCCGGTGGCAGACACAAATTCACGGACGGGCATTACACTTTTTCAAGGGGGGCACGGGAACTTAAATTGATCACGGTAGTTTAAGCTTACACTTGACAAAACATTCTAATATGAAAATGTAGATGCAATTGTTGTAAAATGGTGCGGCTCCTTTAAGAGAGCCCCGTGGCGGTGTTACATGGCAACAGGCACCCATGTTAACTGGCTGGTTGGTGTCATTTCACAAGTGACGACGTTTCTTTGACAGATGTAGCCGCTTGCAGATTCTGATTGAAACTGGAGACGAACAAATACAAATATGCATGACATATCTAAATGTCAAAATTGTCTGTAGTAAGCTACATGCACTGGACCATGAATATGCCACCAAAAAACTAGATGTACCGCAGAGCGGTACAAAATATGACCGCCGCCCAGTCCAGCACATTTTTTCCACAAAAATAAATCACGCTGAAAGGCATATATGATTCTAACTGTCTCACTAAATTGCATTATGCACACTCAATTCTCACTGGTATCTGCTAGACAACAAGTACCAAAACATGATTAGTTCATAGATTTCACATGTAAAATTCATTTTATACAACCCCACCCCCATCTTGCCTGTTCATAATTCTGAGAAATTCTTGAATTGTGTGCATGTCTGCGTGTACATGTTTATGTTTATGTGTGTGGGTGTGGGTGTGTGTGTGTGTGTGTGTGCCTGTGTATAAGCCTGTGTGTGTGCATGTGCATGCATGCGTACATATGTCTACTGTGTGAGTATGTGTCATACATATGATTACTGTGAATGTATGTGTGTGCGTGTGTATCTGTTTATGCACATTTGTGCATATGGAATGGGTTAACATAACCCCTGGAGGCAAACATATGAAAAAATTGGTCATCCTAGGCCCTACGGTTCTCAAGATATTCACAGAAAACTCTGTTGGTGTACGGTCACTAAATGCACACATAAATTATTTTATTGTAAGGCCCCCCATGAACGAAAGTTCACGAAACTTGGCATGCATTCGGAGGGTGTCATAATGATCCTACACTTTCAATTTTGTGCAGTTTTGACCATGTCAGCCAGAGATATTGTGATGATAACACCTCATTTTTAATGCTTTAATGCTTTTTAATTTTTAACTAGGTGGCGCTATACATGAAATAAGTGGTAATGGGATGGGTTGACATGGCCCCTTAAGACCAACATACAAAAAAAAGGTGGTCCTCCTAGGCCCTACGGTTCTCGATTCACAGAAAACTGTCTCCGGCCACCTACAGGCCAGTTGGTCTATAGTAACATAAATTAATTTATTGTGTGGCCCCCCCATGAACGGAATTCCACGAAACTTGGAATGCATTCAGAGGGTGTCATAATGATCCTACACTTCCAATTTCGTGCAGTTTTGACTATGTTAGGTCACAGATACCTTGCGATTACAACACCTCATTTTTACTTTTTTGTGTTTAACTAGGTGGCGCTATACATGAAATAAGTGGTTATGGAATGGGTTGACATGGCCCCTTGAAATCAACATACAAAAAAAGGTGGTCCTCCTAAACCCTACGGTTCTCGAGATATCACAGAAAACTGTGTCTGCCCTACCCTCCTTTCGGGGGGTCCAGTCCAGTGGGGGGGCTACAGATCAAAACGAAAAAAGATGGTTCCATGCTATCTATGTGGGGTTACATGTCCACCAAGTTTCGTGTACCCCGGTCTTTCAGTGTCCCGGGAATCCTTGACAGAAATTTGGCCATATGAAAAAGAAAAAAAAAAAAATCTGACTAAACCTATATGAGATGGTTCGCTGCGCGGCGGTCATAATAATGCAAAAATAAATCTGCAGATAAAACCAAAATCCTTGTTCATTTAACCACTTTCAGATAGGGTTAGGGAGTTAGCCGCAAAGTTACGGATAACTTCAGCCCTGGAGCAGTAACAAGCTCCCCTATGTTCTCCGACCAGGTCAGAAGGAAAAACAGTGAAGGTTAACGCTATCAAACAAACCCAGAAACTACTAGGCCTACTTCTACTAACTATGATATAGCCTACTTCCGAGCCGATGACAGGAGTTAATGCAGAAGTGAAGAAGGCTAACCTGCGCTATAAGACCTCCTCTCCATAAAGGTGATAGTTGGGCTTACCTAATGTTCCTGATTGATAAGTTACGGAATAATACCGATTTTACAAGTTTGATTTGCTACTTGCTGTATTGACAAACCTATAATATAGGCCTACATTAAATTAGTGTTCAAAATCAATCCATGGGATTGGGAAAGTGGGTTTGGTTAGTGCAGCCAAGCTCATCCAGGGGGGGGCACAGATGACTTCCAGGACGGGCCCGGCCCCCTAAAGCACCAAACCCCCATGACGCTGGGACTGACCCATCCCTGTAGTGTAACAGGACAGAACAGAAGTCTTGAGGAATGACAGCATGTCATTTTCCAAGGTGAGTCTATAAAAATCACGACATAGCACGAAAATTAATGGAAGAAAACTCTTAAAATGTGTGTGTGTGTGTGTGTGTGTGTGTGTGTGTGTGTGTGTGTGTTTGTCACGCTAGTGGTCACATAAAACAAAATTAGCAGGACTTGTAAAATGGCCACCCATTCTACTCAGTTGTTTACTTGAAATATGGGCCAGGGCGGGAAGTATCATTTGCATTGCATCGCTCCTCCATCTTCCAGTGTCTTGTCTTTTGGCTTGTCTCCTCTTTGATTACAGCTGCAGGAAATGGAGGTGCTGCTCCCACACACTTACCATGAGATTTAATGGCTCAGACCCCTGAAAGCAAGAAGGAAGCGTGCTTGACAGTAGGTCTCACACACAGGCTCCCTCTCTCACACACTCTCACATACACTCACACTCAATCACACTCACTCACTCACACACACACACCCCCAGTGTGACACGAGTTAAGCTTTTATTAAGTAGGCAAACGTTTGAACTAGCCAACTAGCTCCGCTGGTGGGAAACGCATGGGACTCATAGCGCTGCCGCTGTCCTATTGCGTGCAGAGGGAATTTGAAAGACAACTGATTATCCCGCCCCTCGGACTGAGCACTGCGAACGGTGAGTGTCCAGACCCTACATTTTAATGTGGGTCTGGCTCGTCAGGCTAAGTATTTAATGCTCTGGCTCTCGTATTTTCAATGGACAGGATAGCTAACCCATGGAGCCTCTCCTGCCCCATGCTGCTCCTTAGGTATAGGTCTTAATAAGTTTGAGTTTGTTAAAAAGATCGCTTAGCTGTTGCCACAGTCACAGGCAATGTCAGAAACAACATGAGTACACACTTCCCCGAATGTGGATGTTACACTGTCATAATCTACCACCAGCATTTTGGCAAGTTGAAAAATAGATGACTTCTGTGAAATCTCTGCTTTAAAGCAAGACCTGAATGAGAGGAGTTGTGTTGGGAATGTCGGTGCAATGTCCCTGCTATAATGGTCTGACAAACGTCTTGCCTTTTCAAGCAGTTCATCATCACCTGTGAGTTGAAGGGTCATAGGAATGTAAAGACTCAAACACATGACAAGTTTCCCGCATACTTGCAAATCTTTGGGAGAGCTGACTGATTATGATGTCCAGAGTTGCATTAAATACCTGCACTTTAAAGTATCTCTCTGCATTGGTTAAGCGGTCATCTTCCGATAGATCGTCAAAGTGGCGCTTCACTCTCCGTGCTCTAACATTCTAAAGTTCTAAAAAAGAAAAAAAAAGGAGGCAGGGCGGGGGTAGCGACGGGCCCTGGGAGGTCACGGGCCCTGGTGCGACTGCACTGGCTGCACCTACTATAGTTACGCCACTGACTATCACCTATTATCACTGTGTGTGTGTGTGTGTGTTTGGGATTTGTGTGAGGAGTTATGTTCTTGAATAGAAATGTGTGTGTGTGTGTGTGTGGGGGTGCCTCACTCATGTATCAGATCATGTGCCCAGCACATGGACAAAAGATTGAATAAATAAAGAGAGAGGATATAGGAGAGCAATGAGGAGAAGAATGTTCATGGAGAAAGAAGATAAGGGAGAGGATTATGACAGGATCTTTGCCCCCAGGCTTCTGGCGAAAACCTCTCCTCTCCTTTCCTTCTGTCCTCTTCTCTCCTTTCTCCTCTCTCATCTTCTCTCCTCTCCTCCTGTTCTCTGTTCTCCTCCTGTCCTCTGGTCTCCTCTATCCTCCTCTCTCCTCCTTTCTCTGCTCTCTTCCTCTGCTCTCCTCTTTTCCTCCTCTCCCCTCCTCTTCTCTCCTCCTGTCCTCTGCTCTCCTCCTGTCCTCCTCTCTTCTCTGCTCTCCTCTGCTGCTCTCCTCCTCTCCTCCTCTTTTCTCCCCTCTCCTCTGCTCTCCTCCTGTCCTCCTCTCTTCTCCTCTCCTCTGCTCTCCTCCTGTCCTCCTCTCTCCTCCCATCCTCTGCTCTCCTCCTGTCCTCCTCTCTTCTCCTCTCCTCTGCTCTCCTCCTGTCCTCCTCTCTCCTCCCATCCTCTGCTCTCCTCCTGTCCTCTCCTCTCTTCTCTGCTCTCCTCCTCTCTCCTGTAGTGAACTCTGATGTCCACTCAGGTGTATTCCACTTCAAAGCCCATCAGGAGGCAGCAGTAGACACCAGCTCCAGCAGTAGGGCACAGCGTCACCATTATCCTGGCCTCAACTCTCAGAGAGCAGCGACATGCGAGGTGCGTTCAAATTCAACAAACAAAGCGAAAAAAGGCTTTTTCTGAACACTTACATTTGAACAATTTTGTGCAAACATTCAATTTTAACGGCAACTCTTTGTCCAACTCCGCTAAATGTTCCAAACATTAATGGAAAAAAACAGTTTGCAAACATTGTCTCTATATGCACGTGCATGAACTGATTTATTTATGAATCTATCGGGCTATATCATGCATGGGACATTTACATTTGGTGCAGGAAGACCTGATATATAGATATGTGTGTGTGTGTGTGTGTATGATATGATATACTTGATATAAATATACACTGTAAAAAATGATATGATCAATAAGTCAAAATAAAGTATTTATTTAATCTATTTTAACTTATATTCATAAGTAATGGTATTTCAACTAAGTATCATGAGTTGTCAGTCTTATTCAGTCTTTCAACTTGTTTTTTCAAGTTCATTCAAAATAAAGGCATATGTTTAGAGAGAGCCCTAAACTCAAATTCACAAGTTAAAGCCCTAAACTTAAATTCACAAGTTAAAAGTAGCCTAGTAGGCCTTCCTCTTAAAAATCACCCGCCTCTTTAGTTTGAAAATTCTAAAACAAAAAATATTTTTTTTTATAGGCCCACTTCCAAATAACATTAATAAATTAACCGTACATTTTTCAGTAGCCATAGGTGTGTAGATTTGAACAAAATCTGGTTTGGTTCTTGTAAAGAAATTAATAATTAAGCTACACTTAAATGAGTGACATTCCGATATTTTACTGTCAACTGGTTCTACTGTGTTAATGCGCCGGCGCCACATTAAAAATGACTAACAACAGAAATATGATGGTCCAGTCTGGCATAGCATTTCACATATAATCCATATGTAACATAGTGTACTGTACTCGTTTAAAATGTGATGTATCTCCAACGAGGTCAACGGGGTAGGTCTAACAACGTCGAACTATACAACACACGGCGGATGAATACTCGGAGAGCGAGAAGAGCAATGGACTTGAAGCTGAATTCAAATCCACGACGTTACAACCACGTTACAACGGTTGAATGCAGGTAAGTGACGCTTGTCATTTAACGGTGTAATATTTAAATTGTTTAGAGATAACGTTACCAGTCCTAGACTGTTATTTTGCAGTCAGCCGAAGTGTCTCCAATCATTAAAAAAAGAGTCTGGCAAATACTAGATTTATCTACATTTGACCTTGTGGGAAAGAAAAATGACTAACAGAATTATAACTTTGCGTTGACAGTTAACGTTAACTTAGATAATCAAATCTGCTATTGGAAATCATTTTGAGGTATTTTCATGAGGTAAATTCGAAGTGTCCTAGAAAGTGTAAAAGTTGACGTCAGATTACAAACTTAGTGCTATCTGAGATTTCTTTTTATCGTGACACTTGAATCCTGATAGCAACTGTGATGACCTCGTAGACCCCTAAGGCAAACCTAAAGCTAACGTTAGAAGCTAGCTGCTAGCACTAGCAGGTGTTTTTGCTGTTAACGTTAAAGACTTTTTCCTAGTAGCATTCTATGCTGCTGTGGTCACAAGCGGCAGTTTATTTATTTATTTTTTTAAGCCAAAAATATGCCATGTGAAATGAAACTGATTTTAAAAGTAGAGGAAATATCTCATTGGAGGTAGCTTCTACTGCAGGAAGACACAAAATTCCAGTTCTCACTGCACCTTTTTTTGTCTCACAGGACTCGAACATGAGGATGAGGACTGCAGCCATATTGGGACTGCCACACTACATCTCTGAAGAGCCGTGTAATATCTTTCAGGATGTGTGATGTAAGATAATATCATTTTTAAAAACAATTACAGTCAAGGTCAAAATCGTTACACCTCTTCATAAAATTGCACAAAGCCTTTTTATTTTTCTATGGAATTGAAATATACGCTTCTAGCCATAGCTTTTGGTGTCCCTCAAAATGCTTTGGATCAATTGGGATGTAGTCATGAGTTCATCAATTGGCATGTGAACATTTGCTGAAAGACACAATCATCTTTCTCTGTGATCCTATGCACCTGAATAGGTTCCCTATCCATTCATAGCAGTTATTGACCCCTCAACATTATCCTCCAACCATGGCGGTAAGAGCATGATGCTAAGGGACTGTATTGCTGTTTTATGGATTGTTTTGTTTGACATTTTCTTGACTTTTAATTAATGTTAAGATAACAGTATAATTGGCTCATTCACTCCCTCACTCTCCACCTCCAAGCTGGTGTGTGGTGAGCCGTTCTGGCGCATAATGGTTGTCGTGGGCATCACCCAGGTGGGTGGTACACATTAGTGGTTAGTGAGGTTGCCCCTTCCCGTGAAGTGTTTTGAGTGTTGAGAAAAGCCGCTTATATAAATTATGTGGTGTTGTTGCAATACTTTTGACTGCAATAGTCTTTAGAGGTATTTTTGAGTTGAATTAGGGAAACCATGTATCATTTTAGTTGCGTTGAACCAATTAAATGCCTCTAGGTTTATTCTTTATTTAACAACTGTTTAAAGTTGCAAGTGTGTTGCAAGTTGCAAGTGTGCAAATTTCAAGAAGGGAAGTAATTTCAGGTGCAACTGTATGTTCAGTGGATTTTCTACTGGAAATACTACTATCAACAAGTACAAGTTGGATCATTTTTGGAGAGGCCTTTGCTAGCAAATTCATCAAAGGAGTTATTTTGTCTTATAATATTGTGATAGATAATAATATCGTTCTAACTTTTCAAGGTACATCACGGTATATGCATGACAAAATGTGTTTGTGTGTGTGTGTGTGTATTCAGTAGTTTGGTCTGCTTAAATTTGTGAATAAAATACATCAGTGGAAGATCCACAGGGATATATTGATCTGGTTTCCCCAGGCATTTGTCACAAACCCAACTCACATAAACACAGACTTACATAGACACACAACATTTACTAACAGGAACACATACACTTCCATTCTTACACTATCATGTAAACGTGCACAAACATGTGCATCTACCTATAAGTACCTACTGTAAGCACACACTCATTGTACTACACACAAACACATTGTCAACACACACACACACACACACACACACATTAAGTCTCTGCTGGGGACAGAGTACCACTGATCAATGGTCCTCAGCATGTAGCAGGGGCATTGCTCACTGACTTGTAAAGAGTGGTCAGCATGTAGCAGGGGCATTGCTCACTGACTTGTAAAGAGTGGTCAGGGGCTTTAGCGCTATGGTCAGGACATATTTCTAATAGGAGGTCAGCATGAGTTAATGGACAAGTGAATGAATGGCTCCAGCAGCTCATTATGTTTCATTTCAAGTGGCTTCTGACTGATAGGAGAGACGGTGAATTCCAAATAGCTGTGGCAGCTGAACTCATACCACTGCTGAGCTTACTGGCATTCCTTTTTCATGTTTGGAAGTGCAAAGAGAGATTGAGGGGTCATTCAGAACCACTTAACATATCATATGAAACTTTTTTTTTTCTCAATACCCAGTGAGATCAATTCTCTGTTAAATAAATCAAAGTGTTTGGCACATGGGCATATGAGGATCTCTGTATATCAGTGTATGAATTGATCGGATTTTGACATGTGATATCCTGGGAGAGGAAAGAAAGAGCCGTATTGATCAATTCCACCTTAAATTGGGCAGGGTTCATGACCTGTGACCAAGGCTGGTTTTTTTTTTTCACACAAGCGTATTGTAACCCACCTTAAAGTTTGGTTACTAAGACCATAACCAAGTTTTAGAACAGTTTGAGTTCAATAAATATTTTAAATATAATAAATATAATTAAATATAAATATGAATAAATAGAATAAATATGAAGAAGTAGCCAGAACAAGAGTTTACATGATGATATGTATTTCTTTTTTGGTCTGCTTGAAAGTGCAGGTATTCTAAAATACTTTTATTGTGGTATAGTCATCTCCTAGGTGAGGGGTTTGTTTTTTCACTCTTGAGACTCCACTTGAATGAAATTGATTAGATGTTACTGATAATCCTCTTAAGAAAATGAATACTAACTTTATCTAACTCTAATCTAACTTTTTCTAAATCTATTGATCGTATTGAATCATCTTACCTTTCCTTATACCTATTTTTCTACTGATTGTTGAAGACCTGTGTTGTTTGAACCTCGAACTCCGGTGAGTTAAAATACTTCGCTAGCATTCTGCTAGCGAGTGATTAGCACCGTTAGCTGATAGTGCATTCAAGTCAATAGGATGATTAGCATGCTAGAAAACTGAGCTAACTAATTAAAAACCAATCGGAGATGGTTTTACTTTATTGTTCTTTTAAGTGCTGCTATTGTAATAATATTGTCTTTAAGTATGTTTTTGAGTAATAGAGAAGTTGTTAATGAATATATTGAATTACATGATTTTAAATATATGATCGTTGGTAGTAACAAACTCCTAAGAGATAGGAGACGTTAATATTAGAATGTTTAGAGGAGCGCGCACAGTAGTAGCCTGTGTGTGTGTGTGAGTGAGAACGGCACCTCTTCTCTCTCATTACCAGCGACGCTAACGTCGTAGTTTGTGCCTAGCTAAGTTAATAGGACTTAATTGAACTGGAATTGTAGTTCAATTGGAATTTAATGATATCTTACGACTTTGATATTGAATATATATCCTTAATTGTATTCTCAAACTGCTGTATGCAGATTGGTTTTTTATGTACACTGGAACACTGGATGGCGAAGTCAGTCCCCTTGGATCGATTGAACTGTTCTACCCTTTCATACTGGATAACCAACCCTTGAACTGCCCTTTCATACTGGATGACCAACCCTTGAACTGCCCTTTCATACTGGATAACCAACCCCTTGGATCTGTTCCCTGGATACAGATAAGCCTTCACACATACACTGACATTGTACACTCACACCACCTTTACCCGGTATTTCTTTTCTTTTGGACATTTGAGTTTTTAACTATTGATTTGATACTTTGCATTTTTAAGAGCTCTTTTATTATTTTATAGGGTTTTGTATTTATTTACTATTTATTTTCTATTTACTAATATTTCCTCTTCTTTTCTCATAGAGAAAAGATATTCTTGCATTTAATAAACCTGCATTATTTATTTATAACATTTTACATACTGGTGTCCTTGTCAATTTACTCCCCCCTTAATGCCGAACCTAGAACTGGCCTAAACTTAACAGTAACTCATAGAAGCACCTCCTTTTACTTTAAAGTGCAATTTATTATTAAGTAGAGTAGAGGGGTGCTACAGTATGAACAACACTTGAGCCATTCACAAGCAAAGAAACCATTTATCTCTCTTTTTCTTTCTCTCTCTCTCTCTCTCCTATCCCTAAAAGATCTGGTGACCTTCAGTAGTGTGTGCTGCACAGTGCCATGGCCACAAAGGTCTTTGTAGCAAAACTGAGGTCTGATGTTTCCCCCATCTCTCTTCTCTCTCTCTCTCTATTTCTCTCTCTCTCACACACACACACACAGGCATATGATGATATGCAAAGGCATAGGAGCACATTTCCTGTGCCAGTGCAGTGGAAGTAAAGAATGCTACAGCACAAAGCCACACATCTTTTTCACACATTCTTAGACACGCATACACACACACACATGAGAGAGACAGAGAGAGAGAGAGACACACACACACAAACCTATCATTTAATATTAATATCCTTATTAAACATTCATAGGCCTATATGAAATATGACAAGCAGTTGCTTTGTTGTACATCTCATAAAGCCTGATGAAAATGAATGAAAAAGAAACTGAATGTCCAGGTGATTAGAGAGAGTGGGTAGATGGCCTCACTGTGAGGAGAGAATGAGCTCCACAAATCAATTAAGGGAGAATTCCAGTGTGATATTGACCTAAAGTGTGTTGAAACATGATACCGAGTGTGAACGTATGTCTCATAGCCCATCTTGGCTTGTCCCCTGCACTCCAAAATCTGGCGCTATAGTTAGCCGATGCTACCAACAGCTTTTTCAATGGTGGTGCTTCGGCATCGGGCTAGCCATGCAAATAAATCATATTGTTTAACATCCTGTTTTACACCATTTACGAGGCTCAATGTATCTTCACACTTCATTGGTAGACTTCCGAGGGCCCTGACATTTAAAACGAGACATTGAGAACTTTAAAAATGCACTGGTAGTTTACTTACAAGACAATTTATACAGACAGTATCTTCACGAAGTTCAGCCATCTTGAATTTAGTCACGATAAGTCGAGCGGCGAGTAAGAATGAACAGGTATGATAAGGGATCAGATTCCAAAAATAATTCCGTGGAAATGCATGGATTCCAGTTGCTGCTACTGGAAGAAACTGGAATCCATGCATTTCCACTGAATTATTTTTGTAGAGAATAGAGAATTACTTGTGAGGGATGTTTGTACACAAATCATATTATTGGCCTATGTATGCATGTAGCTAATAGGTGTGTGTGAGTGTGTGTGCATGTGTGTGTGTGTGTGTGTGTGTAAGGGTGTACATGCATGTGCCTGCTTGTCAGCCTGTGCCCCCCCAGGCTCTGCTGCTGGGAGATAAATTAAATCCTGGTGTCAGAAACCTGTAAACATAAATAATGGCCCGTCTCCATGCCCCATTTATCTATTTACCCCAGCCCTACGTCCCCTCTACAATCACACCTCCCCCCCCTCTCCTTCCACTCCTCCCTCCCTCTTTCTCTCTCCCCCTCCCTCGCTTTCTTTATTAACTCATTCATTTGTGCTGCTGGGCTCTCCTCTGGACCCACACTGATACTCCCACTGGCTGACTGATAAGCTTTTTCCTCTCAGGACACACACACATACACACACACATTTGTAATCTCATTCCCAACACACACACCTACACACACAGATTCACACATACAGACACCCACATACATGCACATATCCACTTCCACATCTATTTGGAAGATCTTTCATAAATTATATCTCCTTTGACCATTACAGACATGCAGTGAGCTCCCATGACCAGCTTTAACCATGTGCATCAATTGAGGTGAAGGAGGTATGCATTTGATCCTTGACCTGACAGAAGGATCTAGGACTTCATGTACACTTGCATTACTCATGTCATGTGCCAACATAAATAGGGTATTACAGAATGAAATACAAATTCATCACAATATAAACATATAAATATGTATCTCTTTTTATCACAAAGGTCTCTCCCTCTCCATAAACACCAACAGAACTGTAATCAAATGTGGGCATCAACGGGAGATTTCCATTTTGTTTGTTTGCCTCGTCCTCAATGCCAGGTCACCATGGCAACCCCACCAATAAGCGAAGCATATTTACAGGACAATGCTAAGAGCAGAGGCTTATAGAGAAAGAGAGAGATAGAAAGAGGGAGAGATGAGAGAGGTACACAGAGAGAGAGAGAAAGAAAGAGTGCAAAGATAAAGAGAGAATGTCATCTCAATTTCTACAGCGCAGCTCAAATCCCCAACTCTATGACAATGGACCCTTTCAAGAGAGTTCCATTATCAGCATCATAGTTGGCCCCACAAGGCTTCCGTTTTAACATTCCATATGTTATCTTAATGCAGAGGAAGTAGATTGGGGCCCAAATAGAACGTTCAAGCATTGTTTTTGTTTTTATTGATGAAAGGGTCTATTGGCATCCTCAAGTGGTGCTCTGTACTGTTTTTCTCTGAACTATAATTTTATTTGTTTGTTTGTTTGTCTGTTTATTTATCTATTTATTTGTTTTCTCCATCCTCTTCCCTGTTTCTCTGGCTGGCCTGCTGTGGGGATCACTGGCCCCTGCGGCGTCCCTCACTGGCTCCAGCCTCCTCTCATCTGCCTGCTGGGCTCCTCCGTGCTGCGCTGCTTTGATATGGTGAATACATGCGGTGTGTGTTGGTGTGTTGGTGTGTTCCTCCGTCTGCGTCTGACCCAAAGCCTCAGTGGCCAGTCGAGAGGTCCTGTTCAATTGTGAGCAGTTCTGAAGATGAGTCCATTTCCTTTGGACCCCTTCTTCACACACAGGCATAAGAGCAACCAAGCTAACTGTTTGTTTGTTTGTTTGTTTGTTTTGTTTATTTGTCTGGTCCTCCAGTCGGAGGAAGAAAGGTATTTTCTGTTTTGTTAAACTTGTCTGCTTTGTGTTTTTCTCAAGTGTTGGGTTTTTGCAGGCCAAGACCCACACAATAAAAACACCAATGAGAATTATGTGTGCAGATGAACAGACACACGGTCATACATATACACAAGCACACACATACACACACACACACACACACACACACACACACACACACACACACACACACACACACTTACACACACACATACACACACACACAAACATACACATACACATACATACACATATACACACATACACACACACATACACACACACATATACACATACTGTACACACACACACACGGACGGACACACAGACACATACATATACACACACACACACACACGGACACACAGACACACACGGACACACAGACACACACACACACACACACACACACACGGACACACAGACACACACACACACACACTCACACACACACACACACACATGGACATGAGGCTGTAAGTGGTCAGGACCTTAGGGAAACCATGTGGATGAGTCAGAGGGGCGAGTCAGGAGACACTAGACTCCTGATGATACTGATGATGGAGGCATGGATCAATAGACCAAGGCATGGTCTCTGACACACACACACACACACACACACACACACACACACACACACACACACAAAAGCATATACATGTAGGCCAACAGAGGCACAAAGCATCATCAACACTGGGGACACATCAGGAGTGGGTGGATAGTCATTCAGATAAATGACACACAACACATACATATACACATAGCCACACACACACACACACACACACAGGTCTCTGCCATACACATTTGACACATGAATGATAATTTTGTGTCTATGTGACTCTTTGAGTGTCTCCATCTCTCTTTCTCTATGACATTATCTGCAAATAATCACAGTGTTTTTCTTTGGGTCAGAAAACAGGATGCCCTTTCTCTGAGTAGCCACTTCAGAGCACCATGGCAACCAATCCTCTGTCCCTCTCTTGTCTTCGGTGTCTTTGTTGTCATCACCCTCGTAGTCACCCATCTCTTTTCTCTTAGTTTTCCTTGGGGGGGTGCAGAAGATCTCATCACAGTGTACACACATGCATGCATGCAAGCACGCACACACACAAACACTGCATACATACTCTTATTCATGATATCCTTCTCGCACCCTTGGGCCAGCTGTTTGGAACATGATTGGCTTGTAAGAGTCTCTTTGTTTTCAGCCGTGTTCAAATTGGTCCCCACAGTCTCTCTCTCTTTCTCTCTCTCAGGTGTATACACGAGTGCCAGAGTCAATGACCAGCCTTGTGGCGTTCATTTTCATGCACAGAGTTGAATTTCACATTTCACATTCTCACGGCTCTCCCTGACACTGAGAGCAGAATCACAGCCTCATCAGACATGCAGAGAGAAGGAGAGAGAGAGAGAGAAAGAAAGAAAGAGATACATAATGAGAAAGTGCAGAGAGAGAAAAAAGAGAGATAAAGAGACAGAGAGAGAAGTGTGTTGCCCTCCTGATGCTAATGCTTCTAAGTGAGGCTGCGTCTGAGCAAGATGGATAGAAGTGGGGTGAAAGTGGCACATATTGGACTAGAGAGGGAGAGAGAGAGAAAGAGAGAGAGGGAAAGAGGGAATGAAAATCTACTGACATGTATGTGTTCAGATTTATTGTATAACTGCTTTGGCAATATAAGTGCGCTTGTCATGCCAATAAAGCATTCTTGAATTGAATTGAATTGAATTGAATTGAATTGAATGAAATGAGAGAGAATAAAGGCAAAAAGGGAAATAGAGAAACGGGGAAGAGAGAAACAGGACACGATGGGCTGACTCCACGTATGACCATGCGATCCCTCACAGATCAGTCACTGGCCCCAGTCCAAATGGAGTGAGAGAATCCTACATGCTGCAGTCTCAGTGACTGTTTTGTTTTCTCCTCCTGTGATGCACTCTGTCAATATATTTCATGTATCATATATATCATGGCCTGAAAACCAGTACAAGCATAACATTTCCAATAATACATATTTATATATTTGCCAGACAGTCAAGGTGATCTGTTGTATGGATTTGCATATGTGTGTGTGTGTGTGTGTAGAGGTGCAGGGAGAAAATAAGAATCACACCTGTTCTGATTTATAATAAGCTACATCAATAACCACTAACAGCAAAAGTGGAGGGCTGACACATACACACACACACACACACACACAAACACATACACACACACACACACACACACACACACACACTCGCTCTTTCCCTCCCTTCAGCAATAACATCCTTTCCATGCGTCTGTCTTTCACACACACACATGCAATCTCAGCACACCTGTGTTTTCCCGTCTCTCTGGCTTGTGATAATGGTCAGCTGAGTAAATTGAAAATCTCTCTGTCGCTTGTTTCAGGGGGGAGATGCTCAAGTGCTTGACGCATTCATATGTTAAACACATCCCTTCGTCACAGACAGAGCTCACACAGAGACTGGACACAGGGGTCGCATGTGTTCCTGCCACGCAGAACACCCCCATAGGAGGGGAGTCTGTGCTCTGTGACCCTGCCCGCCATTGGCCCTCACAACAGAGACGGTGTCAAATGTCAAATATCTGCCTCAACTCTGACCCTGCACACAAATCCTGCCATATAGGCAAGGATCACGTTGGATTTACAGTATATGAAGCGGCAGTGTCAAATGCAATGCTCAGACCATAATATTTTGATTAGTTCAAACAAAGTTCTATTTCATTGCTTAGTGTTGTGAAGTTTTCTTTTTTGTACAACAAAAAGAAACTTCCCACATTGGCGAGTTCAACACTCATTGAAGTTCAATGCTCAGATCTCACACAATAACAAAATGTTAGCGGTGCCAACCATTCTGCTGCTGAACCATAGCAAACAATACCAAATCTGGCACTTTCCACAGGTCAGTGTGATTCCCACCTGAGGCTTAGGAGGTGAGTCTCACTTCTGTTGGTTGGTATAATCTCAGACTCAAGCCTTTTGTCTAGTGCTCTTAATGCATGGAGAGGCGATGGGCAAAGTGGGAACTCAGTGTAGCTTTAATGACTGATGGGGTCGCCTGTGTGAGAGCTCATTAATGCGCTGTGTAGCCAGTCAGTTTTTATAAACAGGAAAGGTCATGGTGAGTCAGGGGTCTCTGGGATCGACAGGCTCAAGCATGGCCTTTAAATGACACAGAAAGATGCAGAGACACACTCTCTCTCTTTCTCTCTCTTTCTTTCTCTCTCTCTCACTCTTTCTCTCTCTCCACACACACACACACACACACAGTAGTAATAAGAAGAAGAGGAAGAAATAAAGAAAAGCTATAGCCTTGTCATCAGAGTTGCACCCAAGAAGACTGACAACCGATATCCCTGCATCCAGACTCCTGATTCAATTCCAAGTCAATCACATCTCCGCACCAGCCTGTTTCTGATTCATTAGTGGCAGTGTGTTTATTAGCTTTGCATCTACTTTTTCCCCGCTATTTCAGACAGGAAAAAAAATCTGCTTTCATTTACCACTGATGAAATCTAATATCCCAGGCCGTCCAAAGGAGGAGGGAAACCTTCCTGGAATTTAAATCCAGCGCCTTACAATCAGGGGAATAGATGAAGCTGATCTGTCTCATTTTGCGACCTGAAAGAGACTCTGCTAGGAGTCCACTGGGTCTGTTAGCCTACTGGAATTTCCTTGTGTCTGGCAGAGCCGACACAGGAAAACAGATATTGGTCAGCAAAGTTATGCTACCTCATTCATTCCTCTCTAATATTCTGTTTTTTTCTTAAAGCCTTCCCTCTGTTGGGTGAGTTTGGGGCAGGGGGACTTTATTTACTTTTTTCTTGGCATTGTAGGATTTGGTTGCGGAATGCTGTTTGGGATAAAAGAAGACAGCGAGCAGCTAATGACTGGGCCATGCAGACGGTGTCTCATCAAAGTGGAGCTGGAGGGAAGATGGGCTTCCCCTTGGGAGCCACTATCGTAAGCGCCTTTGTACTCACAAAATGGCCACCGCTATCAGCAAAAACATCCATTCTAAATAGCATTGCTGGCTTTGCTTTTCTCATCATTCTCTTTTCTTTTAAAGAGGAGACCATTTTATTGCAAGTAGTACAAACATGTCATTTTAGCACTCAATGTTCAATAATAAAAAAAAAAATCAAAAACACAGCAGACCTACTCTTTGAGAAAGTAGAATGTGAATAAGTCATAACATTATGTACTGATATAGCGCATGCAGAATTATTTTGTCTGCCATGATTACCCTATACCTTCAACACTCAAAAGCAATTTCTCCTCCCCCAAATAAAAACCTCGCTTACGAGACATAATCAACTTCCCCACCATGGACACTCGAGGACTCGCTGCGGAAGGCATCTGAAATGCCCTTCCAGCACACTTTGTTAGGGGAAAAGAATGGCAGAGTGTCATAGGTGTCAATCAAAAACAATGTGTGGAAAATTAGCCTGCTGCAAATTTGACAAGCCGGTAATAATATGACAGGCATCAGTCAAGGATAATCACATTATGGTAATAAGTCATGCCCCAGTACTGTACTGTATATTGTATGCCTTGGACTGAGACATGCTGCTGGACAGCATGGTCACGGTGCCAGTACGAGGTCCATTACAGCAATAGGGATTCAGTCATGAGATTAGCATGGCCATATCTGAGTGCTCAGTGGATTCCTTTCACTGTCAGCTCTGAGGTCACACAACTAAATTAGTAACAGCAATATATGACAAACAGCAACCCCCTTGTAGCCAGCCAATCAATGTGACTTATCAATAGCACCAACATCACTAATGATACTGAAGTGTTTTTAAAGCATTTTAAAAGCCTCTGCAGAGAAGCTGGGCCACAAATGGTTGGTAAGAGTTTAATGTACACAAGTGTATAGTGGGGGAAAGGATGCAGACCTTAGTATCATTCCATTAAGAATAAATGCAGAATGCTTACAGACAAAAGAAAAGAATGATACTGTAAATGAAGACCTCATTGGCAAAAAACAGAGAAGCTCCAATTTAATGAATTTTCATGAATCATTTTCATTGTGAATTTCAGAATATCAATAAAGCTGACATTTTGATAGAAAAAAATATTTTTACTAAATTAACTCCTAAAACATCTCAACACCTCAAGCATGTATTTACGATCAGTGTAGGGCAGTTTCTCAGGGTAGGTATTATTCTGGTACAGTAATGTTGGCCTGGTTGTGCTGGGTACCTGGTAGGAATTGGACACACATGAAGAAATATCACACATAAAATAGGAGTCTTGATGGAGTCACTGGGGTGGCCTGGTGGGGAATGATGGTCATTTGCAGCCACACCGCGAGCCTGTCATGTCTCAGCAGGGCAATATCAATTTCCCACTGTGCAGTGCCGGGGGGTTGGGGAAGCAAGAGAGTGAGAAAGAGGACCTGTGTGTGTGTGTGCGTGCGTGTGTGCAGGCACATCCGTGTTCCTCCTCTACAGATTTGACTCCTTTAATAAGTGTTGCCACACTATCCTCTGCTCGGGTGAACCTACCACTCACCACTGACACCATCTCCCTGTGGACAGCTGGGAACATGCAACACCCCCACCCTCTACACCCACCGCCTTAATCAGAACACCAAAGTGATCACTTCACCATGGACAAATCCACCACCACCACACTATCTGTGTCTGTCTGAACACAGCCACCGATCTGCCCAGCCTCCTCTAATACCTCGATCCATTAGGCATGGTCAGTAATCATGCCCCAATCATGGCCACCTGCATCAGTGTTTGTTGCTGTTGCTGCTGATAAAACTGAAAGCATTTATAAAGCTACACTTGTCACTAGATGACTGTTGTGGCGTTTCCAGGAATGAATTAACACTGACGGTGTAATTGAAGGTGATCATATGACATAGGCACTGCAGGAGCTCTTGCAGGATGAACAAATGTGAGAATTAAAACAGCAGTGGATGATAAATATGATGTTGGCAGTTTGACACTGAGTTTAGTTCACAATGCTTAAGTAGACAACTGAAATAATCTATCAGGACTACGGGTCAGTTTCCCAGCCATGGGTTAAACAAGTCCTCTAAAGCAGCAGTCCCCAACCACCGGGCCGTGGGACATTCCTAACCGGGCCATAGCCTACGACATGAGTTTAAAAAAAATGCATGCAAACTAAACTCAATTTAATTCGCAATAATGTCACGTTTTTACATGGCATAGGCCTATATGCAGTTGTCAGCGCTGCGCATTTTAGTGATGAGGACTGGGTGCCAAAACTCGCTTACCTGTGGGGCATATTCGGGTTGCTTAATTACCTCAACCTGTCACTCCAGGGGAGAATGACAACTGTCTTTAAACTGGCAGATAAAGTCGCTGCATTTAAAGCCAAGCTTGATTTGTGGGGACGAATGGGGACGGGGTGTATTTGATATGTTCCAAACAGTAGTGGGGGTTTTGGGAAAGACTGAGGCAGGGCCCTTTCTCTCGCAGCTGGTGCGCGATCACCTTGTTGCGCTTTCAAATGAGTTTGAGCGTTAGGCTACTTCCCATCCTCCAAAGATCCACGGCAAACCAATGAGTGGGTCCGCAACCCATTTGTCAATATCCCGAATAGTCATAACTTGTCAGCGCAGGAGGAAGAGCAGTTGATCGAAATTGCAAGCCGTAAAAGCGCTGAAAACGTTGCTACCATTTCTCACCACGGATCTATGCGAGGCCGGGTTTTCTGCAATGACTGCAACTGAGACCAAATTGCTCAATCGACTGGACATTTCAAACACACTGAGGGTGTCACTGTCTTCCATCACCCCCTGATGGAACCTTCTTGTTGCAAGGAAACAAGCACAAGGCTCCCACTGATTATATTCGTAATGCACGTTTAGTTCCATTTGTTCCCATATTTTGTTAAGCATGTTCACACTTGATAGATGTAGCTTCAAGTTGTTCAATTTTCATAGTTCATATTGTTCAATTTTCACTTCACGTTTTTTACATTTTTAAGAGTTTGTTACCTTCACTGTTAACTGGAGCTAGTTCTTTTCAAGTAATGCATGCACAACACATATGGAACATGGAACCCCCGACCCCCCCGGTCCGTGAAAAAAAAATGGGAATCAAACCGGTCCATGGTACATAAAAGGTTGGGGACTTCTGCTCTAAAGATCTTTTTCAGTGGAGGTCTTTATTGAAGTTCTTTCATCTGGCTCTATTAACAATTAATTAACAATTTATTAACAAATAATCATGTGCTAACTGACTTTAGTACCGGTAATTTTGGTAAACAGAGTGCTCATTTTATTTTGGAGAACATTGCTTTATACAGTGGTTTCAACATTTTGACACTAATTACTTTTACCACAGCATGCATCACATTCTGTCCTAAGGGAAAGTCACAAGCTTTTAGAGAGGTCTTAGCAGTGGGGCCTTTTTTTTCTTTCTTTCATCCCTTTGTTTGTTAAGGAGGACCTGAACAGGGCTGAGGTGATTGCATTTCAAAGTGGCTATGGCCACTCTCCTCTCCTCCCACCCCCACCCCACACCCCCTGCCACCTTCACCTAGACATGACGCAGTTTTGTAGTACGAATTCCTGCTCTCACCAGAGGGATTGCAACAGAAAGACGAATGTTGAAATTTCCCTGTATTTTGGGTGAATAAACCGGAAAATCTCCCTTATTTTCAATGCTCAATGTTGACACTACAGTATGGTCAGAAAACGAGAAGAAAATGACTGAGGAGTTGAGTCAGCGCAGGAGAGACTTGTGGCTAGATAGGATAAACAGGCTAAACTTACAGCCAACTCCTCACATCCATCGCCATTATTATATTTGTATTAGGCTATTAATACTATATTAAGTTAAATACGTTTTAGACAGTACAAGCAGCAGACAGCTGCCCCGCAATATGCGGAGACATCAGCAGTAGCCTGATGTACAGTAGTCGCCTACCGTAGATTACCTTTGGACGTATTGCATTTAGCATTGCTAGGTAGGCAATATTAGCCAAAGTTTTACAGTAGCCAAAGCTAATATTTTTTATTGATGGTGCGCCCTTGTCAGCTCGTTGGCTATGCACGGCAAGTGGCAAATAATAGGAACAAACTCAGCGGAGAAAGATATCAGTAGATAATTCTGATTTGTATAGTGTTTTGTTCACTTGGATTTTGGAAATGTAGAGAAATATATTAGCCTTTTCTGCCTCCAGAACATTGCATCATACAGTAGATCCTCCTGTAGCCTAGAAGTTATCAGACAAGAACGATCACTGGCTAACCCACTTTAAACTACTTTAGCAAAGTCCTTGGGTGCAGGTTGTGAGCAACAGGCAAACGCAAGATACAATTGCAGTCCAATGAGATGCAACTTTATTCTCTGCTATCATGGCAATGTTAGACGATGTCGTTGGTGGAACAAATAAGTTCACCGACCTTGACTCAGGCGACTTGAAAGCCTTCCCCTTCAGCGGCGACGTGTGCCGAGGTACAAGACAGTTAGGCTATAAATAAATATCGGGGTAATTGCTACTAGGCCTGTCAAACTCGATTCCTTTTAAGGATTAAGGAGTCACTCACTAAACTGATCCGGGTTGAACGAGTCACTTGAGTCAGTATTGCTAAATCGCAAAGAAATTCAGTCCTACGTTCAAGCAGTGCAGTGGGGTGCTTCATTTCGTTAAGTGCCTTCTCATGTTGGATGTGGATCCTCCATGATTTGAAACCAGGTTTTTTCAGTACTTGCATTTAGCCTAAGAGTTTTGGTCTCCTGGTCAATGTGCATCCATACATTGTTCATCTTTTTGGTGCTCATGTTCAGAAACTTTGATCTTATTGACAGGGAGGGTAGCCTATATTATAATAATTAATTATTTGTTGTTGTTTTGTTAACAATAGAAAATTTGCCTAGGTCTAATGCTACTCTGCTACAATGTTTATTACCACTACTATATACTAATAGTAGGCTACTAGGAATCTATTCTAATAGGTATTATAGGCAGCTAATAGGCCTACTAGGCAACTAATATTATTAGCCTATTAATCATAGCTATATATATATATATATATATATATATATATATATATATATATATATATCATGTTAGGTAGCCTAATATAATACCATATATAATATAATATAATATAATATAAAATAGCCTAATATAATAGCATCAAAATCTCCACCCACTCACGGGAAAGAAAGCAGTTTGAGCCAGACTGTTTATTTATTGTCTTAACCCTAAGCAATTGACTTTCAATGTAGACATAGAAACAGGAATGTAGAAATGCCCTGCAGTGACTAAATTATTATTATTGTTATTATTATTATTATTACTACTACTACTACTACTATTCTCATTAGGCCTATTATTATTATCACCTTGACACGAGTAGAAACTAGGCTACTTGCTCGTCTACAGATCCACTCATGACAATGTAGCCGGCTGATTCGACTGACTCGCACTCATAACAACATAATGTAACCGGTCCGCCCGCGGCTGATCCAAATGACCCAGGTAGGCTAGCCTACTCAAACAACTCCATACAGAGCTTGCAATGTTTCGGACATCGCAACTGTCTTCGCGGCCTAATTGCATTTTAAAGTAGGCTATGTGTGCAGAATATATGTTATTTCAGAAGTGAAAGCATGGCTTTTGTTGTGGATTTTCTTTTAACCTTGACGAGGAGTTACTCGTTCCTCTAAAGATCCACTCATGACAACGTAGCCGGCTGATTCGGCTGACTCGCACTCATAACAACAACGTAACCGGCCCGCCTGGCTGATCCGACTGGCTAGCCTACTCTCCATACAGAGCTTGCAATGTTTCAGACTGTCTTCGCGACCTAATTGCATTTTAAAGTAGGCTATGCGTGCAGAATATATGTTATTTCAGAAGTGAACACATGGCTTTTGTTGTGGATTTTCTTTTAACCTTGACGAGGAGTTACCGCTCCTCTAAAGATCCACTCATGACAACGTAGCCGGCTGATTCGGCTGACTCGCGACTCATAACAACGTAACCGCCCGCCCTGCTGATCCAACTGACCCGCTAGCCTGAGCAGCTCCATACAGAGCTTGCAATGTTTCGAATGTCTTCGTGACCTAATTGCATTTTAAAGTAGGCTATGCCTACGTAGAACATTGTATGCTATTTCAGAAGTGAAAGAATGGCTTTTGTTGTGGATTTGCTTTTCACCTTGACGAGGAGTTACCGCCGCCTACAGATCCACTCATGACAACGAAGCCGGGCTGATTCGGCTGACTCGCACTCATAACAACGTGAACCAGCCCGCCCTGCTGATCCAACTGACCCGCTAGCCTGAGCAGCTCCATACAGAGCTTGCAATGTTTTCGACTGTCTTCGCGACCTAATTGCATTTAAAAGTAGGCCTAGGCTATGCCTACGCGTGTAGAACATTGTATGCTATTTCAGAAGTGAAAGAATGGCTTTTGTTGTGGATTTGCTTTTCACTTTGACGAGGAGTTACTCGCGCGTCTACTGATCCACTCATGACAACGTAGCGGGCTGATTCGGCTGACTCGCACTCATAACGTAACCGCCCGCCCAGCATCCGACTCAACCCGGTATACAAAGCAGCCCGCTAAGAGCGCGGTAATGTTTCGACTGTCTGCGCCGACCTAATTGCATTTTAATATGCTACATCTATACACCAAATCTAAAGTATGCCTAGGCTACATGCAGAACATTAAATGTTATTTAAGAGGTGAAGAATGGCTTTTGTTGTGGAATTGCTTTTCACTTTGAGGAGGAGCTACCGCCGCCTACAGCCACTCATGACAACGTAGCCGTGAGAGTCATTGCACTCAATGTAGCCTAACCGGCCGGCTGATCCGACTAACCCGGCTCTGCGGGAAGTTAACCAGTTACCTCAGACTGCCTGCTCACTCTTACCCTACTTACGAAATTGTTAAATTTTTGGCAGCTATGATGGCTAGTAGGCTAGCTAATGTTGCAAGAGGTTTGTGTGTGGCGCTGTTTATCGTTTTAGATTGAATTGTAGTAGGACTCAACTGATCCGAGTTAATGATACTAGAGACTCGCGACTCATGGGTTTATTTAAAGATACGGGTGAAAGATCCGAGTGAATCACGACTCAAACAGGCGTAATTGCTACAGCGGACAATAATGACGGATCTTTACTTAATGCTATTGGGTCTATTAGATATGGGTCCATAAGTTTATCTACTTATATTCACGAGATGGAGCCGTTACTGTGCTCTGCTCAACTCAAATCTACACGCTACAGGCGATTGTCACATAGAATAGCCTAAAGAACTGGAATGTCATATCAACAATATGGCCACGGCAGTGTTTGCGAATAAGCCCTATAGGGACTAGTTTATTTGGAATTATAATTTAGTTTAAAAACAGTTAAAATGGTAAAAATTATTTCATGAAAATGTATAAGAATGTAATAGTTTAAAATGCATAATTTAGTAATGTTTAGGTCTGATAACATTGCAGTATTTTGAGCTTCCAATTAGACAGCAGTACGTCATAGCGTAATTGATTGGACGTAATTAGTTTTAGTTTGAAGTCAGAGACATTGGAAGCAATACCAAAGTCCTTTTAGGCAAGTCCCTCCACTCGGCGGCCATATACCAACGTTTTATGGGCACTCATCGGGCACAGCCTTTGGGTCGAACTGCGCGTGCGCAAGGCTTCACAACACCAATCTTGCTCCAGCGGCGAGATCACAACACATGATTGGCACAATGTCTTCACAACACACCATATGATTGGCTCAATGTATTCACATGTCGACGTTTTGCCGAGGAAGGGGTGGGATATGTGTAGACAACGGCCATATTGGCGTGACAATTAGCCCCATGCATTTCTATGGAGTATTTTTTGAGTGCTGTGTCTCCACATTAGAAAGTCTCTGGCAATACAGTTTTTTGACCGTGCTTGCCATGCTAACTTGTGTTTTATAAGTAAACATTTTAAAAGAAGACTTTTGGTTTTGGTCGCGTTTCAAATACTGGTTGTAGACTGACTTCAAAAGGTGGTACAGAACATTTAGAACCTACAAGGTGCCACTATAGTCAAAAATTAGCTAAGTGAAGCTACGCTGGATGCCTGGAAAACGTGGCTAGCTTGCTATTCGACGAGGAAAGGACAAGAACTTACCCAAAGAAGCTAGCACTGAAACGGTTGATCCGGCAAGGCATTCTCCAAGATACGGTATAGAAAACTACTTTTTATCTATGTGAATTATGCAAGGAAAGACGTGATACAGAAGCACGAAGATAACTAGTGAGTTCGGAAGAAAACAAAAGTAAATTGTAACTGCTCCTTGTAAGAAATTGCAAGCTTTGAACTTCTCCCTGCAAAACGTATGCTGATAGCAAGCTTGGATTCAGTCAGTGTGGAGTTTTGGCGATCTTTAAGAAGTTGTTTTGCACTCGGTTTATTAAGACAAGTGCCTTTAAAGAAAGTGCTTGAAACGTTTGCATACAACTAGAGCATTAACTCTGCAAGTTATAAGATGGCTGAGGAAGATGAACATAGATGTATCGAGGATACAATGGAACAGGGAAGGTCACGTAAGCTGACAGAAGGCGTTAGAGGAGAGATTGCAGGAGTGCATTGCATTGAGGAGACGAATGTTAGGAACTCTGACAAGCTAAATAAAAGACAATGATGAGTGATCAGGTGAAAAATATAATGGAAAATGATTTTGCAACGTCTCTAAATAAGTTTAACCGTCTCAACAACGAAGTTGCAAATCTTTTGACTGAAGATGAAAAAACAATTGATCAAGAGAACGGGTTTGAACCTAAAATGGCAACTATTACAGAATTTATGAAAACGACTAAAAATTGGATTGCAACTAAGCACGAACCTATACAGCCAGTGGAAAATGTACTGCATGAAGAAAATAATGTGGTTGATTATCTGCAAGAAACTGTTAAACCAAATGACAGCGTTTCACAGGTAGGCCTAGGGGTCAGTGATGCTGCACATGCTCGCCCATGTGGATCACAAGTAAGTCGCACCTCAGTTGCGTCACGAGTATCATCAACAAGAGCTAGACAGGAAGCGGAACATGCAGCCCTGCTCGAACGTGCTGCAGCGCTAAAGAAAATGCAATAGCTTGAGTTTGAAACAGCTAGAATCAAAGCTAAAAAGGAAGAGTTAGAGCTGGAAACTGCGTTAGCTGAGAGCAAAGCAAAATTAAGGGGGCTTAAAGAATATGAAAGATATGAAGATGGTTTGAGTATCTACGCGGCAGTGCAAAAGCCACAAAGTGGAAACGTGAAGAAGGAAAGAATTAGCATTATGCTCCCACAACAAGCTAATACTAATATGGGTAAGGCTATTTGCACCCCTGGTACAATTAGCAGTGTATGCTATTCGTACCCTGGTGCAATAAGAAGTGAATTGTATTCGTACCCCGGTGCACACAGCAATGTGTCCTATTAGTACTCCGCCTGGTACAAATATCAATGTATGCTATTCGACCTCGTGCACACAGCAATGTGTTCTATTAGTATTCGCCTGGTACAAATATCAATGTATGCTATTCAGACTCGTGCACACAGCAATGTGTTCTATTAGTAATCTTGTCTGGTACAAATATCAGTGTATGCTATTTGCACCCCTGTGCATTTTATCTGGCATATTGATCACACAATGTAATAATATTTTTTTTTTTTAAAACAAGCAACATGTTTTTTTGTTGTTACATAACAGAGTGTGAATAGCTCAGCTGTGTAATCACTCTGAATAAGGTTTGCTGTTTGCATCAATGTACAGTTAGAAGTGGATGCTATTCATACCCAGGTGTTTATAGTACTGCATGCTATTTACACCCTGGTGCATGAACTAGCTAATTTTTGCAATCAAAACTTCCGTTTGAGAACCGATTGCTTATTCAAATTGCGCGTCTTCTCTCCAGAGACGTTGGTACACATGCACACTCACTCCGCCAAAACACATCATACGTGAATCGAACCCCGGTTTCCCGGGTGCCAGCCCTTGGCTGTGACCACTGCACTATCTGCTTTGACAAGAAGCTGAGGTTTGCAGGTAAACTTATAGTTTATAGGCCTGAA
This sequence comes from Alosa alosa, assembly GCF_017589495.1. Lineage (NCBI taxonomy): Eukaryota > Metazoa > Chordata > Actinopteri > Clupeiformes > Clupeidae > Alosa > Alosa alosa. The sequence goes on from NC_063194.1 coordinate 23,732,653, forward strand.
CGTCATATTCACGAAATTTCTGTTAGCTAACAAACTGACTGTTGTATGTGTTCATTGAACAAAGATTATGAAAATAAAACACAACTTTTCCATCTCAACTTTAATTTGAACAGATATTAGTGCTGAAACCGTTCAGAATACTTTCTGCTGACTAAAAAAACTAATGTCGGCCATGTTTTTGGGCACGAAAGCAACATGTTTTTGTTGTTATGTAACAGGGTGTGAATAGCCCAGTTGTGTGGCCAAGGCTATTCGTACCAGGGGTACGAATAGACACTCCGTACTAATATTCATGTTCAACCGCAAACGAGGCACCGAATACAACTACAGTCTCAACCAGTCTCCAATTACGTGACCAATGCTCAACTTAACGGAGGTGACGACACACTAGCAGTTATGCAAAAACAGAGCAGAAAACCACCAATGATCAAGATCATTTGTACTTCCTGGAACAATTTACGGTTGGTGAGCCTCAAGAGCTTGTTCGCAGCTGTGCTCATATGACACCTAGCAGAGGCTACTGCGAGGTGAAGCGACTACTTCACTAGTCGCTATGGGGATGAATTACGGATCGCCAGCGCGTACATTGACAAAGCACTCAAGTGGCCTCAAGTGAAGTCTGATGATGGGAAGGCATTGAGCGCCTATGCAATGTTTTTGATTGGATGTCGCAATACTATGGAAGACACTGAATTCTTAGAGGAGATAGACAACCCAACCAACCTACGGACAGTGGTGTCTAAGCTACCGTACAAAATGAAGGAACGTTGGCGTGCTGAAGCTTATGATATGAAAGAGCGAAGAGGAAGGAGAGCAAAGTTTGCTGATTTGGGAAGCTACATGCCAAGCTAAAATAGCAATGGATCCTCTTTTTGGTAATATCTCAGACAGCCGCTCAATCCCAAGTGGAAAGACTGATCAAAGGGAAAAGCATCATGGGAGGAAAGAGGTTCGTGGAAGCAGTTTCGCGACGAATGTTTCTGCCGAAAGCAAAGGGCCTCAAGAAATGCATGTTAAAACAGCGAACTCAAGTAAAACTGTGAGTGCCTTTGAGAAGCCATGTTTGTATTGTAAGCAATCTCACACCCTTGCTTCATGTAGCAAAATCAAAGAGCAACCACATAAAGAGCGAGTGGATTTCTTAAAACTAAAGGGCTTATGTTTTGCTTAGTTCCGGGTCATCTTAGCAAATTATGCAAAAGAAGAATTGAGTGTAAAGAATGTGCTTTAAAGCATCCAGATATTCTGCACGTAATAAAAGAAGCAGGTTCTGTCTCACCTGAAAAGAAAGATGGTCGTCATGGAAGTGAAGTATCATGTGCTGAAGTTTCTATTCTGCAAGAGTCCTGTGGCCTCATGGGGGCCGGAGAAGCGGAATGTGTGCTGTCAATAGTACCGGTGAAGATCAAGTCGAAAAAGAGTGACAAGTGTATTGAAACATACGCCTTTCTGGACCCGGGAAGCACAGCAACATTCTGTACAGAAGACCTGCAAAGGAAATTGAACATTAAAGGGAAACCGACACAAATACTTCTTAGCACCATGGGTCAAGACAAACCTGGAGAACAGAAGCTCATGAACAGTTTCGTCATATCAGAACTGGAAGTGTGCGGGCTGGAAGACACCAAATTCATTGAGCTACCAAAGGTGTTCACTCATAGCAACATAACAACAGTCAGATATCCAAAGGTGGCCTTATCTACATGAAGTACGCTTGCCAGAGATCAAAGCGGATGTAGGGCTGCTTATTGGAGCTAACTGTTCAAGAGCAATGGAGCCATGGCATGTCATTAATGCTGAGGATGGAGGCCCTTATGCCGTGAAGACTGCCATTGGCTGGGTTGTGAATGGGCCTGTAAGAAAGGAACTGGATGATGCAATGAATGAAACGCCTAATGTTTCAGTAAACAGAATCTCTGTAATGGAGATTGAGAAGCTACTGGTCCAACAGTATAACACTGATTTTCCAGAGCGTAACTGTTTTATTGTTTTACTGGTCCAACAGTATAAAACTGATTTTCCAGAGCGTAACTGTGTAAACAGTTTCTGCAGTCTGTGCAGAGAACGACAATTTTTGAGAACATGCATTACAGCATTGGATTGCCACTCAGGAATGAGAAGCTCCAAATGCCTAATAACCGTTGTATGGCGGAACAGCATATAGCCTGTTTGCTGAGAAAGTTTAAGAAGAATCCTGAATTCTTTGAAGAGTACAAGGGCTTTATGGAGACCATCATTGCAAAAGGCTACGCTGTATAAGTTCCAGTCCACCAGCTTAAACGTGACCACAACAGGGTGTTTTACATACCACATCATGGGGTGTATCACCCAAAGAAAAGAAAGCTGCGGGTGGTCTTCGACTGCACAGCTTCGTTTCAGGATAGGTCTCTGAATAGTGAGCTGCTCCAAGGACCCGACCTAACCAACACGTTAGTTGGTGTCCTTTTAATTTTAAGATTTTGTGAGGAGCCAATAGCTATAATGGCAGACATCGAGTCGATGTTTTATCAGGTCAAGGTGCCGGAACGTGATGCAGACCTACTCCGTTTTCTTTGGTGGCCCAACGGCAAGTTGAATGAGCCTATGGAGGAATTCCGAATGCACCTCTTCGGAACCACTTCCTCACCAAGTGTCGCTTCATACGCACTGAAAAGAACTGCTGAAGATCACAAGGCTGATGCATCTCCAGAAGCTGTCCATACAGTCCTGCACAACTTCTACGTAGATGAGTGTCTGAAGAGTGTAGCTGTAGAAGATGATGCGGTGACCTTGGCTAGCGATCTTCGAGAAGCAACCAAGCCATCACAATGGAAGTACATCAGAAGAACGGAAAATCCTGCAGATCAAGCCAGCAGGGACCTGAAAGCGAAGAGTTTGGTGCAAGGAGGAACATGGATCAGTGGACCGGACTTCTTGCTGAACAAGGAATGTGACTGGCCAGAACAGCCTGTGCGAAGGAAAGAAAGCCTTCCAAATGATCCGGAAGTCAAGAATGGAGCTACAGTCAACATTATCAAGGTCGAAGAAAATATGGAGCCAATTAACAAGCTGATCAACTATTACTCGGACTGGCATAAACTAAAAAGATCAGTGGCCTGGATTTTAAAGGTGAAGGAAACTATGGAAACTGAAAGAGGAAAGAAAGGAAATATCAAGAATGATCAGACAAACTGAAACGGACCCTGAAAAGGAAAGATCAAAGTTAGAACTACAAATGAAGAAATTAAGAGCAACAGAAAAGAAATCACTTACCTTAGACGATCTGGTTGCCGCAGAATCGGAAATAATCCAATTCAGTCAAAGACAACAGTTTGGAGAAGAAATCAAAGTACTGAAGAAAGAAAACAGCTCAGTCGCAGCAGTCAGCTGTTCAGATTGGATCCGATTCTTCAAGATGGCATGTTAAGGGTTGGTGGAAGACTCAATAAGTCTGCCATGCCAGAAAATGCTAAACATCCAATAATTCTTTCGAAGCACAGCAGAGTTGCTACACTGATTGTGAGTGACATACACCAAAGAACAGGACACTGTGGACACAGTTATGTCTTGGCACAACTGAGATGCAGGTACTGGATCCCACAAGCCAATTCTGCAATTCGAAAGATAATCAATAAATGTACAGTGTGTCGCAGGATTAATGGAAAGGTTGGTGAACAAAAGATGGCAAACCTGCCTGAAGATCGGCTCTTGCCAGATAAGCCTCCTTTCACAAATACCGGCATTGATTTCTTCGGGGCGTTTGATGTTAAGCGGGGCCGGGGTACAGTCAAAAGGTACGGCGTGATGTTCACTTGTCTCACTCTCAGAGCGGTGCACATCGAAGTTCCAGATAGCCTCGACACAGATTCCTGCATTAATGCGATTCGTCGTTTTATGTGCAGGAGAGGTCAAGTCACCATCATGCGGTCTGACAATGGCACAAACTTTGTGGCCGCTGAAAGAGAGTTGAGACAAGCCATTCAACAGCTGGATAATGACAGGATTGAAAGAGCCTTGCAGCCAAAGGGAATAAAGTGGATATTCAACAGCCCAGCTGCTTCCCACCAAGGCGGGGTTTGGGAAAGACGAATTCGGACGGTGCGAAGAATCCTCAACTCCCTTTTGAAAGAGCAAGCAGTGAACGATGATTGTCTTCTGACAATAATCTGCGAGGTCGAAAGCATCATCAACGGCAGGCCGCTTACAACTGTCTCAGATGATGTGAACGATGTAGAGCCTCTAACACCCAATCACTTATTGCTGCTGAAATCTCAACCCAACATGCCTCCAGGGATTTTCAGCAAAGTCGACATGTACACAAGAAAGAGATGGAAGCAAGTTCAATATCTTGTGGATTTATTTTGGACTAGATGGACGCGGGAATATCTTCCACTTCTTCAGGAGCGCCAGAAATGGCTGAAGCCAAGAAGAAACTTCACAACGGGAGATGTTGTGCTACTAGTGGATGGTTCTTCACCACGGAACTCTTGGCTCATGGCAAAAGTAGTTGAAACATTGCCGGACTCCAGTGGAACAGTACGAAGAGTGAAGATAAAGACCAAGACCAGCACTCTGGAAAGGCAAACTGTGCTTGTTGGAAGAGGCGACGTCAGAAGAATAGAAGAGAGAAGAAACAAGTTGATAGTTTATGGACGTTTAGAAATTGTTTGGCTCTCAGTGTTTAAGTTTATAATTGCTTAGTCTTCCTGCCTAACCAATTAAGGGCCGGGTAATGTAAGAGCCAAATAGGGACTAGTTTATTTGGAATTATAAGCATTTAGTTTAAAAACAGTTAAAATGGTAAAAATTATTTCATGAAAATGTATAAGAATGTAATAGTTTAAAATGCATAATTTAGTAATATTTAGGTCTGATAACATTGCAGTATTTTGAGCTTTCAGCAGTACGTCATAGCGTAATTGATTGGACGTAATTAGTTTTAGTTTAAAGTCAGAGACGTTGGAAGCAATACAGTTTTTTGACCGTGCTTGCCATATAACTTGTGTTTTATAAGTAAACATTTTAAAAGAAGACTTTTTGGTTTTGCTCGCGTTTCAAATGCTGGTTGTAGACTGACTTCAAAAGGTGGTACAGAACATTTAGAACCTACAAGGTGCCACTACAGTGCCTGTGTTTACAACACAAAAAAAACTGAATGCCATTTCATATGAATGTGGTAATTCTAGATGTCAGAACATTCTAATGCTTGATACACCAACATTTCTCTTATTAGAGAATGGTTATAGAATGTCAAAGTGCCAACTAAATGTCATCATGTCAACTGGTTATCTCTGACAGGCGAATTTACCTGCAGAAAAAAAAATGTTGCATTGAAATGGGCATTGGCTTAGAGCTTGCAGGGTATGGCACAGGACCCAGGAAAAGCTTATGTTTTTTTTGGTGGAAAACTATAATGGATGTTCAGCTGGCCTAAATCATTACTGGCTTTATTAGGTCATTTAATGTGCCGAAATGTTAGAGCCAAACAGATGTTACAAAATTAAGCATAGATTAATGTATAAATGTTGGCTTTGCAAGGGTCTTTACTGGAAGCTTTGTGCACACACAAACACACACACACACACACACACACAGAAAAATAGTTTGCAGGAAAACATGCAGGCTTTTTATTATCCATGTACAACCCCCTGTGGCAATATCCCTCCCGACCATCTGAAATACTATTTAAGGCCCAGCGGCCCTCGAAAGGAAGATACAGAGTTATTATCTTTCTAATTCACACTTTCTGAAGGGCCGAGAGAGAAAAAGGCAACGGAAAAAAGAACCCCCCTGCCACGTGAGAGATGGATCATCTCTGGACAGCTCCTCACCTCTTTGCACGTCAGCACAGAGTGACTGCTAATCCCTGTCCACACCCCCCACACTCCCTTTATCACTGTGGTTACCAAGAGCTGACACGTCGCGTCAAGTGGGTGAGGTGGTGCGTCTGTGTCTCCGTCCAACCTCTGTCCTCAGGCAAGGTCCATCTGTCCGAGGACAGCTCATAATTGGGAGGCAGAAAAGGTCACTCTTGCCCTCGTCCCCAGCAGGCAGACCCACAGGCATCCCTGAGCCTGCCAAGAGGACTCTTGACAGACCAAGAGACAGGGACAGGAACGCTGGCCAGAACAGTATAGACCCTTTCAACAAGGTAAACAAAAACAATGCTTGAACGTTCTATTTGGGCCCCAATCTACTTCCTCTGCATTAAGATAACATATGGAATGTTAAAAAGGAAGTCTTGTGGGGCCAACTATGATGCTGATAATGGAACTCTCTTGAAAGGGTCCATAGGTGCGAGCTGAGGAGGGAGACGGACGCTTTCGGACAGACACTCTACCTGATGCAAAACTATTGGTCGGCGCCGAGGCAGAATTATTGCCTACTTCCGTTTTGGAGATGTCAGACACAATGTGTTCTGCATCTCTGGGGTAATTGTAGGGAGGTGGCGGGTCTAATGTATGAAGTGTAACTGTGTCTTTCTTTCCTCTCCCTATCCCCTTTTTCTCTCACTCCCTTTTTCTTTCTGCTCCTCTGTTTTTTTTTCTGTGGCTGCTGTCTCCGTGGCTCCCTTTAGCCTGAGGTGGGTTCGCTGTGGATCAGACCTTGTTCTAAAAAAAAGACAAATTACACTGCTACACTTTACACTTATTTATCCCTCTTTTCGTCATTCTTGTTCAGTTCGTTCTTGCTAAGATTCAGCACTTCCTCTCTCTCCCACTCTTTCACCCTCTTTCACACGCTCTCTCCCTCCCATCTTCTTGCTCACTCTATCATTCTCTTTTACCCTCCCACCTCTCTCTCAATCATCCTTCTTTCTCACTCCGAGTTAGCAATCCGTGACGCTAAAGAGGCAATCAAAAAAATGAAGACCTGTGCTGGCGTGGCATGGCATGGCCTCGGTTAACCTCCCACCGATGAAGTGAGTAGAGCGTTGAGAACAGCAAAGGATCAGAGAGAAGGGTGCCAGAAAAAATCAATTTCCTCAGAGATGCCTGAACCGCCCCGAAAACCTCTGGCAAGTGAAAATTGAATCCTACCGGTCATGAATCTTCAGTCACAAAAAGGTTGGGAGAAAGGGGAACTCTATTGCTGGGCAACGTTCCTTGTATCCATTTCAAAATGATAAGGCAGAAGAAAGACGTGTTCTCCTCAGTGTTGTGCCAGTTCACAGCTTTTCTGAACTAGTTCAAGTTCAGTTCATTTGACTTTTTTTGTGAGATATTCAAATAAGGAGGAACTTTCTCTCGTTGCGTTTCAAAAGAGAAAACAGATGTCTGTCACTCAGTTTTCAATGGAAAACAAATTCCAACGTTCATTTACAGTGATGTCTGCCGTTCATGATACATAATGTGAACTAATTCACGTTAAAGTTCTTTATTAAAAAATGTGTTGCGTTCAGTTCAACATTCACGAAAAAATGAGCGTGTTCAATGAACGCGTTCTCTTAAACTCGTTCACGCACAACACTGGTTCTCCTTTCTCTCTCAAAGAAAAAGAGGTGGAAAAACAAACTCTGCACCACAGCTCTTGGAATAGAAATATATACACATCTAGAACAGCACACTTCCAAAGATAATCTACATTTTCACCCAAACATACATGTATGTCCTCTACCCAAAACCTGTTCTCTCCTCTCAAAAAGACAGTCTTTCTCTTATATTCATGTTAGCCTGCTGAGAGGTATTATGTATACAAAATGGATGGAAGATGAAAACCACACACAAGAATAACGTTGGTATGAAACAGTAATGAATATCATATAATATGATACCATTAGTGATATCTTATATTACAACAATATAAGATTATTATATGTTAATAATATAATATTATTCATCAATTTTAAGAATATTTATTCATTTCTAAGAATATTCATCAATTTTTAAAAATACATATATTTTATTGTGTATTTCAGATTTTATTTTTTTTATTAATAAAATACAGTTGTGTTTTGATATCAAAATAAATCAGATATGTTTGATGCGTTTTGAAGTAAAAATATTTATGAAAAGTCATTGAAATGGAGCATATGTGTCTCTGTTCTCTCCATATAGCCCTCATAATGATGTACTGTATTGTATACTCCATGTTGTGTTTGTACGGACGAATGCTGCTGGGGTGAAGCTGACATTATGCTGCTGATGAGGGGTGAAGGCGTACGTGCCCTATAGGCTAAATGAGTCGTGACCTCCGTGACCTCAGGTCTGCTCTCCTCCTGTTGGGCCGCCAAACCCCTCAGCTGCGCAGCAAATGTTAGCATTAGCATTTTGACATTTCCATGGTGTGTTTACATTGTGTGCATCTGAAACAGTTCTATCTCTCTCTCTCTCTCAGTCACACACACTCTCTCTTTCTCTCTTACCTACTCTTTCCCTCCCTCTCCCTCTGTCCCTCTTTACCTTTATCTATCTATCTATCTGTCTCTCTCTCCCATCTGCTACTATTGGTGCATGTGTGTGTGTGTGTGTATGTGTGTGTGGACAAATTATCCCAGGTGGAATACCATTTGACTTGAAATCTCTAGCACAGAAACAGATTAAAATCTTACCTAACAGAATGCTGTGGGACATGAACGTGAAAGAATTGATAATGTATTACACACACACACACACACACACACACACACACACACACAATCATACACATAAAAGATGCTGTCTGCATTCAAATGACTTGGGTCAAGACACACACCTTCACCATTTTCATTTCAGAAAGCAGAAGTTTTACGGTATTGTCACAGATCTCCCAAAAGGCCACCATCAGAACACTTACCTGATCAATTGGATCTTTCAACACAACAGTATGAATACACATATCACAACAAAGTGTATGACATTTTATTAATTACCTGTGACTGAATGTATGTATGGTTATGAATGGAGGAATTAATGCATATTTATAACTGAATATATGGAGATTTATGAATAGTTACATGAATGTTCATACAGCATATGACTGAATGCATGGATGCTTATGGAAGTAGGGATGAGTGTTTGTAAGGTATGTATGGGAGAACAAGTATAGAGAATGGCAATTCTGCAATTTTCACAGCTCCTTGAGTAGCCCAAATGTTTACTGTACATTTGTCGGTTACACTTTACTTGACAGTATTGACATAAGAGTGACATGACACTGTCATGAATGTGTCATAAACAAGTCATAAACGTTTATGACATAATGCTTCTGTTATTAAGTGACATTCGGTTTTTGTCATAACAAGTTAGGGTTAGGGTTAGAGTTAGAGGTTAGGATTAGGGTTAGGTTCATGTGTCATGACAGTGTCATGTCACTCTTACATAAGTACTCTTATGATACTGTCAAGTAAAGTGTTACCCATTTGTCAATTAATTGTTTTAACTCTGTGCTTGTTTTGTGTCTCTGTTGTAACTCTTGCAGCAATTTCTCTTAGTGTCCAAAATAAATTTCTCCTTGGGGAGACCAATAAAGATACTAAATATACAAAGATACAAAATATGCATAACTCCAGAAAATGAATAGCATTCTTCAGTGCAATAATAAGCACTCGCCCTTCACCACCCATCCCCTCCTCCCTCCCTACCTCCCCCCACCCCACCTCTATCTGCCTGCCACCTTCCCCTCACATCAGGCTCCGAGTCGCTCCGAGGCAACCAGTAGTTAAACATCTGACAGGAAAAGGGCTAAATGTCAATGGCTCCAGAGCCGTGCTAATTTCACTCTCCATTAAGGCCGGCCGCTGAGGCCAGGCATTGACAGCGAGCCTGGTGGACACCCACACACTGCTGTCAGGGCTCTTCACACTGATGCAGCCTGGGCATTAGACGCCGACCCATGACCCGAGCTGTGGATGTGTGTCTGTGTGTGTGTGTGTTTGCATGCTCATTTGTCTATATGTGTGGGTTGGTGATTGGTGGAGGGAGAGTTAATGCATCATTAGAGATACCATGACACATAATTATATCAAATCATTACTCTTACTGTATGTGATTGAATCCAAAGCTCTGAGCTGGCAGGGAGGGCAGGAGAGCTAATTAAAGCTAATGCTGTTCACTATCGTTCAGTTTGCACATCTGGAGTGGGGGGGGTTATTGCTGCTAAGAGTTTTCTTTTTTCTACAGGAATGGCATTGAATGGGCACAGCAGCAGGAGTTTAATGTCGACACGTCAACATAATATTTCATTTAAGTTAAATATGTATTTAAGTTTAATGTTGACATGTCGACTTAAATCTTGTCATGACAAAAATATATATTTCTTCAAGATGTATAGCCCTAATCCGTGTGGCCCTAATAACCTACAGCATGCTGCTCCCAAATGGGTGCAATCTGTTTTATTTGCTGTCAGTGGAAGTGTTGAAGATGCAGGGAGCTGTTCTTTGTCTCAAAACTCTTGCAGTGGACATTGACAACCCTAAACTGAATCACTGTAAACATACACTCATCTCGGGGAAGGTCCTCGAGTCCTTGGTGACCTCATATCAGGCTAAGGACATGGACTCACAAACTCATGTACTGTAACACAGTCTAATGGAATGGGATGTAATTCCAGAAACAGGAATAATGTCATTCCAAGCAGGGGATCTTGTTCATCAGGATGCCTTCTTATTCTTCGCTTAATAAACACCGACAGCTTGTTTTACAGGTTTATTTGCTGGTAAGTCAAAACTATGCAGTGTGTGTGTGTGTGTGTGTGAGCAAGCATTCTCAAAACGCTTTATCTGCCAGCTGTCAAGGCAATAACAGCCAAACTCGAATGCTTTGATGTGTGCATCGCAGTTGTGCTGCATTCAATTTTGTGTGAGATACTTTATTTCTCTGTTCTCTGCATGTTTGATTCAGACACACACACACACACACACAGAGAATCCTTCTTGGATAGCCAAACACCAACAAGGCTGACAATGATAGGATGAGTGTTTTTTTTTACTTTTATTCATCACATAGTTACAGCTATAATTAGTATATATAACATATACACAGAGATAACATTGTTTATCAATTGTGATGCAGATTTATACAGACCAATGACTGTATATAGATACAGTCATTTATACGGACTTGGAATCTCCATACTTACAATACGTACAGTATGTGATATCTGTCAGGCATATATTTGGAATGGAACGGAGAATGTTTGTCCAGTTACTGTGCTTACAGTAGCAACATTTTATTATCTTGCACCTCCTCATACACAGTGTATGTGAGGTGCAAGTCAATAAAAGGTGTAGCAGTTAATGGCATTGCTAAACAGCTGGTGTAACAGTTAATGGCATTGCTAAACAGCTAGTGTAATAGTTGATGGCATTGCTAAACAGCTGGTGTAACAGTTAATGGCATGACCAAATCCACATTGTTTCATGTTTCTACTTGACTTTTCTGTAAACTACCAATTTATTTTGGTTGAGTTTTGAATGTGTGCATTTACTGAAACTGAGTAAGTCATTTTTACTTTACCTAAAAAATGTTCAGTAGGAAAAAATGTAATTGACAGAATTGCTGAAGTAGCCTAGATGCATCATTAGCAACCCTATAAGAAAGAGCATCTAAAAGAGTGTCCTGTTTCCCACAAAGCATCTAAAAGAGTGTCCTGTTTCCCACATTTCTATATGTACAGAGCATCTAAAAGAGTGTCCTGTTTCCCATATTTCTATATGTACAGAGCATCTACAGTAAAAGAGTGTCCTGTTTCCCACATTTCTATATGTACAGAGCATCTAAAAGAGTGTCCTGTTTCAGTTCCCACATTTCTATATGTACAGAGCATATAAAAGAGTGTCCTGTTTCCCACATTTCTACTGTATATGTACAGAGAGCATCTAAAAGAGTGTCCTGTTTTCCACATTTCTACTGTATATGTACAGAGTATAAGTATATATACTCTTTTGATCCCGTGAGGGTAATTTGGTCTCTGCATTTATCCCAATTCGTGAATTAGTGAAACACACAGTGTGGTGAAGCACACACTAATCCCGGCGCAGTGAGCTGCCTGCATCAACAGCGGCGCTCGGGGAGCAGTGAGGGGTTAGGTGCCTTGCTCAAGGGCACTTCAGCCGTGCCTACTGGTCAGGGTTCGAGCCGGCAACCCTCCGGTTACAGGTCCAAAGTGCTAACCAGTAGGCCACGGCTGCCCACAAAGAGTTAGGAAGTAAATTAATACATGTATTTCGGATTACGTATTTAAAATACAAAATATGAGTAACTGTATTAAAATACAGTTACAATTTAAATGGGTGGTATTCAGAATGCAGTTACACTGATAAATGTAAAGGATTACATTTTAAACAATTGTAACACGTAGGCCAAGGCTTTTCTCAACTCAAACTCAAAGATTATTTAACCACACCATGTAGCTTATGTTTAAATCTCTCAGGTGGCTTCTTTCTCTCCCTTGATAGCGTAAATGAAAAATTTCTTAGGGAGGGAGTATGAAAAAAGTAGAATGTAAATGAGCTATATTGTAGGCCAATAGGGCTTACAGTGTATCCAGCCAGCATGTTTTAGGCCAATATAGCTTCATGTTTCTTGACAGGGGGTTCTGCAATAAGGCATGTAACTTCTCATGTGCTGTTGAAATTCATTACAAAGAATACTTTGTTTGGGATTTGAGTGATTAATTGTTTCATAGCACATAGGTTTATGTATCAGTCAATCCTCACTGTAAAGCAGGTTTTGGGTTGTTGTTGACCCAATGGGTCTTACAAGTTCACATAACCTCACAGTCATTACTAATAAAATATAATATAATGGTGATGTAATCCAAAGTATTCAAAATACGTTCCATCGGAATACGTTACAAAATACATTTTAGGGCATGCATTCAGTAATCTGTAGTGGAATCCATTTTAAAAGTAACCTTCCCAACACTGTATATGTACCATATTTCTGCTCTGATGTTACAGTGAAGGAGAGATCTCATAATAGTCACCAATCATGCTCAGTTTTTACTATGTAAATGTTAGACTAGATCATCTGAACTCAAAACAAAAACATGTTTACCATCTTGTAACCAGACTGTGCTCTTTTGTCTCATTCTCTCTATCTATCCATCCTTCTCTTCTCTTCTTTCTTGTCTAGTTTTACAAATGTGTTTGTTTACACATTTATTTCAAGGTTTTATCTGCCTCTCCTCCTTACTTTCCTTGTTCAGGGATTTTGTGTCGACTGCAAAATGTATGAGGCTGGCTGATCCAGCAGCTGCACCCCAGCCACCATGAATGCATCCATGACCACTTGGCCCGCATGCAGCCTCTGCATGAATAGACATAGAGAGCACACAGAGAACAGTGGAAGAGCAAACAGAAGACAAATACAGTACAAACTCATATGAGTACAGGCACACACACACACACACACAAGGGAATGAAATACAAAGGGGTGGTGGAAATGCATGGTGGGAAAAAAAAATCATAAAGAGAGATGCATATGTGTGTGTGTGTGTGTGTATGGAAAAAGAGAGAGAAAGTGAGGGTATACACACATTTTTTAATGTTACTGTTTCCTGTAATGCTGTCAATGTTGTAATTGTTATGCTGTTTTAATTGTACTTTGGCAACACTGTACTTACTTACAGTCATGCTAATAAAGCAACCTTGAATTGAATTGAATTGAATTGAGAGAGAGACTGATCAGTCGGAAGCAGAGGGAAGAAAGAAAAAGATTACAAGAAAAAACACGAGGGAGAGAAAGAGAATGTGTGTCATTGGAGGAGACATAGTGAGACATGAAGAATATGGATCTTCGAGAAGGAGAGCAAGTGGGAGAGGACAAATGCAATATGTAATGTAGGGTTACACGGAGAACATGAGAGCCTGGCTGTAGGGTTACACAGAGAACATGAGAGCCTGGCTGTAGGGTTACACGGAGAACATGAGAGCCTGGCTGTAGGGTTACACGGAGAACATGAGAGCCTGGCTGTAGGGTTACACAGAGAACATGAGAGCCTGGCTGTAGGGTTACACGGAGAACATGAGAGCCTGGCTGTTACACAGCACAAATGTAAGCAAGGTCCCTAATTCTTCTTGTATCAGCTGCTTTCCACACTCCAGGTAGGTCTTCATGAGTATAGACCCAGCAAAAGAACAAAAAAATGAACTACCAAATGTATGCTGGGTCACCAGGGACCTCTTAATAATGAATATTTATTAATTAGATGCATACATTTGGACAGGAATGTGTAAATGACCTACACACCTACCATCTTATTTCACCTTGAAGGCCATTGGGTGGAACTTTCCATGTGTGTCTAATTTCAAGCTTGACCAGAGAAGAATATGATGGCATGTTTAGGCAACCTGGCAATGGCTTTCTGGTAGGAAATGGTCTAGCTGAATCTCATTTGGTCACTATTGAGGTCTTGACGCAAATTTGGATCCGATTAAGGACTAGTATAAAATATGAGTAACTCCCTTGGGCCAGTCTTGGGAACTGTTGCACACATCACTTCACTTCAGCGAGGCCACCCAGGCGGATGTAATTCCGTGAAGTGAGGTGAAATTGCATAGTCTTCCCACTGGGGACCTCAGTTTTACGGATGAAGACATTGACACACACACACACACACACACACACGCACACACACGCACACACACTACATCTACATGTAGGCCTACACATGAATGATAACTACTCATAGAAACACAAATAAAAATAGAAAAAAGAAGATGGGCATACACATACACCCATATACATGGGTAACTTTTAATCATGACCTTTTAACCATATGAACCAAGAAAAGGTAAATACCATCTGATCAGCCGCCTCTAATTTTATGTCTTTTCCACATCGTTTGCTCAGCCCACTTTATTTGTTCTTCTGTGGCTTTGCACAGTGCACAAATGAATGGTATTCATCAAAGTCAGAGACAGAGGACAAGTATTGGAAATATGATTACATTAGCACAGAAAGAGAGTATCTTCTAATGAATTTTGCTCTTAGCGGAATTATTAGGATGGCTATTTGCAGAAGCAATACAAAATTAAATTGAAATTGTAAATCAGAAATTAAAGCTACATTTACTTATTTGGTTGTTTGTTTGCTTACCAACTGTTATTAATACAATACATATTTGGTGTCATTTTCTTCACTACTACAGTCTTTATTCATGCCCACTGTGAGAGACAATGACAGAAAGGGAGCACAACACACATGGACAGGTGGAGTAATCTGACACCAGGGCAACGCTAAGTGGACGAGACAGAGACCCGGAGAAGACGACGGCAGCAGAGAGTGACGGACGACGGCAGATGAAGTGAGATTTAAAAAAGGGGCCACTGAGTAAGAGTGAGACGCAAAGGCTCGGGACTTCATGGCTTAAAGGTGTGTCAGCTTCCTGGATAGGCTATGTCTGTGTGTGTGTGTGTGTGTGTGTGTGTGTGTGTGTGTGTGTGTGTGTGTGTCTGCGGCCCGTGCATCAGCCGAACTCTCAGATGTGATACCAGCAGCACGAGCCAGCGCTAGTGTTTGTCGCCCGCATGTTTGGACTTGCCAGAAAAAAGAGGGCTGTGACCTGGGCCAAAGTTGCTCTCCAGACATAAACAAACACACACACACACATATACACTCAGACAAACACACACATACTCACACACACACTAACAGAGTCCCACACAATGTGAGACAGAGGCACTCAGGCTCATCATGAGAGGGTGTCGAGGGAGCCACTACTCTCATCACAGCCTAATAAGGAGGGACGCACAAACGCTTCCATGTGAACCCAGATACCCAGATGTGAACACAAGCGCGCACACACACACACACACACACACACACACACACACACACACACACACTGAGGTCTAATCAGTTGTGTGCCTTGACTGACAGACACACAGCTGCATGTAAAGAGACAAAGGTGTGACTACCTACTCCAATTGTTTTGAAGCTGTTATTCAAGGAGTGAAAAATGGTGCTAGAAAAAGTGTGAGAAAAGCAGTAAGGGGGATATTGTGCAACCATACCCTCCCAAACACACACACACAAACACACACACACTTTATAATTTGTCTTATACAGTATATTTTCTGTATGTGGTTGTTATACAGTGGAGCAGTTAGGTCACAGATTGCCATCTCCATAGTGTTGGCTCATGTGATAAAATCACACACTTTTGCTACACTACCGTCAGCACACACCCTTTCCTTTGTTTATCTTTACAGCTAGATAAACCACACCTGGCCAAGCCCAGTGTCTCAAGCCACCTGTCTGGCACAAACCAGCGCCACCACAGCTAAAGAAAATACTTCTTTTTCTCTCTCTGCCCCTCTCTCTCTTTCTCTCGCTCTCTTCTCTCTCTTTCTCTCTCTCTTGAAGAGGCGCAGTGTGTATACAGCGTGTTCCCTCCATCTTTCCTGCAGTCAAGTCTGTGAACGCTTGACTCGTCGTGTGCGAGGAGTGAGCAGAATACTTATTGGTGCATCTTCTGCCAGCCTTTCCCCGACTGCTTGGTTATGCGCAGGCCGTACTGGCCAGGCTTAATAAAGCAGTTTATCAACATGGCACTCTTTCTGCCATGCCTGGCATGCCTGTTAAGTAAGGGCAACATTAAAGCAGTATGAGAGCCATTAACACACATTTACTCTTAGAGGGGTATGCATGTCACGCGCAAACACACATGTATAAACACACACACACACACATATAGAGCTCTACGAAGAGCCATCCTGTACACACATATCAAAGTCAAAGTCAAAGTCAAAGTCAGCTTTATTGTCAATTTCTTCACATGTTCCAGACATACAAAGAGATCGAAATTACGTTTCTCACTATCCCACGGTGAAGACAAGACATATTTTACCAATTTTAAGTCCACAGACAAACATAACATTCAAGTAAACAAAAAAGTAAGTAAATAAGTAAATAAGAGGGCACATATAATAATGAAAAAATAAGAGCAGCAAAATTTTGTTGAAATTGTGCATAGACAGTCAATAAAAAAACTAGTGCAAAGTCAGGCCAATAAGAGGCTTAAAGGTGTGTATAGGTGTGTAAATATGCATAGGTAATAGATGTTTAGATTTCAGACTTCAGTTCATACACATTCATATGATGGAGGTTACAAAAGCCTTTGATGATGGCACACACACACACACACACACAAACATGGAAAGACAGACACACAGCGTGCAACTTGACCCCAAACACCTTGTCACAGCATGAATTTGAAACAGCAGACGATTCTACCAGAGACATACATTCACAACAGACAGACAGACATACACACACACACACAGACACACACACACATAAACACAGATAAACAAGAGTGTTAATGTAATTAGCTTCAAAGCAACAGACCACACAAGGAAAGCAATTAGAGGCTTTGATGAAGAGATTGATTGTTAATATTTAATCAGCCACGCTGAAGAGGAGGGCTGTGTTTTTCATGTACTGTTGAACTGGGAGAGGACTAATTGCATCGTCCAGCTCGTTGCTGTGTTATAAATCTTAATGAAAGCAACTTCTTCACCTCTCTTTCTCTCTCTCTCTCTCTCTCTCTCTCTGTATTGAGATTTATTGAAAGATAGCAGAGTCAAAAGATGTAATTGTGTTTACATGCCCATGTAAATGTTAGTGTAAGTAATTGTTTCCAGGCCCAAAGGCCCTCTGAAACAGAAGCAATCATCCACCATCAGGTTGTGTGTGTGTGTGTGTGTGTGAGGAGTATGCTGTTTGCACGTGCATGTACAAATGTGAATTTCGTCATGAGTTTTTAACTGTATCAATAGTACATCATCTCTCTCCAGGAGTTCTGAGTGTGGGTCTGTTGGTCTTAGGGTGACCAGATGAGATTGGCTGAAATTCGGGAGTTTTTTTTTTTTTCGGGGGGGGGGGGGGGGGGATAGGCTTGCAGCGAATTTTCCAACCTGTACCAAAACACATTTTTATTCAAACATCAAGTCTGCCTCAAAATACAACAGAGAAATCATGAACTCAAAATGTCATTGTGGGAAAAAAACAAAAAAAGCAATGACTGCGTAACAGTGCAAATCAGACATTTCAGAATAAGGATAATAGCCTAACGCTAATAACAAGCCTTGCCAAAATTATGGGTCATTAAGTAAGAATACAAAATAATTGTTAGATTAAGTAGATTATGTTAAAACGACATGGACATTAGGCCGAACTTCTGACGTATTTTTTTTGCACACAGCTGGCTCTGCCTGCTGCGCTGCCTGCACATTCAATGTCCTCGGCTTCGCGAAATCAGTGCATATTCGCGCCTAATTATAGAAAAAAGAAAAGAAACAAGAAAAAGAAAAAGAAACAAAGTAGCTGCATCCAGACACTTAGCTGCCGTCGGGGGCTGCATGCAGTCGACTCAACCTCTCTACGGACAGTTTTTAATGTTTATCAGAAAATAACTACTCAGTATTCTGATTGAGTATAATTTTCGGGACAATTAGGGCAGGATTCGGGATTCGGGACAACTGCTTGGATATCGGGACGTCTGGTCACCCTAGTTGGTCTGTGTGTGCAGTGGCACACATATGTGTGTGTGTGTGTGTGTGTGTGTGTGTGTGTGTGGGTGTGTATGCATTCATCCTTCGCTTGGGAATTGGTCTCAAGGGAGGTGCTGAAACAGAACAAAGCCTGTCAGAAGAAGTGCAGGGTGGAGTGAGTTAGATTTTAGCTTGATGTGCCGTGCAATGCTCTTCATGGTTGAGTGATGAGAGAAACAGAATGAATACCACACACATTCACTATCACACACCTCCATCAGGTGTGTGATAGTGAATGTGTGTGTGTATATATATATATATATATATATATATATATATATATATATGTATGTGTGTGTGTGTGTGTGTGTGTGCATGTGTGTGTGTGTGTGTGTGTGTGTGTGATTGAGTGTGTAAGTAAGTAAGTAGGTGAGTTACAGAGTTAGACACGTATCAAAAATCATGTGGGATTGAGTGAAAAACAATCTTCTGTATCTATGCTTGAAGTCCCTGCAGTTCTCTCCAGCGCTCAGTGTAGTTATATATGGAGGTAGGGAACAGGCAATCTGATCCCGTTCACATTCGGTTTCATCCTCCTGCACTCAGCTCTGTGACACTGCACAGCCTTTCTGTGAGTCGAGTAAAATAGATCCTGCTACTTGGTTTGGATTGACACGCTGCCACACACTAAAGGTTTGTGTGTATGTTTGGTTTGTGTGTGTGTGTGTGTGTGTGTGCGTGCGTGTGTGTGTGCGTGCATGCGTGTGTGTTCAAGTTAATATTCTCTTGGCCAGCTTTGTTCTCTTTGGCCAGCTGAGTTTAGAGGGGTGGAAGACTTTTTCACCGGAGGCTGAATCTGTATTTGTCCAAATGAGACTCAGAGAAAGAGGAGAAGGGAAATAAAAAGAACAGGGATGGGATGGAGAGAGAGAGAGAGAGAGAGAGAGATGAGTATGCATCTTGGAGAGCCAGCCTGACCAATCTTTCTATAAAATGGAATTTCTTTATTCTGCTCTGACTGAAAACAATTTCTACACCATCATAGTAGTCCACCCCAGAACCAAATACCGATCTGAAAATGTACTCAAGTAAAAGTAAAAAGTAGTTAATTTAAAATGTACTTTAAGTAAAAGTTACTTAGTTACTTTTTTTTTGGGGGGGGGTGGGTACCAGAACAACCAGTTTTACCAAAGACTTTCTAATGAGGAGATACAGCACTCAAAAAATCCTCCATAGTAATGTATGGGGTCATAGTAATGTATGGGGCCAAACGCCAATATGGCAGTTGTCTACACATCATATGTCTACACATATCACAACCCTTCCGCGGCAAAACGTCGACATGTGACATCGTGCCAATCATGTGGTGTGTTGTAAAATACATTGAGCCAATCATGTGGTGTGCTGTGAAGACATCGTGCCCATTATCTGTTGTGATCTCGCTGCTGGAGCAAGATTGGTGTAGTGAAGCCTTACTCTCACGCATTTCTGCTGAAATAGATGCACGATAAGTGTTGCAATATGGCCGCCGAGGGCCGCAGTAGTTGATTTTCAAAGTTAGTTGCACTCATCCTTGGGTCGCTTTGCAGTGAACCATAATCCAGCACAACTGAAAAGCCCCTCACAGGCAGCTGAGGCAGGCAGGCCAATATTGAGTTGCAGAGAGTTTTTTTTATATTTGGAAACGAGCAGAAGGTTCAGCAGATTAAAGGGCGTCGTACTGGGGGGGAAAGTGGGAAGTATAGGGCCCCAATGGAGGAGAGGGCCCGTAAAAAGTGGAATACAGGGGGCACAACATTTTCACCAGGCATTAGTAATAACTCAGGTAATCCACACATAAAAAAATCCAAACAACTCCATAAGTAGAGTCATGTAATGAAGTGGAATAACAAAGGGGGAAAGTATTGAACACGCTAAGAAAAAAAGCACTAAGGCAAAGGAAAGGGAAGGAACGAGCTGGAATCTGTATAGAGAGTAGTTATCCTTTCTATCTGTGCAAATTAATATAAGCTTGGTTAGTAGCCTAAATATTAATGGGCTAGGTTTTTCATTACCAAGGTGTCACACAAGAAACATTTCATGATGGATAAAAGCAAAAAGCTCTCCCAAGACCTTTGCAACCTTATTGTTGCAAAACATATCAATGAAACTGGTTACAAATGCATTTCAAAACATCAGAATCTTCCAGTAAGCAGCATGGAGCCATTATCTGCAAGTGGAAGAAACATCACTGCATCATCAACCTGCCATGCACAGGAACCACTCGGAGAAAGCTCCAGAAAGACTTGAAGGCAGCCAATTCAATTAAATAGTTCTGGGAAGTAACTAAAGATCAGGATTCACAAGAGGGACCCCTGGAATCTGTTTAGAACAATGGGCCAAAATCACTAATAAGTTTTGTCATATAGAAATGTCTTGAAGCTGCCTTTACAAACAAAGGCTTTTCCACAAAGTATTGAAGAAATTTCAGTAGGCAATTTAATACTTTTTTTCCTGTGTCATTCCACTTTAATACATACAACTCTTATGTTTGGATTTTTTTATATGTGTGTTAATATAATGTGTGGTGAAAATTTTGAATAGACTCACTGGAAGTTTAGGCTAGTTACTGAAAAAAAAAAAAAAAAAATTAAGCATTCAATACTTATTTCCACCATATATTTATTTTACCTGAATATTTTAACTCCAAATTAAATGTCAAAATGAATGTCAGACGAAATGTAAAGTTTGACTGACTGGATTTTGTATACAAAACATAGTGAAAACTGTGTAAGGTCACTCTCACTCTCCCTTGCTAAAGAGCTAAATGGTTTAGTCCCGCCTGCACGATTCATAAGGTAGTCTATCTTTTGTTTATTTAGTTGAGCATCGCTAGTAGTGGACCGCTAATTGTTTTGTTGTTGGTGCAATGTCTTTTCTCCAAGAAAGCCAAGTCAGGTTACTAAAACAAAGGCCAAAACAGGAAAAAAGAGACATCAAAATGGGGAAACAACAACGGCTAATAAACTTCTTTCCAAAGAAAGGTGAGCACAAACGTCAAAACACGAAATCCCATGGTGTTTGCTTAAATATCTCCGCAATCATTAGTGCTAAAATGAACTGAGACAACCGATTGGAATAGTGGAAAATACACTTTCATAGGTTAGGCTAATCTGATGCATCTCGTGATCCAGCTCCATCACTTTCAGAAAGACTGCATGGCGCCAGCTTGATTCACGTCCTGTTGTAGGCTACACGCTGATATTATCACTAGGCTTGTGGTTTAGGGCGTGATTTTTTTTCTCTCCCTTTCCGTTTTCGTCAGTCTTAACTTTTTTTTTTTTACTCAAGTAACGGATGGGATTTTTGATGTAGCGAAGTACAATACTTCACTCAAAATGTAATCAAGTAAAATTTAAAATACCGATTTTATAAACTACTTAAAAAATACAAAATACACACAAAAACTACTCAATACAGTAACGTGAGTAAATGTATTTCGTTACTTTCCACCTCTGGTGTTCAGAAGCATGGAGTGTGTATGTTATGATTATGTGTGTATGTTATAACATTCTGTTTCCAGATTTCCACTGTCTTGCATCGGGTGAAGCACTGACAATGATGGCCTCTCTAGACTTGCATGGCTGTCATTCCCACACCATAACTCCACTCCATTACTGATGGGGATGAAGGGGGAGAACATGACAAAATAATGTGGGAATATAACTCTGTTCACTGGATATCCACTGGCTAGTTGTAGGTTGCTAATAATTCAAGGCTTTCCCCCGATAGCAGGCAGAGTGATTAGAATGTTCACTGCTTGCGCCCAGAGCTAGTGCTGGCGGACTTGCCGTTTTCTGTGGAACAGTTAATCCCCAGTAGTGGGAGGCTAATGAATTCACTATGCATTTGAGATGGATTGCTTTGGTCTTGAGCCCAGATGACCAAGGGTCCGTGTGTTGTGAGCAATGCAGTTGTTTGACATTTCAACCCATCATCATCTCTCTCTCTCTCTCTCTCTCTCTCTCTCTAAGGTGATTAAACACACACACTCTCTCACTTTTTCTCATCCCATCCATCTGCCACTGTTTACCTGTATATTATGGCCTACTCTTGCACCCCCCCCCCCCCTCTCAGTCTCCATCTCCTTCTCACCCTCTTTCTCTCTGTCTACGTTGTCCTGGGTAGCAGCTGTTGCATGGAGAGAGTGGGAGGTGCGGGCTACCGGAAATTAGGAGTGCAATGGGATAAGACTGGACGTTTATACCGTTCCCTGGCAACTAGCAGGACAAGGAGCGACAAGAAATAAAACAATGCAGGACAACACAAGGTTGGCAAACAGAGCACGGTGTATTACATAAAGAGGACACGGCTATAGCCAGGACACATTACCCCCAACCCCCACCCAATACACCATCACTACTGTCACAACCCAAACCCCCACCCTATACACTGTCACTACTGTCACAACTCTACACTCTTAAAACAAATGTGCTGTCCCTATCTGGACACAGACATCTGTTAAAAAAACAACACAAGTTGTGTTGTTTTCGATGCAAGTAGGGTTATTTCCAACAAATATTGTGTAACAAATAAAAAAACAACAAACTGTGTTGTCCCTATCTGGACACATAGATGTGTTAAAAACAATGCAAGTTGTGTTGTTTTCAAAACATTTGTTTTAAGAGTGTAATGCAGAACCAAAACAATAAGAGCCCTCTTAAGACCTTAACTCGTCGTATAAGAACACCATCTTATCTGTTACTGTCTGTCTCATCTGCTAAATGGGGTGGACGGGCCATCTGGCATGCCAGGCTCTTTCCCAGTGAGACTTTAGATTTATTGATTTTTTAATTCATTTCCTATGTCACAAGCTCATGAAGTAGATACATTGGTTGCTCCTAAACTGATACTGGCTGCCCTAATCACGTTTTACTAGTTTCCCACGTTTACTTTCACCCCTCTTTGTGTCTCAGTCTTAATCTTAAAACATATTTGGCTCAGTGTTGAAAAATAGTGAGACAAAATGGAAAAGCGAAGTCCAAACAAGGTATTATGAAAAACAAAATGCCATGTCTATTGCGGCACTTTCTGAAGCAGCAGCAGCAGCCTGATGATACTGTTGTGCAAAGTGAGTGGGTAGAGGAAGTGAGGTGGTCTAAGGTGCGGTCAGGAAGATGAGGTCACAAGAGGGCAAAGGGAAAGAAAGTGATGTACAATGGGGGAGCAGAAGCTCAGGTGGCTTAGCAGGTGCCAGGAGTGTGTCATCAGTAAGGCGATGAACACAGAATTATAGAGCTGTAGTCCTTTTTAGATGAGGTTACTTTCAAGTTCAGCATCCGATAAATACTCCCTATAAAGGTTATAGTAGCCTAGAATGTATCATGTCAACTAGCTACACCACTGCTATTGCTAAACAATAACATCAGACTATACAGTGGCAGCAACGCTTTATCACTTCTGTTGGGACCTACAACTGTGGCATTTGGAAGAGGTCTGGTAGGCCCATGGCAGTCATTCAAAACATGATTTAACCGCAAGGGTTCAAACAAACAAACAACATGAAGAGAGTTCGAACAAGTATCTCCCCTTTGCTAAATTCTCATCCCATTTAAAGCTTTGATTAGTTTGTTCATGAAAAGCGACACTGAGGACTATTGAGCACTAATTATATTCTACTTTCAATGAAAACTAGCTCATTACCTCTGTAACATTATGGAAATAATGGGTAACACTTTACTTGAAGGTATCTACATAAGAGTGACATGACACTGTCATGACACATGAACCCTAACCCTAACTTGTCATGAAAAAAAAACCGAATGACACTTAATGACCCCCAGTCACCCCACCTGGCCCTGAACCCGAGTCTCCAAGGTACTAAATCTGCAGCTTGATTGCACTGGCAAAGAGCCAGGCTTGTTGGTATGGCAGTCAGAGTGCATACTCAACCGTACTGAGTATTAACCTGATTTGTTAAAACTCAATTATCTCTCACCTAATGACTTCCTAAACTTCTCATGAGACTAATAAAAATATTAAATGTACACTGTAAGATATTTACATGCATACTGAGATCAATTATAGTGGGCCGCTCTGAGACAAAATGTCACAGACAAATTTTTGTGCCAGTCCCAGCCCTGTTTGTCCAAAAAACACTATACTGAATTGGTGCAATATTTGTTCTAATCTGTATGCTCAATGCTTACAATCATTTACGTAAGTTGAGCAGCAATTGTGCAGAACAAAGCTAACTAGATGCAACCCAGAGAGGGCATTCTGCCTCTCTTTATCAAAGCATTTAGGGACAGAGCCACAGAGCACTCCACTACTGTACTCTCTAGCCTATCAAAACACGCATAGCCACCACTACTCTGGCAGCTACACTCGAGTGAAATCTCATCGTGCTGGCATTTCATCATCGTACACACCGGCACCACCATATAACACAGCATAAACACACCCACAGTAAAACGCATCAAGACCGCAGGAATTCTCCGGGAATTAATTTAGCCATTTTTACACATACACACACACACACACACACACACACGCACACACATACACGGGCTAGCACACCTGCCCTGCAATTTACGCCAGCCAGTGCACCTTCTGCTGCATACGATAACGTGGTGTAGAGATTTACATTTATGCTCCAGTGTCAGACACCCAGAACACACACACACCCATATACAAACACACACATTCACACACACACACCCACACTCACCCTAAAGAACACACACACACACACACTCTCCCTATAGAATGGTGTTTGCAGCTCTGATATGGCTCAAGGGACCATCACACATGCAGTGACTATGCATTCATGACAGCGGCT
This sequence comes from Alosa alosa, assembly GCF_017589495.1. NCBI lineage: Eukaryota > Metazoa > Chordata > Actinopteri > Clupeiformes > Clupeidae > Alosa > Alosa alosa. Next base: position 23,757,870 of record NC_063194.1, read on the forward strand.
CCATTAAACATTTTTTGGTGCTGAAGTTGGGTGAGTCAATGGGCCCTTTGTGAGCTGTTGTGGTGTTGTGTGTTTACAACTTGGTGTTATTGTCTGCAGACAGGTGTCTCACCCATTGATCTATTTAATGGCATGCGCCTCAGGCACCATTTATTGGGATTGCAATTTCTGTTTGCGGTTTGTAATGGTTATGATAGTGCATACAGTACATTCATAAGCACAAGTAACAAAAAGTAATGCACACACAAAGACACACAGTGTAGAACAGCCCACTCTTTAATGCTAACTCTCTCATCTTTGTATTACACACACACACTCTGTGCATCTGTTTTTTCTCCTATCTCTCTCTACTTCTCAGTCTGTTTTTACACACACATAAACACACACACACTCAAACACACACACACACACATACACACACACACATGCACACACACACACACACACGCACACACAAGCATAGACACACACACTCACACGCACACACATACTGTACACACACAAACACATACACGCACACACACCAACACATACACATACACACGCACATTGCATGCAGTGTTATAGATAGAAGAATGTCAGCATGTGAAAGTTATTAGAAATACACAGCAGCCAGGAAAAAACATCAGCTCCACAACTATCAGCCAACCCAGCAGCCATTCTTCTTCACAGAGAGCACCACAGAGAGAAGCAGTAATGGTCCGATGAGTAAGACATAGTCCCTGAGTGTGTGATCATCGAGACGTTGCTCTTGTAAGGGCAGAGCTAGACAAAGAGGCAGACTAAACTAGTTTCAGCTTTGGCAGTAAAGAGCCAGTATGTACATAAAACATGGACAAACTATATAATCTTACACACAGTGTTTGGAATAACGCCGTTTAAAAGAACGGCGTTAGGTAACGACGTTATTTTTTCAGTAACGGGGTAATGTAACTAATAACTTTTCCCGTCGTTACAACGCCGTTAACGTTACTGGACGTTAAATGCGGTGCGTTATTATGCATTGATTGAATAAACTGTGTAATCCGAATGCACCCCTGGCTCACAGCTAGTGAGGAGGTGGGTTAATAACGACGTAAGCGATTATGATTGGCTAAGGCAGAGTCATGTTTCATGATAGCCAATCAGAGCCAGTGTGCCAGCACACGCGCCACACACACGGAACAGCTAAAATAGAGATTCGACGAAACAGCAGAGGTCAGGAGCAATCCGACGGAAAGTTGCCATTTTCAAGGTGGAGATATAAGCACTACTTCAAATTCATTATGGTCAAAGGCAAGAACGTGAATGTAATGTGTACATTATGTTCAGGAACGAAGACATCCGTTGTAAGCAACTCTAATTGAAGTCAGGCTGAAGTCAACAGTAGGTCTGTCGATGTGCAATATCTTGAATTTCCCCTTGGGGATCAATAAAGTATCTATCTATCTATCTATCTATCTATCTATCTAAAAAATATTGAAAGTTATGTAGCCTACAAACACCTATCTGTTCTACTCATTTCAACTGGCTGCTCAAAAAATCCAAATTCTTTGACATATAACAACTGTTTTTTTTAACAGTAACGCAAATAGTTACGTTGGGTTGTTACTTTCCCTGGTAACAAGTTACTTTTATCATAGAGTAATTCAGTTACTAACTCAGTTACTTTTTGGAACAAGTAGTGAGTAACTATAACTAATTACTTTTTTAAAGTAACATTCCCAACACTGCTTACACATGAGCAAACACCTTCGCCACTCTTCACTCTGTCTTTTTGTCATTTACTCACACACAAACACACACACATACTGTATACACAAACACACACACACACACAATCTTGTGATAAAGGCCATGGTTTATGGCCTGAGGAGGATGATTGAATGAAAGCAAAAAAAAAGAAACACCTTTATCCTGCTTTTGTTGTAAAGGTTAAGCCTCTCATTCCCTCTGGTCTGTTGTTGACCACTCTCCTCCAGCGCTCCCTGTCCATCGCTTTAGCCCTCTCAAGCCACACCAGAGAGAGCACGGCGCACAAGAGCCACCGGATGACAAAGTGGTTCCACATCAAACGAGACGCCGTTGTTGTCTGACCGCGGCGCCACGTGGCGTGTCAGTGGCTGGCATTGTTGTGCCAGTGTCCACGTGACGAACTCCTGCTGGGCTGACATGGTGCCAGGCATGGCCACCCAAGTGTGTGTCTAAAGGTCAGTTGGCAGCTAATAAAAATCAAAAGTGACTCTGTGTGTGTGTATGTGTGTGTGTAGAGAACATAGGTAAGGGATCCGACCCGCTCCCACAGTAATGGAGGTAGTCAGTTGGGTTCACATGTCTAAGCTATGTTTATACCGTCAGTTAAATGTGACCCAATTACGATTTTTTGCTCATACTGTACTGTATGTGGTGGCACAGTTCTGATGTGCATCATGTCATAGGAAAAAAGGAAACAGGAAAAAAGTACACGGATTCTGATATTTTCAGATCGGTTTCAGGCCTTATTCATATGTGAGAATAAATCAGAACAGTCGTCTGAACAGATTGCATATTCTCTGTCATTGCATCGTGGCCACAGTCTTTTAACTTTTCATATGTACATTACACATAATGTTGCTTTCACATGCACAACTGGTAGAACAATGAAATTAAAATGAAAACGGAGATGGAAAAGTTGCATTGAGGGCTCTCCACTCTCTTTTCCGCCTTTTTAGCCTATTTTGCAGACTTTTCAAGAATTAGCCACTGAAATATCCTGATAAATCAAGCGTGTGTTATTTTGTGCATTTGCAGTGCCGTCTGTGTGTTTGCTTTCACATCGGTCACCAAAATCCCTCAGGTGCGCATGCGTGTTGTCTCAAGTGTTTAGCAAATTAGTGACCCACGTAAACACAGATATGTGATATGGGCCACTCTCAAACGTAGATGTAAACAGGCAGTCCAACGAATCGGATAGAGACACAAAATCAGAGCATCAAGGCCCACCAGTGTAAACATAATCTGCAGATCAGTCAGAGGTGTTGGGAAGATGGTGCAGTGAGCACGGGTCAAGCTGCAGCACTGCTCACCTGCGGGTACAGAGTCTGGACGTGACATCCTTCACGCTCCCATGATCCCTCAGGGACATGCGATGTCAGATGTTGGCCTGCCATTTCCCTATGATTTTATTCCAAGTTTTTTCGTTGTTTGACCTTTGAATAAATACGTAAATAATACATAAATTCCTTTGTCCATACTTGCTACTCTTCTTTTTTTTTTTGGGGGGGGGGGGGGGGCTTTTATGCCTTTAATGCAACAGGATAGTGGAGTGACAGGAAATAAGTGGGTGAGAGAGCTGGGGTGGGATCCGGAAACCCGGGTCGCCAGTGTACGGTGCAGGTGCACCAGCCAGTTGCGCCACGGCTGGGGCCCTATACTTGCGACTCTTGTTACTGAAATAAAATAAAAAGACACCCAGCTTAAATTACTGTAAATAAGTTATTGATGCTCTGTGCTCACAAGTAATATTCACAAGAACCCGTCATTCTACAAAACAGAACAGGGAGCATTATACCATTACTTTATCATATCATACTCGCATTCAGTCCAGAGACACGATGACAAAGCGACACACATGCAAAGCACTGTTTAATTTCATATCATTAGTCATAATGGTTGATGTTGTTTAACATAATATATATTCTTATCTGTAGCATGTCCACCTTGAATTTTTGAGTAGACTATATACCTTAAAGATATGTACAGTATGTTGTTACTTCTGAATATTCAGCCTCAGTTTTCTTACTGTACATCTTCATGTAAGTAATAATATATTTATATTCCCATGAGGATGGAATTACAAGCTTTGTTTAGAAACATCACAGCTAACTTGAGGTACATAAATAAACATATGCAAACAGAGAGAGAGAGAGAGAGAGAGAAACGCAAGCACACACACACACACACCAACACACACGGAAAGAGAAACACAAAAATAAAACACACACACACACACACACACACTGACTCCTCCACCCTACAGCTACATCCGTTCCACTTCATCATGAGCATTACACTTGATTAAAAGCCACACACTCGGGCACATCATTAGCATTTCCCCTCTTTCCTCAACTTCCGTTGCCCTTCTTGGCACGCAAGTCCGTCACTGCCAAACATTGTTTCATGTCAAGAGCTGTCAGAATGTGTGTGTGTGTGTGTGTGTGTGTGTGTGTGTGTGGCATTTGGACAATCTCTGGCCATGGCAGCTAGCTGTGTGGCAACATGGGAGGAAACACACCCCCCTTTTTTTTTTTTTTTTTTTTTTTTTATCAAAAAGTACTTTGTAAAGTTTGAAAGAGGCGTTCCAGGAAGACTCAGTGCACCGAGGAAATGCTCTCAGGCTGCGAGTTCAAAGACTGGAAAGGAAAAAAACAATACAGACACGTTAAATCAGTGAAACAGATAGAAAAGCACACACACACACACACACACACACACACACACACACACACACACACACACACACATACACACACACACACACACACACACACACACACACACACACACACACACATATACACACACACACACACACACACACACACACACACACACACACACACATATATATACACACACACACACACATATACATATACACACACACACACACACACACACACGCACACACACACACACACACACACACACACACACACACACACATATACACACACACACACACACACACACAATCTCTCTCTCTCTCTTGGCTGAAACACTTAAGGGAAATTGCTTTTTGCTTTAACACCAGCCTCTATTTATTTTCCTTTCTCTCTCTGATTAGTGATCCAATCCTCTGCTCTGCTCTACTCGAGAGTTTCTTCTCCTCTTCCCCACTCGTCTTTCACCGCGTCCCATTGTGCAGCAGAGTTCTGGCTATTGCAGGCAGCTCTGCGCACATCGGATGCGTTCCATTGATAGTGACTCTAGTGACTCCTCAACGAGTGGACGGATGGCACGGGAGGCGAAAGGAGATGGTGGTTTTTTAAACCGGGAAATGAGCAGGGATGGAGGGAAGGGAGCAAGAGACACAGAGAGAGAGAGAGAGAGGGAGAGAGAGAGAGAGAGAGACAAGAAAGGAACTCCTTCTCTATTATGAGCTTTTCAGGTGTCTGTTTTTATCAAGGGGAACTGTTGGCAAAATGAGTGTAGAGAGGGATGAAAGATAGATAGATAGATAGATAGATAGATAAAGAAAAACAAAGAGATAGAGAAAGAAAGACACTTATTTAATTGGCAATTCAATGTTATTCAGAGAGAGCTGGAGACAGTACTATGTGGGTAACATTCTTTATTTTTAAGAGAGAGTGTACTTACCTAATTAGGAGACAACATGTACTAAGGAATAGTTGTTACATTGTAATACTGATTGCTTTTACAAAACTTTGTTAAAATCTCTTTTGTTTACATTTTCATCAGAGGCAAAGATTGACCCTGAGAACCGCTGGATGGGTAAATCGGGTCATGATAGATTTGATATACAAAGCAGCTTCAGTTTATTTCTTCAGTGTACATGTAACAGCTGTGCTGACTACAACCTTGTTACTCTTTGATACAGTGGAATAAACTGGAACAGGTCTTGTCTTGGAACAGGTCTACTAATTCACATGTACTCTGTTGGTAACAGCAGACACGTTTCAACACATCAATTACAGGATGCATAACATCATTGACAGGATGTATATATGTAGATGTAAGTACTTACTGTAACTGGTACACTTTATTTTAATGGGTTTATTCCACTGTATCAAAAGGTAATAAATGTGTACCAACACAGTTGATACATGTACTACAGTATGTAGGGTAATAGACATCCAAGACACCAATGACACAACATACATGTAATATGTAATTGTAGTACTTAACTGGTACACTTCATTTTATTTATGCCACTATATCAAAGAGCAATAGGGTGTGTACCAACACAGTTGATATATGAAATGTAGTGAATTAGTAGACCTGTTCCAAGACATCGAAGACATAACATACATGTCATATGTACATGTAAGTAATTAACTGGTACACTGAATAGGTTTATTCCACTGTATCAAAGAGTAACAAAGGTTGTAGCAGCACAGCTGTTACATGTACTGAAGACAATGAGGCCTTGACTGGAGCTAAGAATGCTTTGTATATCAAATCTATTATGACCAGATTTACCCCCCATCCAGCAGGTCTCAGGTCAGCTCTCTTTTGCCTCTGGCAAATTAGCAAAGTTTTGTAAAAGCACTCAGTATTACAATGTAACAACTATATGTAGGTACCCACAAATACATAATGCAAGTACAATGATAGTACCTGATAGTACATGTTGTTACATAGGTTGTACCACTGTACCTAATTAGGTAGGTACACTGTAACAACGACACATTAAAATAAAGTGTTACCAAATCTCCTCAGGCACCTTAGGGATCCCGGGTAGGCTCTTTCCCCGATGTTGCAATGCAGAGGCCTGTATCCTCAGCTGCCTGTAAGCAGCTTTTCAGTTGTGCTGGATTACTGTTCACTGCAAAGCAAGCAAGGATGAGCGTGATTTTTCACATAGATCTCCGTTTCCCGAGGTCACCGAGTAGGCTACTGTAGTACAAAAAAAAACCCAAAAACAAACGGTTTTACCTAGGTCGAGTTGCTGCAGCCAGCAGTTAAAGCAGCCAGGCAGCTATAGCGCTACACTAGCTCCTGGCTGCAGCAACTCGAGCTAGGTAAAACCGATTGTTTTCAGAACCAAAAAAAAAAAAACAAAGTAACTAAGTAACTTTTACTTAAAGCACATTTTTAAATGAACTATTTTTTACTTTTACTTGAGTACATTTTCAGATTGGTAATTTAACTTGTACTTGAGTAATCAAGTACTCAAAGTATTGGTCATTTTATTTGAGTACAATATTTTAGTACTTTTTCCACCTCTGGAATTGGGCTGGTAAAATATGGTGGCCTATACAGTATAATTAGCCTACAGAGGAGGAGAAAAGCAAACAGGTGTAAAGGATACTTTTGTACCCCTTTAAAGGCCCATCAAAAATATAAAAATGTAAAAATAAAAGTAACTTGTTACTTGAGTTATTTATTAACAAAGTACTTTTTCAAATTTTACTGTACTTGAGTAGATTTCTCAGATGGGAATATTTACTTTTACTCAAGTAATTTTTGAAGGGAGTAATTGTACTTTTACTTGAGTGTAGGTTTTTAGTACTCTACCACCCCTGCAGTTTTCAGCTGAAACAATATATTGACTTCCACAACAGAAAGCATAAAGTCTACCACTTTGCTCAGAGCCTTGCCACACTGAACGAACTGAGAGTTAAAGTTAACAGATAACAGATTCAATTTCCTGTGTCTCAGCTCTTACCTAGCCTGGCGAGCCAGACCCACATTAAAATGTAGGGTCTGGGCACTCACTGTTCGCAGTGCTCAGTCCGAGGGGCGGGATAATCAGTTGTCTTTCAAATTCCCTCTGCACGCAATAGGACGCAATAGGATATTTGTTTTCAAGTAGCAGGGAATTCAAGCCAAACCGTTGCAACTCTGCCATCAATCATTATGTTAAGCCCACCAAACGACTCTATAAACGATTTCAATGCCTGATTAAGTTTCGATTTATTTCTGGAGCTTACAAGCCAACGGAGAGTTGCTAGACTAGCCCTGGCAGCAAAGGGGCGCGTTTAGATTTCTAGGCTACCTCTTACCACCTCTTTATATAAGACTGCCGTAAAAGTGTCCTGCAGTGCCCTTGGTCTCTGACAGAGAACGATGACTGTAAAAAAAAAACAGTAAACTTTTCTAGCAGATGGGAAAGGGACACAGAGAGGGATGGACAGAGGAAGTGAGAGAGGAAGAGAGAGAGCACATGAGTTACTGCATCGAAATCAAATGACAGCGCAGTGGAATTCAAACATCGACAGAGAGAAGAAATAAAACTAAAGATATAAAAGTGTCCTTCCTTCCTCAGGACTCAGTATTTCTCTCTATATATCACTCTCTTTCACTCTCTCCATCCTTCTTCCATTTCACACATACTCTCACAAATACCCCCCACACACACTCCTCACACACACACACACACACACACACACACACACACACACACACACACACACATACACACACAATGATCCAGATTTGAGCAGCAGGGTCCCCATCTCTCCAGATGGAGAACAGTTGTCTAGAGTAACACTCTCCAAGAGATGAGAGGTAGTGATAGATAGGGACAGAGCTGAACTCTGCAGGCTCCTCCCTGCAGGGATGGAATCAGTCCGTCAGTCAGTCAGTGAGTCCACGAACGGTGATACCATCCATCAAAAAGGCCCAGTGTTCATTGGAGCCAAGTCCCAGATGAGGGCGCCATGCCAACAGAGTGTCCCATCATCTCCCTCCAAAGCCCACCTGGACAGTCTCCACAGGACACCGCCTGAAGAGAAGGTGAGGTGGAGGAGGGAGAGAGAGAGAGAGAGGAAAGAAATGATCTTTTACTCTTTCCTACCATATCCCACTCCCACTTGACCACTCTCACACTTATGGCAACACAATTATATGCATGATTGTGTGTGTGTATGTGTGTATGCGTGTATGTGTGTGAGTGTGTGTATCAGAATGTGTGTATATATGTGTATCATTTCACAAAACTCTGTTTATGATCTCTCTCTCTCTCTCTCTCTCTCTCTCTCTCTCTCTCTCTCTCTCTCTCTCTCTCAAAGTTGCTTTGTTAGTATGACTGTATAGGAACAGTTTTGCCAAAGCTATTGTTACAAACAACAAAACATACAGGAACATAGGATCATAAAAGAAAAAAAACATTAAAAGGAGAGGTGAGGTGGGGGGTACATCAGTGTAGGGGTGGACATAAAATATCTAGAATTAACAGCAGGAAAGAACAAGAGTATTAATAGGATGATGTGTGTGTGTGTGTGTGCGCGTGTGCTGGAATGCGTGTGTATATGTGTATCATAGACACAAATTTGTTTTAGACTGACTCTCTCTCTCTCTCTCTCTCTCTCTCTCTGTATGCCAAACATGTTTTGAGCCAAACTCTAACTCAAAACTCTAACTCATTAATCAGCCTCAGGTGTACCCTTTTAAAATTAATTAGCTGACCGCTCCTAATCACTCGTCTGCTTTCAATTAGACAGGTTACCCAGCGACGCCTCACACGCCGAGCTCGGAGTAACAAGACGGTGAAATCCAGTTAGCGTACACGTCAGCTCCAATAGCCCTCACAAATGGAGGAAGTCTGTCTCTTCTCAAAACAGCGTCGACAGAACGGTGAATGACTTTTGGCACAGTAATAAAGCTAACAGTATACTGTGTGTGTGTGTGTGTGTGTGTGTGTGTGTGTGTGTAAGTCTGTGTACTGGCTTTCCGGTGCTCCTCTTGCCTGTGAGTGTGTCTGTGAGGTGTGTCTGTGTGTCCTTTTTGTTCCTTTTGACCTGAAAATGGTGGTGCCACTCCATCTTTCATTCTCCTGTCTGTCAGGATTTTGCTCACTTGATTTGCCCCTCTGCCCCCCCCGAGCAGCAGGCCCTCCACGCCCCACCTCTACGCCCCACCTCTCCCAGCTGCAGAGTGCACCCCACAGCAGCTCATTTCCCTGCAGCATCACTGACCCTGTTATGCAACAACACTCAGCCCCACAGAGAGAGAGAGAGAGAGAGAGAAAGAGAGAGAGAGGGAGAGAGATAGAGAAAGAAAGAGGGAAAGATGACAGAGAGAAATGAGAGAAGAGAAAGGGAGAGAGAGAAAGAATGGGAGTGAGTGAATGGTTGACAGAGAGAAGACAAATGACAGCATTAAAGACTGTGTACTGTGTGTGTGTGTGTGTGTGTGTGTGTGCGCGCAGACTGTGTTTGTTACATGCACATGTTAAGTTCACATGTTCTGTGTAGGTGCTCTTGTGTGGTGTGTAGCCTATAAAGTGTGAACGCTGTGCGTGTGTGTATGAGTGTTCTCTGCACCATGCCTGTGCATGTGTGTGTGTGTGTGTGTGTGTGTGTGTGTGTCGTCTGCTTTAATGGGCTTGCCACACTGTTGCGCATGTACCGTAGAGCAGGATGTCCACAGGCCAGCTGTCGCTTCCCATCAACCGCCCTCATCAGACCAGCTCATGCCGGTGACTCAGCTCTGATGCAGAGAGAGAGAGAGAGGAGAGAAAGAGAGAGAGAGAGAGAGAGAGAGAGAGAAAGAGAGATAGATAGAGATAGAGAGAGAGATAGAGGGAGAGAGAGGGAGAGTGAGAGATAGAGAGAAAGTAGAAAAGTCAGGGACCACTGAATCGTGCCAAGAACAGATGAAAGAGTTGTAGTCCCACTAAGGTGCAGTAACATGGAGAACTCCTTTCACACACCTGCAGTTAATCTGAAATGAATAGCTTATCTAGTCTGTGAAAGCTCCTCGGGGAACTCCTCTCACTAATCCTGCAATCCCGCCATGAAAAAAAGTGTCCAACAACTGCATGCATCAACAGACGGGCACTGAGGGACAGAGAAGACAGAGGGACACAGAAGAGAGTGAGGTAAACAGGTGATCCTTTGTGTGATATGCTGTGCGTCAATGTCAAGGTTATTTTTATAATGAATGTGTATGTACTCATTTGGATGTTGAGTTGTACAAAAGCAGACCTATATGGCCCTTCTTCCCTCTGGGGTTATCCAGGGCCGGACTGCTCAGATGCCCACCCTGTCACGTCCACTCAGCCGAGATGTGTGACGGCATCATCAACCTGCTCTGGTCATGCCACTGGGCCAACTGCCTTTGAGGTCTCGGGTGTCCAGTCCCTGGTTCTGCCCCTGGTACATTCTGCCTCTGGTGTAAAGAAACGCTTTAAGTCATCCCAATATCATATTCTAATTAGTTATCCCAATATCATATTCTAATTAGTCATCCCAATATCATTTTTTAATTAGAAACTGAGGTCAGAGCTTTTGCCCTGTGTGACCCTCTCTAACAAGAGTCAACAATTACCTCCCTATCTGCAGTGGCACTGCGTAGGCAGGAGCAACCCACACCACCAGGAGTTATATTGACTGCTGAGATGACAGCGAATCCAGTGAGTCCTTTGCTATGGTCCCAAATGTGTACTTCTCTTATTCTGAATTTTAAGTACAAGTTGTTAAGTCACATACAGTGTATGAACAATATACTGTATATATTTATTTTTCACACAACAGTTATCCAAATGACTTATAACGAGATGATTACTGAACTGCTCAGTGAAGTATGTCCAATATTCAATATTCCAATATCCATGACTGAGCGAACCCTGGCCACTGGCCAGAGACAGGAGCCTCTCCTCTGACACGGGCAGCAGCAGTCATGACAGCACTCCGCCTACTCTGCGTCTTGAGGCCCCGTGACACATGCAATTAACGGAGTTTTGGTTACCTTGGTAACTTGGGGGAGAAAAAGTTTTGTGCTTTGAGATGAAGCCCCCCCCATTGTCTATGAATATTTAGTGCTGTGATAATAGCATAAGCACAGCCAGGCCTCTAAGCAATTACCCAAATCAGCAGTAATAGCCCAACACGCTGAACCCACTCTCACATAATGCACGCACACACACAGAAACACACACACATGCATACTCACACATGCTCACACGCACACACACAGACACATACACATACACACTCACACATGTGCGTACGCACACACACACGCACTCACTGACACAAACACACAAAGAGAGAGTCAAGAATATCACCACAAAATGACGCACACAGACACATTACAACTATGAAAAGTAATGAAATTCTCCCCTCTCTCACCATCAAAATGTGCAATACAATTGCAAAGAGGACACATGCAGCATGCTGACACAAGGGGACGCACCTTGATGTGCATCTACATGAACACTGTAGGACACAGCAATTATCATCCACTTATGATCTCATTATCACTTCACACCTCACACAAGGAATCATCTTATCAGTTCCCCTCTGTTTTCCTCTGTGCTACTCTTATGCTCACGCTCAGACACACACACACACACAGACACACACAGAAATACACACACACACAGATACGCAGATGCACACACACACACACACACACACACACACACACACACACACACACATATACGCATATACACACACACACACATATGCACACACACATACACACACATATACGCACACACACACACACACAGATACACACATGTACACATACATAAAAAAATACACACACACACACACACGCATGCACGCACGCACACATTCACATAGCTAACTGAACAATGGAGGAACACAACATAATTTTCTGTGCATGAGGTGTGTGTGTGTGCGTGAGTGTGTGTGTTGTGTTTGTATGTGCCTGCATGTCAGTGAAAAAAAGCTACAAGAAGCTGTTGTGGATTAGTTACAATAAGCTAATCCATCAGTGGCACAGAGCTCTGTGCTCTCTCTCTCTGTCTTTCTTAGCAGCAGTGGCAGCGTCACTGACATCCAGATAACAGGGAATTTCATGGAGACACTAAAAAAACGCCTGCCTGGCATGTTTGCTTATCCATCACCCTCACATCTGGCTTCTCTGTGTGTTTGAAATGTGCTGCACGTTGGCACTGCATAACAGTGTAAGGAGTTCCTGTTCCCTGCGGAGGATTCCATTCAACACTGCACTCGGGCTGGTTTTCAGCACCACGGACAGCGTCTCATTTCCAGTGATGCCCCAAACTGCACCCCAGAGCTGCTGAGGCACTGCAGCTGGTGCCTTGTTGCTGTGCTCACCTGTGGAGGTCCCAAGGCCCACTCCTTCCTCCCAATAAACAGGAAGCTGCTGTGGCCACTTCCCATTGCCTGCCTGCACCCCCTTTCCTGGTTGATTTTCCACCAGACGGCCCTCGGGGAGTTATGGGACGCAGGACAGGGACGAGGGACATGGTGCTGCTGTTACAGGAACTGCTGTGAGCAGAAATGCCCATATTTGTGTCCATAGAAGCTGTCAGGGTAAACTTGTTGAAACTTGTGCAGGCAGTCATGAAGTTGATGAAAGCCTTTTTAATCAGAGAGCAAAAATAGTCTATTGTGCTAGCTTTGCTGACAGAGAAAGAGTACAGTTAAATGTAAAAAAGAACCATGGCTTTCACAACTAGCAGTGACTGCTAAGGTGTCCAAAATAAAATGATCAGTAAACCTAACCCAACAGAGCAACCCAGAGAGAATACTAGGTTTATCTGTTGAGCAGTAACTATTATCTATATAAATGGAATACATTTTATTAGTGTGTGTGTGTATGTGCGCGCAGGTAGGCGTGTGGTGGGTGTGCGGCACAGGTATGCAGGCATGCGCGCTTGGGCAGCGCGTGTGTGTGTGTGTGCATGTGTGCGTACGTGCATACGTGCATGTGTGCGTGTGTTTGCTGCCTCTGCTTTGTACAGAGCTGTAATCTCCCTTAGTGTGCACAGCTCTCAGCCCGCCTGTCTCCGCGGTTGGTGTGGGTTGAACGGGGCTCCATTGCAAACACAGACACAGATACAGGCCTCTTTGAAGGCTTTGTTGCCTTTCTCTCGCTTACTTATCTATCTGGTTAAAGGACTTGCCTTTTGCCTCTGGTTCTCTCCTTCCCTCCCCCTCTCTATCTTACTTTTACACTTGCTGATGCACACATTTACACGTATGCGCGTGCTTGTGCTTGCACACACACACACACACACACACACACTCTCTCTCTCACCCACACACACCCTCTCTCTCTCTCTCTCTCTCATATTTGCAAATATGTATGTATGCACACATTTCATGTACAGAAATTCCATCTCCCAGTTCCCATTTACTGCAGACTTAAGCCCGCAAGAAACTGATTGGAAACGTGTAGAATCAGAACAGGAGCAAAATGTAGAGAGAGAGAAATGGAAGGTCTGCCCCCATGTACAATGTTTTATTCCCCTATGACACTCCCATTTACACCAGTGCAAATTCAAATGGACAGCTGTGTGTTTACAGTGTGGTGTTTCAACAACAATTAACACACGTAAACATAGTGCTGAAAAGCATCGGAGCTTCCATACAAGTTGCCCACAAATAATGCCTTTTATTCTTTGTGCCACCGTAGCCATTGACAGGTGTGTGGAAGATGCTTTGAAGTGATGCCAGCGTGTGTGAAGCAGCTCGTTAGAAAGAGCACTCGTGTTTGTGTGACAGGCCCACCATGGCGCTTCACTAAGGCTGTAAGGCTGATATGACTATCTGATGTTGTATGTCTAAATTAAGGAATCCTTTCTCAGTAAAGTATTTTTTTAAACTCTTATAAGCACACACAAACATTTGCATACACACACACACACACACACACACACTTTCTTTCTCTCCTACACCATTGCCTGTTGTCTGCCTACGGTCCTCCAGTCCCTCTGCTGCCCCGCCCCTCTGTTCTCCGTGCAGTAGGGTTGCAGTATGCAGTAGGGTTGCAGTAGGTTTGCAGTAGGGTTGCAGTAGGTTTGCAGTAGGGCGATGGTTGGTTAAGCAAACTGCTAATAAACTCATCAACTGTTTGACCTAAAATATCAACAAGCCCCAGGCCCCCCAGAATGCCTCCGCAGCTGGGCATGCCACAGGCAAGCAAACACACACACACAGACAGAGAGAGAGAGAGAGAGAGAGAGAGAGAGAGAGAGAGAGAATCAATACCCATTTATTGGAAAATTCCTCAGACCATGGATTCATGAGACACACACACACACACACACACACACACACACACACACACACACACACACACACACACATTCAGTGTCTTTACACACAGACCCAGTGGAAATAACTTATCCATCTAATTTTCCTCTCAAATGCAAAATGGGAACCCTAATTATTATTTTACTATGCACTAAAGGCACCCACAGAATGAGTATGATTATGAGCTACTTCCTCTCTCCTTCACACCTCTAATTTTATGTGAAAACACACACAGAGAAATGCATACCAATATGCATGTACACACATGACTTCTTATTCAATTCAATGTGTGAAGGAGGCACAGTTACCCAAATGATTCCTGTTCCTCTATTTCCCACTGCACACACATACACAGAAGCACACATAAGACCCACAGATCTTTTTTTCCTCTTGTTCCAGGTGGAAATGATCTGCTCTCATATCCCTCGGTGGGTTATTGCAATCATGGAGAAAATAAATAAAGCATAAACCTCAAAGGACTGTCTCTCCCCCACCTCTCTGTTTTACACACACACACACGCACACGCACACACACACGCACACGCACACACACACACATTACAGTGAAGTATATCACAACACCACAGCATGTTTGACATCACATGGGACTCATTCATCTCATACCTCTGTTATTGTCTCACCATGAGAACTGATTAGAAGGGTTCCATCAACGGGCTGTCTCTAAGGCCACTGCTTTGTGTTGCATTTGGGCTCCTCATAATATCCCAAACAAAGAGAGCTTAGATCGGGCATAGTATTGGCCTCCATCCCGAGAAAGCCCTCGAGAATTTAACTCACACTCTCCCAGTCCCAGTCCCAAAACAATTCTCTTTTTAAACTGAAAGTGTTTTTTTCCTGATATTTAGGCAATTGTGTGTGTGTGTTTTAATGTGTGTGTGTGTGTGTGTCTGTGTGTGTTTTATTCAAAGCAGAAACTCTGATTTTACTGACTGGTTTGTATAGGTGTATTAGGCTACGTTTAGACGGTGACGATGAAAAGAGAAGACGCAGAAGTGGCGGCTGCCTCGATGTTCATTTTTTATATCGGCGTTTAGACGAAAGCATTCTGTGGGGAAATCATTGTTTATATGAAGACGCAAGAGTATGTGATATTCAATTGGATATGCATTCCAGACCGCTGGGTGGTGGTGTGATAGAACCCCGGTACGTCACGCGCAGACATTCTAATTTGACAGTTTAGCCAGAGAGGTAATCAAGGATCTTTGATTTAGCCGTTTAGACGGAGACGCAACTCGGGTCGTCTTCAAAACTCTACACTCTGGAAGGAGTCTTCAGATTTTATGCCTTCAAGCCCCGATGGCGGGGTCGCCGTGTAAACGAAAGGCACTAATGATAAAATATTTTGTCGTCTTCCTTCGCAATCGTTCTCGTATAAACGGCCCCTTAGTTGCTACAGAGTCTTACCCATGATTCCTGCATCTGCGTTCAGTTCCCGCCTCTCATTCTCATCCCTTCACTTGGCTGTGCTTTGACATCACAATCCTCCATCATCACCCTCAACATCTCCCTCCACTTCCCTCTATCTCCCATCTTTGATCACCTTTGTCTTACCCCATGTGATAAGCACGCAGGGCTCCATCACCTCAAACACTAACACTCGAACACTAATTTCACCCTCTATCTCCTCCTTCTACCCTTTCCCCTTCTAACTACTCTCCCCTTTCCAAACACCCATCCTACCCCCAGTCTCCATCACCTCCCCTCTCTCCTCTCCCTCTGTCCCCCTTCCCCTGCTCTCGTCTCCAGAGGGAGGCCCCTCATCTGGGCCCTGGACTCCTCCAGTCTCAGGAGTCCCCCCTGACGCTCCTCAGCGGAGAGAACGGGATCACGGCGGCGAGCCGAGGCAGGAGGACAGACTCAGGGGAGGAGGAAAGAGAGGGGGACTGGGGAGAGGAGAGGATAGAGAGAGAGAGAAAGAGAGGGGGACTGGGGAGAGGAGAGGATAGATTGGAAACGTGTAGAATCAGAACAGGAGCAAAATGTAGAGAGAGAGAAATGGAAGGTCCGCCCCCATGTACAATGTTTTATTCCCCTATGACACTCCCATTTACACCAGTGCAAATTCAAATGGACAGCTGTGTGTTTACAGTGTGGTGTTTCAACAACAATTAACACACGTAAACATAGTGCTGA
Organism: Alosa alosa; assembly: GCF_017589495.1. Classification (NCBI taxonomy): domain Eukaryota; kingdom Metazoa; phylum Chordata; class Actinopteri; order Clupeiformes; family Clupeidae; genus Alosa; species Alosa alosa. Next base: position 23,774,708 of record NC_063194.1, read on the forward strand.
AAAGCATCGGAGCTTCCATACAAGTTGCCCACAAATAATGCCTTTTATTTTTTGTGTCACCGTAGCCATTGACAGGTGTGTGGAAGATGCTTTGAAGTGATGCCAGCGTGTGTGAAGCAGCTCGTTAGAAAGAGCACTCGTGTTTGTGTGACAGGCCCACCATGGCCTGGCCAGAGAGAGAGAAAGAGAGGGGGACTGGGGAGAGGAGAGGAGAGAAAAAGAGAGAGAGAGAGAAAGAGAGGGGGACTGGGGAGAGGAGAGGATAGAGAGAGAGAGAGAAAGAGAGGGGGACTGGGGGGAGAGGATAGAGAGAGAGGGAAAGAGAGGGGGACTGGGGAGAGGAGAGGGTAGAGAGAGAGAGAGAAAGAGAGGGGGACTGGGGAGAGGAGAAGATAGAGAGAGAGAGAAAGAGAGGGGGACTGGGGAGAGGAGAGGATAGAGAGAGAGAGAGAGAGAGAAAGAGAGGGGGACTGGGGAGAGGAGAGGAGAGAAAGAGAGGGGGACTGGGGAGAGGAGAGGAGAGAAAAAGAGAGAGGGACTGGGGAGAGGAGAGAAAGAGAGAGAGAAAGAGAGGGGGACTGGGGAGAGGAGAGGAGAGAAAAATAGAGAGGGACTAGGGAGAGGAAAGGAGAGAAAGAGGAGAGAGAAAGAGAGAGGGGGTATTTTGGAGAAAGAGAGAGAGCTGAGAGAAGAGTGAGAGGAAAGAGAGATAGGGCAGAGAAAGAAAGAAAAGAGAGAGAGAGAGTGGTTGAGAAGAGAGGATAGGATGGAGGGAAAGACTCCTGAGTGAAGATGAAAGAGCGCAGGATGGAAAGAGGAGAGTGAGCAGAAAGAAGTGGTGAAAACAAGAGACTAGAGAGGGAAGAGTGGAGTAGAGAGAAGTGGAAGGACAGAGAGATAGAGAGAGAGAGAGTAGATAGACTGGGGAAAGCGAGAGACTGAATAGAAGAGTGGAGAGAGAAGTGGAAGGAGAGAGAGAGGGGGCTGGGGGATTGAGGGCTGTGGAGTGTCCCCTGAGGGTCTATCAGGCAGAGTGGACGAGAGTGAGGGTCTATCAGGCAGAGTGGACGAGAGTGAGGGTCTATCAGGCAGAGTGGACGAGAGTGAGGGTCTATCAGGCTGAGTGGACGAGGCCCCGGGTGCGGCTGGCGTTGGAGAGAGGCAGCACGTTGGCGTAAAGCCTTTAATTTCAGGTGGAAGGAGTCTCTGCTCTGCTCTGCCAAACGGGCTTTAGGGACTCTGGCTGCCCTTAACGTGGAGCCAGAGACGCAGCTGAGCATTTAGGGGAAAATGCTTAGGGGAAAAAAACACACACACACACACACACACACACACACACGCACACAGAATGCAGGGGTATGCCAATACACACATTTACACACACATTTACCCACATGCACACAAAACAACAGGAGAGAGAAGGAGATTTATATCATTGCTGGGAACGCACACACGCACACACGCACACACGCGTACATACACACACACGCGCGCGCACACACACACACACACACACACACACACACACGCACACACGCACGCACACAAGCACACACACACACACACACACACACACAAACAAATGCACATGGACACATATACATACACACACACACACTCTTGTGGGGTGTGACTGCACCTGTGTCCCTCCTGTATGCCAGCCTGTGTGCTCCTCAGCTGGGGAGGCTCAGGCAGGCCAGGGCAGGTCCAGCTGGAAGTCGGAGTCTCCTGAGGACTACTGGGACAAACTGGAACACAGCCTTCAATCTGCCACTCTAGAACACAGCCTTCAATCTGCCACTCTAGAACACAGGCTTCAATCTGCCACTCTAGAACACAGGCTTCAATCTGCCACACTAGAACACAGGCTTCAATCTGCCACTCTAGAACACAGGCTTCAATCTGCCACACTAGAACACAGGCTTCAAACTGCCACACTAGAACACAGGCTTCAATATGTATGTGAATGGCTAGGTTGAGAGCTCTATCTAGTGTGTAGCATTAAAAGAAGTGGGCATGCATGGTGAATATCTGTCAGGATTTCCCCATGCACACCACACTTACCCTGTGTAAGATGTATGCCTCCTCTGTAATGTGTGCATTAAAATAAGTGAGGCATGCAGATAGACACCTGATAAGGTATCTACCTGCACTCCACCCTTACCCTAGCCTGTTTTTTATGTTTTATGAATGTCACCTAATATGTAGTGCAATTAAAAGAGAGTAAGTGTGCTGTGTGCTTCCAGAACAAGGCATGTGCATGAGCGTATGAGGAGGGTGCACAACGGGGGCCCAGGGCAAATAGATAACCCACAGGACCCAACCAATGCCAAACCCACACAGCGACCCGCCAGGACCGAGTCTCCCAAGCCAACAATGGGGCCCCGGCATAATAACGATGAGAGAGGCAGAGAGAGTGAAATTAGAAAAGTTATCAGAGATGTAAATAAAATGGGGAGGGGAAGAAGGGGATGCTATTTATTTGCTATTAATAATAATAATAATAATAATAATAATAATAATAATAATAATAGTAATAATAACAATAATAATGATAATAATAATATTTACAATAACAGTTCCAGCTACCATCCCCTGCCCAGTGTTCGAGGATATGTGTATCTGTTGATGAAGTGTGTTGGTGTGGAGATGGATCTCAGGCAAAGAGGGTCAGGACTGTAGGTAGGTGATAAAGGGGTACCAAGGAGAGGTTGTATCCTGAGTATTGATTACTTTTGTAGTTGATAGGTTTTCTAATGATATATAGTCTGTTAACAAGTTTTTCCAATGAGTGATGTGAACATTGTTCCTAGATTTCCAGTTCATGAGGATTGTTTTCTTGGTAGTCTGCGCTGCCAGCAGTGTTTTATTGCAAGAGTTGCTTAAATTGACTGTGGATGTATCACCAAGTATGCATAAGGAAGGGGATGCTGGGATGTGACAGCCAAAGATGGAAGAGAGAGATTTTGTGACACTCACCCAGAAGTGGTTGATTGGAGTGCAATGCCAAACCGCATGGATGTATGTGTCTGGGTTATTTTGTGTGCAGTGAGAGCATAGATCCAAACCAAACCCCATTTTAGCCAATTTATGTGCAGTGAAGTGAAATCTGTGAAGAACCTTGTATTGTATTAGTTGTAGATTACTATTCTTTGTCATGAGGTAGATGTTTTTGCACATTTTGGACCAGAAGTCGGCACCGGGAGTAATTGATAAGTCTGATTCCCATTTGTGATATGGCAGGCCAATTGTTTTTTCTGGCCGAGATATAATTTTGTAAATTTGGGAGAGTATTTTTTTGGGAGAGGGAATATTAAGCAGCTCTGAGATTGGTGGGGGAATGTCAAGGTTAGCTGTCTGGATGTTAATTTTTCCTAGGATAGATGATTTAATTTGCAGGTATTGTAAGAAGTGTTTACTCGATGCCGTGCTTCTGGACCAAACAGGAAAAATGAGGCCAGATTATTGTCTTGAAGAATGTGTTGAAGGTGAGTGATACCCTTTCCCATCCATGTGTGAAAGTTAAGTGGTTTTTTTATTGAAGGTGAAATCTGGGTTATTCCAAATCGGGTGCTGAATTGATGGTGCTATAGGTGAATCAGTGATGTGGTAGAATCTCCACCAGGCTGTCAGAGTAGATGAAATTGTTGGGGCTTTGAAGGATGGATGTTTTTTGATTGACTGGCTGCAGAAAGGGAGATCTGAGATTTTTAATTTCTTTACAGATTGTTTGTTCTAGGTCTAACCAGGTGTTGTCTGAGGGGGTGGGGTGTAGCCATTTGTAAATGAAGTGGAGCTGATTGGCCAGGGCATAGTGCTGGAAGTGTGGGGCCTCTAGTCCTCCCAGTGCTTTTGGTTTTTGGAGAGTGGTGAGTTTGATCCTTGGGGTCTTATCTTTCCAGTAGAATTTAGTGATTAATGAATCGAGAGACTTAAACCAGAGTGGGGTGGGCTGGGTTGGAATCATAGAGAGTAAATAGTTTATTTTGGGCAGTATTGTCATTTTGATTACTGAAATTCTGCCCATGATGGATAATGGGAGGTTCTTCCAGCGTTGAAGGTCATCATCTATTGAAGTGAGTAGAGGGGAATAATTTAGGCTAAATAAGTCTGACAGCCTGGGGAAGACTTTTATCCCTAAGTAAGTGATATAGTTAGTGCAGAGTGGAATAGGTGAAGAATTGGCCGTCACATCCCAGCTGTTGGGATGTAATGGGAGAATTGCAGATGTATTCCAATTGATTGAGTATTCAGAAATTTTAGAGAATGTGTCAATTAGTTTGATGGTTTCTTTTACTGATGTTGTGGGGTCTTGAAGAAAGAGAAGAATGTCGTCGGCATAAAGGCTGATTTTGTGATGCATATATGGAGTCTGGACACCTTTGATGAGGGGGTTCTGACGGATGGCAGCTGCTAGGGGTTCAATAAAGATTGTAAATAGTGAGGGGGAGAGTGGGCACCCTTGTCTAGTTCCCCGGTGAAGAGTGAAACTTTGTGATGTTAGTCCATTGGTGATTACTGTGGCTGAAGGAGAGGTGTATAGAAGTTTAATCCAGTTAATGAACGACTCCCTGAAGCCAAACCTCCCTAAGGTGGAAACAGGAAATTCCAGTTCACCCTATCAAATGCTTTTTCTGCGTCCAGAGTTGCTATGATGGTATTATCTTGAACATTTGTGGAGTGATACATTATATTAAACAGTCTGCGGGTGTTGGTGGATGAAATTCTGCCTTTAATGAAGCCTGTTTGGTCTGGGTGGATAATGGATGGGTTGACCTTTGCTAATCTGTGTGCTAGCATTTTTGCGATTATCTTATTGTCCACATTGAGGAGAGGGATTGGCCGGTAGCTGGATGGCAATGTTGGGTCCTTATTGGGCTTGAGGAGCAGTGAAATTGAGGCTGTGGTGGAACTAGTTGGAAGACGTCCTTTCTGTTTCTCAACCTAGCCATTCACATACATATTTAGGTCAAGAGTGGCGTGTTGGATGGAGGTCTGGGGGCGAGGTGTGGTTGGTCGTGGTAGTGGGGGATGTGTGCATATGATAGGGGCCTGGGGGGATGGGTGGCACGCAGGTCCTCCTCTCTGTCAGCTCATCGCCATAACTGCCGGGGCTGGGTGGAACTGTGGCCATTAATGGGTGCCCAGGTTGTCAATCAGTCAAGCAATCAGTTATTCTTATACTCCTCTCCTCTGAAACCCTCCCTCTCTTTGTTCCAGCTTTTCTCCTCCTGGCCCAACAGCAAGCCAACCCAAGGCCGCTGTGAGCAATGCTAAAGTCGCTGTTACAAACAGTGCAGTGTGCAAGGCTATCATTATGTTTTAATCTTATGAGACATTGGGTACACTTTTGTGTAGTCTGATGTGAAATGGGTCTTAAATCTTCCTTTTTGAGGGGCACTGACGCTGCCATGACGCTCCTGTTCCTAGATACACTGACTGAACTGATTAATTAAGTTTGGGAGAAAAGAGATATAAGCACACTTACACTGAAAACTGATTGGTTGATTTAGCAAAACAGACCAGGATGCTCTCTGTCTTGGATGCGCTTCAGGCACAAACGCACCACTTCTCTCTCTCTCCCTCTCCGTTGTGTGCGCACTCGTATGCACACGCGATTTGAAGTCCGGTCTGGCTTGCATGCTCTTGTTCGCTCTAGGTTCCGGGAGATTTTATGTAATTTGCGGGCGTCAGGAAGCCGGTATCAATATGTGGGAGACTCCCAAAACTTCGGGAGACTTGGGATGTCTAGCTAGACAGCACTTTGTCGCCAGCACAGAATGTACAATGTACCTTAATGTTGTCATGTTTAGCTGACACAAACTCAAAGTAATGACTGATGAAATGTGCATCTCTCTCTCTCCCTCAATTGTTGTTTACGTTTGTGTCGCTGCGTGGTTTTACACGTGAATTGTGCTCATGCTGAAAACGTGAGCATAGCCTACATGACATTAATCCCCAAGACAAGAAGAACAGTAACTTAGATAATTAACTTTAATCTGATTACTGGTTTGTAAATAGTAGCGCGTTAGATTACTCGTTACTGAAAAAAGTGGTCAAAATAGACTAACACGCGTTACTGGCATCACTGGTCATAATACCATAATGGTCATATGGTGCAACTATTTGTGACCACAGTTTGTGTTGATTTGTGTTGATGTCATTGTCTCTTTATTAAAATGATCATGACCGCACATGTCACTAATTGTGTCATCTTTGTCACTATTTGTCATTACTGTGTTCTGATTTAAAGGCACACTATGCAGGTTTTAGCTTAATATGCAAGTTTTTTAGCTTAATGTACCTTCATTTAACAGCTTCAGAGTCATTGGAATGGTTATATGACTTTTTTCGAGTTGAATGGTGGCCGTCTCGCTTCCCCCTAGCGCCTGTGAGCGGAAAAACTACCCTTGCAACTTTGGGCCGACGGCCTCAGTGTCAGGAAGTATAACGAGTGTAACGAATTGCTTTACTGCATTCAAATACATATACACGCCAGGCACCGGCTAGAAAAAGGTAGCGATGGAGTTTCTCAGACATTCGTCATGACAGAGCAAGCGAAAAATAAGCAAAAACCGAAAATTGCCAATACTGCATAGTTTACCTTTAAATAGATGTGGCCTCATTAGCATAGAGCCCACTTCGCTGCTGTCCGATAATGATAACACTTGCTTTATTTTGACATCTCATATTTCATTCATGAATCAGGTGTCTACCCTGGACAACTCAAATAGATGGGTTTGCCATTTGTTAGTCATTCATGATGATTTGATGTTTGATATGTTCTCATGCAGGAGAATATGTGAAATTAGACAGCTGTCAAGGCTGCCAAGACTTATTGAAATTGATGTGTTCATGACAAGGTGACAAAATCATCATGGCATGATAAGCTCAGCTTTGGGTCAGGCAGCTGAGGTAATGTATTGCAGAGACGTTTTTGTCCTGCCTTATTCTGAGAAAGCCACCGTGAATGCTTCTCTTACAGAAATGAGTGACTTCTAACTAACAGCGTGAGACATCTCAAAGTTCATGGAACAAAGGGCCCCGATGTGCAACAGTGTGATGTCATGCAGTGTGAACATCATCTCTGAACGTCAGTCTTCCAGTCAGTCACCCATCACATTCAGGGTCAGAGCTACGAGCAGAATGGCACCCATGTTTGTTACTTTCTTTTATAGTCTCTCTCTTCTCTATTGCGAAGAAACACACACACACACACACACACACACACACACACACACAACCTCTTTCTACCAGATTTGCAACATACAGTGTTCTGGTGAGGTCTTGGGGCTCTGTAATTATTAGTGGGCAGCAGGGCCAACCGTCCTGAGTAATTAGGGGTCTGCGGTGTACAGATTCATGCAGTGTCATAATTAAGATACAGCGTGACTAACCAGCAGCCCTTTGGGGTCACCTTAATGAGTCACATACACACACACACACACACAGTTCCAGAAATGTATATAGACTAGAGCATTTCAATTTCATCACCACACACATACATAAACCATACCACACTTAAGACTCTTGATAATAGACCATACATAGGTGTGTGTATGTGTGTGTGTGTGTGTGTGTGTGTATGTGTGTGTGTGTGTGTTTTTCCTGACTTCCAGATCAAAGTGCAGCACAAAGCATCAAAGCACTGTCAGGCACAGATATATTTTCTTGCACAATGTTCCTCTCCAGAGCTAATCAGCCCGACATCACCAGAGAAGCTGCTGCACTGCGATAACACATCATTAAATGGCTGATTACAAGTCAAAATTGAGAAACAGCAGAGAGAGAGAAACAGAAAGAAGAATAACAGAGAGAGATAGACACTCTTCCTTTACAGCTTCCCTGTCACTCTTCAGCACGTAGCTACTCACAGTGTGGTGTTTGATTGGGTTCGACAGAGTGGGTAGGAGTTTCATAGGTGTTAGATTGAGACAGGTCAGGTGTAATGAGTATGGAGTGTGTGTGTGTGTGTGTGTGTGTGTGTGTGTATCTGTGTGTGTGTGTGTGTGTGTATTTTCTGTGTCCCAAGACTGTATCTATTTATCTATCTATTTTACCTTATCTACTTTTATCCAGAGTGTCATAGTAGCTGGTACATAAACCCACAACTTTTGTGGCTAGCAAGTTGCTGGCTAGCATCCATTTTGTAGCTACTACATGTTAACCACTACACTACACTACACTACACTGCCACAGACAGATGCCAGTAGCCTCATCTTCTGTCCCTCCGCCGTTTGGTACTCCACTCTCAAAGGTTCACACATCGGCTGAGTGAGGTTGTTCACAGACCACCAGTCCACACACACACACACACACACACACACACACACACACACACACACACCACTAACTGCATTTACTCATTGCTAGATATGGACACTAACAAAGCACTTAAAGGAGAACTCCCGCCGTTCCATTTTCTTGCCTACCGACAGTACTCAGTGTCCCGGCAACAGGGCTCTATATTAAAAATTGTGCACACACATGTTGCTCTGCCATCTTATTTCATGGCATAGTGTGTATGAAATATTGGTTGTTGCTGGTTGCATTTATTCAGATGACACATGAATCCAAAGTATCTACAGTGTACAGATGTCATTTAAAAAGCATACAGATCACTTTTTTCATTAATATGTGCTCCCTAGACATAAAACCAATGATCGCGAAAGGTGTGGTTTCATTCATGTGTGTGTTTGCGTGTGTGTGTGTGTGTGTGTGTGTGTGTGTGTGTGTGTGTGTGTGTGTGTGTGTGCGCGTCGCGTGCGTCGCGTTTAGCGTCGCGTCGCGTGTGTGTGTGTGTGTGTTTGTGTGTATGTGTGTGTGTGTGTGTGTATGTGTGTGTGTGGGGGGGGGTTGACAGCTCTATGAATTCACTGGTGTATACTACCACTGACATGTAAGATGGATGCATTTTGAATGTGTGTGAGGGAGAGGGAGAGAGAGATCTCCGATTAGTAATTGTGTATGGATGTGTCCTGCAAGGCAAGGCCACACCAGCACTCGTCTGTGCTTCAAATTAATGAATTTTTAAAGACAGCATCAATCAAATCACAGGTCAAATCAATAGAGCAAAGAGCAGGTTTTGTCAACATGGCTGATGTAAATTCTCTCACACACACACACACACTGTCACGCCCGGCTATGCCGTGCTGGGTGTGTCTCTCCCTGGCTTGGTCGTGCGTGGGTAATCCAGCCTGCATTTCCTACTGCTGCTGTTCTGTCACTGGAGCTTGCGGTGGGCCGTGCCGCGCTAATTGGTGGGCCGATGAGAGGGTCTTTAAAATCACCGCCTTCCAGTCGGCTCGCTCTCTCTTTCTGCTACCTTGGCCTGACGACGAGAGGCTGGCTGCGCTCGTCGCTCCTTGCCCGTTCACCTTTTTGCTTTCCACTTACATCATACTAATGTGCACGACACTTTTGGTTTGCTTACCACTTACTGACTTCGGACAAATCATTCGTTAATAAACCAACATTATATTTAAACATTAAGTTCAGTGTGGTCTCCCCTATGTCAGCTCTACTTTGAGCCAAGTGGTCCTGACACACACACACACACACACACACACACACACACACACGTGAGTACATTTCACTGAACATTGCTTTTTCTCAAAGGATGGGATTGATTTAAATTAGATGCATATATTCATCCATGGTGTTGGACACACGCACACACACACACACACACACACACACACACACACACACACACACTGGATACACACATAAACCCCTAGTCTTAATAGACGACACAATCAGTGCTCCTTACATCATCTGTTTTTTTGCAAAGACAGAAGCAAGATTCCAGCAGAGGTGAGCTGTATGTAAGATGGCAGAAAAAGCACAGCTCAAACAGAGTCAATAAAATTACTTACCGATGTCATCATCGATGGGACAAGTCAACAGTCACATGACATCATCTAAAAACAATGAGAAAACCCATGTCATACATGGAAAGGTCTCTCAAACAAAGAGACAAAAGATGATACAACCAGTAGCAAAGAGCAGAACAACCATGCATACATACACAGTCCCATACCTAGACATCAGAATAAACAGTGCATACAATGTATCATTATTTCAAAAAAATTGGTTACACTTTACTTGAAGGTATCTACATAAGAGTGACATGACACTGTCATGAACGTGTCATAAACATTATAAGCAAATCATAAACATTTATGAAACGCTAATTTAAAATTAAATTAAAAGTGTGATTCAGTTTTTGTCATGACAAGTTAGGGTTAGGGTTATGACAGTGTCATGTCACTCTTATGTAGATACCTTCAAGTAAAGTGTTACCAAAAATTAGTTTAGTAGTTGTGCAGAATCATCATTTAATTCTTACTTGAGAGCTGGATTATACTGTATATTGTATATTATTTTTATCCTAAAATATAGTTCATCACTGAGCTAAAATGCTTTGTCAGAAGACCTTTGATATAGAGCCACCAGTCTAAGTCAAAGCAAAAGCGGACACTGAAAGATAGTAGTATGGACTTGACAACTTGGCCCAGATGACACAGGATCAAAGGCATTTTGACAGCAACTGAAGTGCACAGCTTCATCAGCTGTACACTTCTGAGTGTAATCTAATGGCAAACTTTACTTTCAAAACTATATTATTACTGTACTACATTTTGGGTTAAAGGTGCTCTAAGCGATGCCATGCGTTTTTTAGGCTAAAACATTTTATGTCACTTACTGCAAACCAGGCTTGTGCACAATTCAGAATTGAATTGAGAATGACTCAATTCTTGAATTTGAATTGAATTTGAATTAAGGTCAAAAACAGGATGTAGAATTGCAATTCGAATTTGAATTAAAGGAAGTAGAATTGAAATTCAATGAAATTCGAAGAAATTCATATACACAATTTAAGGGTAGTGTTTAACAATGAAGCTTCACAGTAAATGTCAAATGATTGCATTAAAAAACACAATGTGTAACTTAATTACATTTCCACACTGTAAAACAATAGTTTTACTTACTTAAAATGTTCTAGTAAGTAGAATTCAGGTTTTGTCTTTTGTTGAGATTACTTGCGTAAAATGAGTGTTACTTCATTTTGAGGTAGAAAAGTAAACAAATAAGTAAACAAACTGAAGTTTGTGCTACACTGTAAAATTAGTTTATAACCTTACTTAACCTAAAAGCATGCAAACTGATTGTCCTTGCAATTCCCATTCCAGATTTGTCTGTAATGTCAAGTTGTGCAAACAAACGTCACACAGAAACGTTACACAGAATTGCTATTTCTACTAACTTGGTCATTACAATTACAAGTAAAGTATACTGTATGTTAGTTAAACACAATAGGTGTATTGAAGTTGTGCTAACTAATGCCACAGTTCAGCTAACTGATTATGACAAAAATGCATTTCCAGAATGCCACATACCTGGCCTATATATTGTTAAAGGGATCACATATTAATCTTTACTGAAATTCAATCTTAAGTTACAATAACAAAGTGACAGTGACACTAAAAGCTATATATATATACTGTTGTTTTGTAATTTATATTGATACATCACCCCATCAATGACTATCCAAAACAGACTAATCCTGTGAGTAGAACTAGTGCTGACAGTTATAGACAGACGGTGATCTGTAGCTGTAAACCATACATACAGGTATTCTGTCTCTGCTAAGCTACTGAGGCTAAATGTGAGCTTGATTAGGATTTTTATGGGTGATCTCCTTGCAAACTTAATTGCTGCTAGAAATGGTGGTGTTAGTGGCTGTCCATGAAATGGCACTCTCCTCTCTGGTCAGGATATTAATATCAACCCCAAATGCCTTCACAACATCATGGATAAACTGAACTGCAGAAATCAGGCCTTTGAATGCCTTGGTAAAACAAAGTCCTGAGTCACTGTGGAAAGATGACAGGGGTCCCTGAACCACTAGACAAACCCAAGTGTGTGCCACATATTGGTGGTACATATTGAGATTTCCCTTCACTGTGCAGTACTTACAGAGTGTAGTAAAACAATATACAAATGTAACTTGTTGCTGATGTTCTACCCACAGCATTAGAGTGTTTTGGATAGTCATCTACTTGATGGTGCGATGCATCCACATAAATTACACACAAACAGTATATATAACCGTTAGTGTCACTGTCACTTTATTGTAATTTAAGATTGAATTTCAGTAAGGATTAATATGTGATATCTTTACAAATATGTGGGCCATGCAGGGCAGTGGCATTCTGGAAATGCATTGTGGGAAATGTTACATCAGTTAGCACACCTTGTGTTTAATAAACACACAATATACTTTACTTGTAATGACCAAGTGAGGTTAAATAGGAATTCTCATTAGTGTAAGTGTACTACACAAAGTAAGCATTTGTTTGCACAACTTGGAATTCCTATTCCAGATTAGCCTGTAATTTCAAGGCAATCGGTTTGCATGTTTTTTTAAACTAAAGGTTAACTAACAGGTTAAGTAAGGTTAACTAACTAACTAACTTCACAGTGTAGCAAAATTTAAGCAATTCAAGTATAGTTTACTTGATTAAATGATCATGTTCACTTTTCCACCTCAACATTAAATTACTCCTTTTAGCCAAGTAATCTCAAAAAGCAAAATCAACATAATCAACAAAAGACAAAAACTGAGTTATACTAACTAAGTAAGAATAGCTATTCGATTTTACAGTGCAAAGTAACTTTCCCAAAACTGAATGCATGTGACACATTCTTACTGTTGTGTGACTGTGGAATTGCTTTGAATTGCCATGAATTTAATTCCACTTCCTGTCATTCCAATTCCAATTCAAATTCAACTTCCTGTGGGGCAGAGCCAATTCAATTCAAATTCCAATTCGTGAATTGAATGGAGATCCATTCTAAAATTCGGAATTTTGCACAAGCCTGCTGCAAACATCACCTAACCAACCGCTAGCTGTCTGTGTCCTGAATACACTGTAAAAAACGTGATCTCTGTGGACAGCCCAGGTTCCAAAAACGGCAACGAAAACAACCTGGGCAAACCTAGCCCATAAAAACATAACAAACTGTTCCAGCAAATCACAGACGAGATGCGTGTTTAG